>NC_052071.1:31228232-31528232 GCF_015852505.1 Tachyglossus aculeatus
ATATAGAGACAGTCCCTACCCAACAGTGGGCTCACAGTCTAAAAGGGGTCGATATAAGCCAGTGAGATTGGACAGAGTCCATGTCTCACATGGGACACATGTAATACCCGTGTACTAACTGAGGCACAGAGAAGTGAAGTGACTTGCCCAAGGTCGCACAGCAGAAAAGCGGCAGAGGTGGGATTAAAACCCAGTTCCTTCTGTCTCCCAGGCCTGTGCTCTATGCACTAGACCATACTGCTCTATTTGCATGGAAAACTGTAAAAGTGCAATGGGAATATGTTCCAAGATGGGACTAGGTAGGGGAGGAAGGAAGGAGATCTAGAATCAGCAAGAAAGGCGGTGATGATGATACAGGAATATGACATCGTCTTTCACATTTGAAGATACAGCTGGCAGTATCGCTGTTCTTGTGTTTGAGTGTGGCATCATCATCATCAATCGTATTTATTGAGCGCTTACTGTGTGCAGAGCACTGTACTAAGCGAGCTTTTGATGTGCCAGGCACTGTACTGAGTTCTGGGGTAGATATAAGCCAGTGAGATTGGACAGAGTCCACGTCTCACATGGGACACATGTAATACCTGTGTACTAACTGAGGCACAGAGAAGTGAAGTGACTTGTCCAAGGTCGCACAGCAGAAAAGCGGCAGAGGTGGGATTAAAACCCAGTTCCTTCTGTCTCCCAGGCCTGTGCTCTATACGCTAGGCCGTACTGCTCTATTTGCGTGGAAAACTGTAAAAGTGCAATGGGAATATGTTCCAAGATGGGACTAGGTAGGGGAGGAAGGAAGGAGATATAGAATCACCAAGAAAGGCGGTGATGATGATGCAGGAATATGACTTCGTCTTTCACATTTGAAGATACAGCTGGCAGTATCGCTGTTCTTGTGTTTGAGTGTGGCATGAATGGCCGCAGTAGATTTTTGGCTTGTTCTCTGACTAATCACATTAAGTGTAGTTGGGAAAGCCTGTTGCTGTTTGCAGCTCTGTCTATTCATCTTCCAGCTGCTACGACACCTTTGCTCTGATATATTTCAGCTTGTTTTGCATCCTGCTTTGATTTCTATCTAATAGCAATGCACCATTAATTAGGTATCCCTCAGTTTGAGCTTACAGTATTTCTTCTGCTCATCATTCATTCATTCATTCAATCGTATTTATTGAGCACTTACTGTGTGTAGAGCACACCACCCAACAACGGGGTCTAGTCTTTTAATCTTTAGTCTAGTCTTTTAGACTGTGAGCCCACTGTTGGGTAGGGACTGTCTCTATATGTTGCCGACTTGTACTTCCCAAGCGCTTAGTACAGTGCTCTGCACACAGTAAGCGCTCAATAAATACGATTGGTTGATTAGAAGGGGGAGACAGACAACAAAACAAAGCATGTAGACAGGTGGCAAAATCTTCAGAACAAATAAAATTAAAGCTACATGCACATCATTAACAAATAGAATAGTAAATAATGTACAAGTAAAATAGAGAAATAAATCTGTACAAAGATATTCAAGTGCTGTGGGGAGGGGAAGGAGGTAGTTCAGTTACCCTCTTTCATTTTATAAGAAGGTACTCCATTCTTATCGTATGTCCAGCCAGCACAAGCCTGGTTTTTCGTGACCCCAACTGGATCTTGGATTCCAGTTTTCAAACCCTGGCAATTCTTGAGTTCTCAACGTGTCACAGCATAATAATAATAATGATAAAAAATAATGGTATTTATTAAACACAACGTGCCAAGCATTGTACTAAGTACTGGGCTCGATAAAAGATGTCACAGTCTAAGGTGGGAGACCAGATATCAAATCCTCATTTTACAGAAGAGGCAACTGAGGCACAAAGAAGTCTAAGCGACTCATGTAAGGTCACCCAGCAGGCAGGCAGGATTAGAACACAGGTGTTCTGACTCCCAGTCATGTATTCCTTCCACTGAGAACATGATCCAAGTTTATAGTATGGATGTATTCAGAGGTGAAAGTAAAAATTTAATTTTACCTGTACAGCAAGTGGGGGAGAAGTGCAACTATGGACTGGAGTGGGGAGAGACTGGACATAGGGAGGTCTGCAAGGAGTCCAGTCAGGATATGACAAGTGTGTGGCCCAACATGGTGTCAGTTCTGATGGAGAGGAAGGGTGGATTCTAGAAATATTTTTGAGGAAATAGATTTTATAGTGGTTTTAGCACTAGGCGAGGGCAGGACGTCAGTGAGGAATCATAGCAAGGTTATTGATTCTGAAAATGTGAAGATAGAATTGATGCCGGGGTTGGTGACAGATTACGAGTTGAAGGAGAAGGATATGCCCAGGTTATGGGTTTGAGAGACAGAAAAGGGTAGTGGTGCTATCAGCTGTGATGGGAAAGGGAGGTGGGACCATTTTATTTTGTGATTATGTTTTGTTGTCTGTCTCCCCCTTCTAGACTGTGAGCCCGCTGTTGGGTAGGGACCGTCTCTAGATGTTGCCGACTTGTATTTCCCAAACGCTTAGTAAAGTGCTCTGCACACAGTAAGCGCTCAATAAATATGATTGATTGACAGAGAATTTGGGAAGGACAACGAGGAGCTCAGCCTTTGTTCATGTTGAGCTTGAGGTGCCAGCAGCATATCCATGTAGAGATGGTGTGAAGACTGGAGGAAATGCAAGATGGCAGAGAAGAGGAGAAAATGGCAGAGAAGGAGAGAAATCAGGGCTGGGGACGTAGCTGCAGAGAAGGGGTAATTGAGGGTCTGGGAGTGGTTAAACTCCCCAAGGGAATGAGTGAATATTGAGTAGAGGCAGGGACACAGAACAGAGACTTGAGGGTCACTCACAGGCATATAGTGGGAGGTATGGGACGAGCAGGCAAGAAACTGGAAAGGATCGGCTAATAAGGTAAGAGAAGAACCAGGAGCGTCTTAAAAACCAAGGTTAGCTAGTGTTGCTGGGAGATGAGTGCTCCGCACTGTCAAAGGCAGCGGAGAGATCAAGGAGGGTTAAGATGGGATCTAAAAGTAATAGTGATGATGGTATTTAACAAATACCAGCGCTTAACAAATACCACCATTATTATTATTATTATTATTTAAGTGCTTACTATGTGCCAAGCACTATCCTAAGCGATGGGGTAGCTACAAGGTAATCAGGTTGTCCCACGTGGGGCTCCCAGTCATAATCCCCGTTTTACAGATGAGGGAACTGAGGCACAGAGAAGTTGTGACTTGCCCAAAGTCATACAGCTGACAGATGGCAGAGGCAGGATTAGAACCCACGACCTTTGACTCCCAAGCCCGGGCTCTTTCCACTAAGCCACAGTGCTTCTGTTAAAGGAGGCTATTTGTGATCTTGGAATGAACGGGTTCTGTGTCCTAGCTGTAACTGGGCTCTGAATCACAAGACGTCTGGAGCGCTTAGAACAGTGCTTTGCACATAGTAAGCACTTAATAAATGCCATCACTATCATTATTATTGTTATTATTAAGTGTTTAACAAATGCCGTCATTAATTAATTAATTACCCCAGGGCTTAGAACAGTGCTTGGCACATAGCGCTTAAGAAATTCCATTGGGGGGGCGGGGAGGGGGGGCAAACAACACGTTGGTTGGGCTCACGGTCTAGCTTAGTGGAAGGAGCCCGGGCTTTGGAGTCCGAGGTCATGGGTTCGAATCCAGACTCGGCCACACGTCTGCTGTGTGACCTTGGGCAAGTCACTTAACTTCTCAGAGCCTCAGTTCCCCCATCTGTAAAATGGGGATGATGACTGTGAGCCCCATGCGAGACAACCTGATAACCTTGTATCCCCCCCAGCACTTAGAACAGCGCTTTGCACATAGTAAGCGGGGAGACAGGCAACAAAACAAAGCAAGTAAACAGGCATCCTTCATTCGATTGGATTTAATGAGCGCTTATCGTGTGCAGAACACTGTACTAAGCGCTTGGAAAGTACAACTCAGGTACAAATAGAGACAATCTCTGCCCACAACGGGCTCACAGTCTAGAAGGGGGGAGACAGACAACAAAACATAGCTAATAATAATAATGGTAGTTGTTAAGCGCATACTATGTGCCAAGCACTGTTCTAAGCGCTGGGCGGGGATACAAGGTAATCAGGTTGTCCCACGTGGGGCTCCCAGTCTTCGTCCCCATTTTACAGATGAGGTCACTGAGGCCCAGATAAGTTAAAAGACTTCCATGACCTCTGACTCTCAAGCCCGGGCTCTTTCCGCTAAGCCACGCTGCTTCCCAAACAGGCATCATTCATTCAATCTTCTTTAAAGAGCGCTTACCGTGCACTGTATTAAGCGCTTGGAAAGTACAGTTCGGGTTCAAATAGAGACAATCCCTGCCCACAACGGGCACACAGCCTTGATGGGGGGAGACAGGCATCGACTTAATTTCTCTGGGCCTCAGTTACCTCGTCTGTAAAATGGGGATTGAGACTGCGAGCCCCATGTGGGACAACCTTCCTCCCTCTACTCTACACCCTTCCCCTCCCCACAGCACTTGTTTTATTTCTACATATTTATTACTCCATTTTATTAATGGTGTATAGCTATAATTCTATTTATTCTGAGGGTACTGACAGCTTGTCTACTTGTTTTGTTGTCTGTCCGTTGTTGGGTAGGAACCGTCCCTATATGAGAAGCAGTGTGGCTCAGTGGAAAAGAGCTCAGGCTTTGGAGTCAGAGGTCATGGGTTCAAATCCTGCCTCTGCCAATTGTCAGCTGTGTGCCTTTGGGCGAGTCACTTAACTTCTCTGTGCCTCAGTTATCTCATCTGTAAAATGGGGATTGAGACTCTGAGCCCCGTGGGACACCCTGATCAACTTGTAACCTCCCCAGCGCTTAGAACAGTGCTTTGCGCTTAATAAATGCCATTATTATTATTATTATAATTATATGTTGCCGATTTGTACTTCCCAAGCGCTTAGTCCAGTGCTTTGCTCAATCAATCAATCGTATTTATTGAGCGCTTACTGTGTGCAGAGCACTGCACTAAGCGCTTGGGAAGTACAAGTTGGCAACATATAGAGACAGTCCCTACCCAACAGTGGGCTCACAGTCTAAAAGCACAGTAAGCGCTTAATAAATACGATTTAATGAACAAGGTGATGACCTTGTATCTCCCCCAGTGTTTAGAACAGTGCTTGGCACCTAGTAATAATAATAATGGCATTTATTAAGCGCTTACTATGTGCAAAGCACTGTTCTAAGCCCTGGGGAGGTTACAAGGTGATCAGGTTGTCCCCACAGGGGGCTCACAGTCTTAAATCCCCATTTTACAGATGAGGGAACTGAGGCCCAGAGAAGTGAAGTGACTCGCCCAAAGTCACACAGCGGACAATTAGCGGAGCCGGGATTTGAACCCATGACCTCTGACTCCACAGCCCATTCTCTTTCCACTGAGCCACGCTGCTTCTCATAATAATAATGGCATTTGTTAAGCGCTTACTATGTGCAAAAGCACTGTCCCTTCTAGACTGTGAGCCCACTGTTGGGTAGGGACTGTCTCTATATGTTGCCAACTTGTACTTCCCAAGCGCTTAGTACAGTGCTTTGCACACAGTAAGCGCTCTATAAATATGATTGATTGATTCTAAGCGCTGAGGGGAATACAAGGTGATCAGATTGTCCCGTGTGGGGCTCACAGTCTTAATCCTCATTTTACAGATGAGGTGACAGAGGCACAGAGAAGCTAAATGACTGGCCCAAGGTCACACAGCTGACAGTTGGCGGGCTGGGTCTCCAAAGCCCGTGCTCTTTCCATTGAGCCACGTTGCTGCTTCTCTAAGTAAAAGCTTAACACATTATTATTATTATTATCATTAATAAAATCAATCAATCAATCGTATTTATTGAGCGTTTACTGTGTGCAGAGCACTGTACTAAGCGCTTGGGAAGTCCAAGTTGGCAACCTCTAGAGACAGTCCCTACCCAACAGTGGGCTCACAGTCTAGAAGGGGGAGACAGAGAACAAAACCAACCATATTAACAAAATGAAATAAATAGAATAGATATGTACAAGTAAAATAGAGTAATAAATATGTACAAACATATATACATAGAGTAAATCAATCAATCATATTTATTGAGCGCTTACTGTGTGCAGAGCACTGGACTAAGCGCTTGGGAAGTCCAAGTTGGCAACATCTAGAGGCAGTCCCTACCCAACAGTGGGCTCACAGTCTAAAAGGGGGAGACAGAGAACAAAACCAAACATACTAACAAAATAGAATAGATATGTACAAGTCAAATAGAGTAATAAATACAGTAAAAAGAAAATATATAAAAGAAAATAAAAAGTAAAAAGTAGAGTAAAAAGAAAATAAATAAAAGAAAATAAAAAGTAAAAAGTAGAGTAAAAAGAAAATATATAAAAGAAAATAAAAAGTAGAGTAAAAAGAAAATAAATAAAAGAAAATAAAAAATACAAAGTAGAGTAAAAAGAAAATAAATAAAAGAAAATAAAGTAAAAAGTAGAGTAAAAAGAAAATAAAAGAAAGTAAAAAGTAGAGTAAAAAGAAAATAAATAAAAGAAAATAAAAAATAAAAAGTAGAGTAAAAAGAAAATAAAAGAAAGTAAAAAGTAGAGTAAAAAGAAAATAAATGAAAGAAAATACAAAATAAAGAGTAAAAAGAAAATAAAAGAAAGTAAAAAGTAGAGTAAAAAGAAAATAAATGAAAGAAAATAAAAAATAAAAAGTAGAGTAAAAAGAAAATAAAAGAAAGTAAAAAGTAGAGTAAAAAGAAAATAAATAAAATAAAGTAAAAAATAAAAAGTAGAGTAAAAAGAAAATAAAAAGTAAAATGTACAGTAAAAAGAAAATAAATAAAAGAAAATAAAAAATAAAAAGTAGAGTCAAAAGAAAATAAATAAAAAGTAAAAAGTAGAGTAAAAAGAAAATAAATAAAAGAAAATAAAAAGTAAAAAGTAGAGTAAAAAGAAAATAAATAAAAGAAAATAAAAAGTAAAAAGTGGAGTAAAAAGAAAATAAATAGAAGAAAATAAAAAGTAAAAAGTAGAGTAAAAGGAAATAAATAAAAGAAAATAAAAAGTAGAGTAAATAGAAAATAAATAAAAGAAAACAAAGTAAAAAGTAGAGTAAAAAGAAAATAAATAAAAGAAAATAAAAAGTAAAAAGTAGAGTAAAAAGAAAATAAATAGAAGAAAATAAAAAGTAAAAAGTAGAGTAAAAAGAAAATAAATAGAAGAAAATAAAAAGTAAAAAGTAGAGTAAAAAGAAAATAAATAGAAGAAAATAAAAAGTAAAAAGTAGAGTGAAAAGAAAATAAAAGAAAATAAAAAGTAAAAAGTAGAGTAAAAAGAACATAAATAAAAGAAAATAAAAAGTAAAAAGTAGAGTAAAAAGAACATAAAGAAAATAAAAAGTAAAAAGTAGAGTAAAAAGAAAATAAGTAAAAAGTAGAGTAAAAGGAAAAGAAGAAGTAAAAAGTAGAGATAAAAGAAAATAAAAAATAAAGAGTAGAGTCAAAAGAAAATAAATAAAAGAAACTAAAAAGTGAGTAGAGAGGCTGCAGAGGTTGGGCTGGTGTGTCGGGACGGTGCAGGGGGAGCCGAAGCATGCGCAGTCGGGGCCGCTGTCACTTCCCGTTCGCCCGTGGGCGATCCAGGTCCGGGTGAGCGCTCCGACCGGCCTGCTCCGCTCCGCGCCGGCCCGGCGGGGGCGCCGCCGAGGGAGGAGGAGCCAAAACGCGGCCGGGAACCGCCCCCAACCGGACCGGACCGCACCGCACAGGACCGGACCGCACAGGACCGGACCGCACAGGCCAGGCCAGGCCAGGCCAGGACCGGCCCCCGACCCCCGGCCCCGTGCTCGGTAAGGCCCGCCCCCATCCGCTGCTGCCCGTTGGCACTTCCCAAGCTCTTAACGCAGTCATCATCATGATGATGATGGCATTTGTTAAGCCCTTACTGTGTGCAAAGCACTGTTCTGAGCGCTGGGGGAGGTTACAAGGTGATCAAGTTGTCCCACGGGGGGCTCACAGCTTGAATCCCCATTTCACAGATGAGGTGACTGAGGCCCAGAGAAGGGAAGTCACTTGCCCAAAGTCACCCAGCTGACCGTTGGCAGAGCCGGGATTTGAACCCGTGACCTCTGACTCCAAAGCCCGGGCTCTTGCCACGGAGCCGCGCTGCTTCTCCGCACACAGTCAGCGCTCAGTAAATAGGATTGAATGAGCTTCTAGCCTGGGAGCCCGCTGTTGGGTAGGGGCCGTCTCTAGATGTTGCCAACTTGGACTTCCCAGGCGCTGAGTACAGTGCTCTGCGCACAGTAAGCGCTCAATAAATACGATTCACCTCCTCCAGGAGGCCTTCCCAGACTGAGCCCCTTCCTTCCTCTCCCCCTCGTCCCCCTCTCCATCCCCCCATCTTACCTCCTTCCCTACCCCACAGCACCTGCATATATCTATATATGTTTGTACATACTTATTACTCTATCTTGTACCTATCTATTCTATTTATTTTATTTTATTAGTATGTTTGGTTTTGTGCTCTGTTTCCCCCTTGTAGACTGTGAGCCCACTGTTGTACATACTTATTACTCTATTTATCTTGTACCTATCTATTCTATTTATTTTATTTTATTAGTATGTTTGGTTTTGTGCTCTGTCTCCCCCTTGTAGACTGTGAGCCCACTGTTGGGTAGGGACCGTCTCTCTATGTTGCCAACTTGGACTTCCCAAGCACTTAGTACAGTGCTCTGCACACAGGAAGCGCTCAATAAATACGATTGATTGATTTACTCTATATATGTATATATGTTTGTACATATTTATTACTCTATTTGACTTGTACATATCTGTTCTATTTATTTTATTTTGTTAGTATGTTTGGTTTTGTTCTCTGTCTCCCCCTTTTAGACTGTGAGCCCGCTGTTGGGTAAGGACTGTCTCTATATGTTGCCAACTTGGACTTCCCAAGCGCTTAGTACAGTGCTCTGCACACAGTAAGCGCTCAATAAATACGATCTATTGATTGATTTACTCTACATATGTATATGTTTGTACATATTCACTACTCTATTTATCTTACTTGTACATATCTATTCTATTTATTTTGTTAGTATGTTTGGTTTTGTCTGTCTCCCCCTTCTAGACTGTGAGCCCACTGTTGGGTAGGGACTGTCTCTCTATGTTGCCAACTTGGACTTCCCAAGCGCTTAGTACAGTGCTCTGCACACAGTAAGCGCTCAATAAATACGATTGATTGATTTACTCTCTCTCTATATATGTTTGTACATATTCATTACTCTTTATCTTACTTGTACATATCTGTTCTATTTATTCTATTTTGTTAGTATGTTGGGTTTTGGTGTCTGTCTCCCCCTTCTAGACTGTGAGCCCGCTGTTGGGTAGGGGCCGTCTCTATATGTTGCCAACTTGGGCTTCCCAAGCGCTTAGTACAGTGCTCTGCACCCAATAAGCGTTCAATAAATACGATTGATTGATTGATTGCTCTGCACACAGTAAGCGCTCCATAAATACGATTGATTGCTCTGCACACAGTAAGCGCTCCATAAATACGATTGATTGATTGATTGCTCTGCACACAGTAAGCGCTCAATAAATACGATTGATTGATTGATTGATTGCTCTGCACACAGTAAGCGCTCAATAAGTACGATGGAATGAATGAATGACTGCTGGCCGGGAGGGAGGGGAGGGGACTTGGGGATGGGCCCGCCTTCAGTCGGCCGGCAGCCCCGTGGTGGGTGGGGAGGGCCTGTCTCTCTCTGCTGCCGATTTGTCCTCTCCCAAGCGCTTAGCACAGTGCCCCGCACACCATCGGCGCTCAGTACATAGGACTGAGGAACTGAGTGAGTGACTGCTGGCGGAGGGAGGGGACTTGGGGAGCGGCCCGCCTTGGAGCCTGGTGTTGGGTAGGGACCGGCTGTAGCCGCTGCCGATTGGCACTTCGCCAGCGCTTAGCGCAGTGCTCCGCACACAGCGCTCAATAAATAGGACTGAATGAATGAATGACTGTTTTGGTTTGTTAGTCTGTTTGGTTTTGTTTTCTGTCTCCCCCTTTTAGACTGTGAGCCCGCTGTTGGGTAGGGACTGTCTCTATATGTTGCCAACTTGGACTTCCCAAGCGCTTAGTCCAGTGCTCTGCACACAGTAAGCGCTCAAGAAATACCATTGATTGATTGATTTACAATATATATGTATATATGTTTGCACATATTTATTACTCTATTTATCTTGTACCTATCTATTTTATTTATTTTATTTTGTTAGTGTGCTTGGTTTTGTTGTCTGTCTCCCCCTTTTAGACTGTGAGCCCACTGTTGGGTAGGGCCCCCGTCTCTATATGTTGCCAACTTGTATTTCCCAAGCGCTTAGTCCAGTGCTCTGCACACAGTAAGCGCTCAAGAAATACCATTGATTGATTGATTTACTCTATATATGTTTGCACATATTTGTTACTCTATCTTGTACCTATCTATTTTATTTATTTTATTTTGTTAGTGTGTTTGGTTTTGTTGTCTGTCTCCCCCGTTTAGACTGTGAGCCCACTGTTGGGTAGGGCCCCTGTCTCTAGATGTTGCCAACTTGTACTTCCCAAGCGCTTAGTACAGTGCTCTGCACACAGTAAGCGCTCAATAAATACGATTGATTGATTTTACTCTATATATGTATATATGTTTGCACATATTTATTATTCTATTTATTTATTTATCTTGTACCTATCTATTCTATTTATTTTATTTTGTTAGTGTGTTTGGTTTTGTTCTCTGTCTCCCCCTTTTAGACTGTGAGCCCACTGTTGGGTAGGGCCCCTGTCTCTATATGTTGCCAACTTGTACTTCCCAAGCACTTAGTACACTGCTCTGCACACAGTAAGCGCTCAAGAAATACGATTGATTGATTGATTTACTCTATATATGTATATATGTTTGCACATATTTATTACTCTATCTTGTACCTATCTATTCTATTAATTTTATTTTGTTAGTGTGTTTGGTTTTGTTCTCTGTCTCCCCCTTTTAGACTGTGAGCCCACTGCTGGGTAGGGACTGTCTCTAGATGTTGCCAATTTAGACTTCCCAAGCGCTTAGTACAGTGCTCTGCACATAGTAAGCACTCAAGAAATACCATTGATTGATTGATTTACTCTATATATGTATATATGTTTGCACATATTTATTACTCTATTTATCTTGTACCTATCTATTCTATTTATTTTATTTTGTTAGTGTGTTTGGTTTTGTTCTCTGTCTCCCCCTTTTAGACTGTGAGCCCACTGTTGCTGTCTCTATATGTTGCCAACTTGGACTTCCCAAGCGCTTAGTCCAGTGCTCTGCACACAGTAAGTGCTCAATAAATACGATTGATTGATTGACTCTATATATGTATGTATGTTTGCGCATATTTATTACTCTATTTATTTTACTTGTACATATCTATTTTATTTTGTTAGTATGTTTGGTTTTGTTCTCTGTTTCCCCTTCTAGACTGTGAGCCCGCTTTTGGGTAGGGACCGTCTCTATATGCTGCCAACTTGTACTTCTCAAGCGCTTAGTACAGTGCTCTGCACACAGTAAGCGCTCAATAAATAGGATTGATTGATTGATTCAGTCTACCGGGAGCCCCGTGTTCTGTAGGAACCGCCTCTGTCTGCTGCAGATTGGCACTTAGCAAGCGCTTAGCGCAGTGCTCCGCACACAGCGCTCAGTATATCCGATGGAATGAATGAGTGACTTCTGGCGGGGCCGGGTACTGTATATATGTTTGTACATATTTATCACTCTATTTATTTATTTTACTTGTACCTATCTATTCCATTTATTTTATTTTGTTAGTATGTTTGGTTTTGTTCTCTGTCTCCCCCTTCTAGACTGTGAGCCCACTGTTGGGTAGGGACTGTCTCTATATGTTGCCAGCTTGTACTTCGCAAGCGCTTAGTACAGTGCTCTGCACACAGTAAGTGCTCAATAAATACAATTGATTGATTTACTCTATATATGTTTGTACATATTTATTACTCTATTATCTTGTACATATCTATTCTATTTATTTTATTTTGTTAGTATGTTCGGTTTTATTCTCTGTCTCCCCCTTTTAGACTGTGAGCCCGCTGTTGGGTAGGGACCGTCTCTAGATGTTGCCAACTTGGACTTCCCAAGCGCTTAGTACAGTGCTGTGCACACAGTAAGCGCTCAATAAATACGATTGATTGATTGATTCATTGATTGATTCAGTCTGCCGGGAGCCCCGTGTTCGGTAGGGACCGCCTCTGTCTGCTGCAGATTGGCACTTAGCAAGCGCTTAGCGCAGTGCTCCGCACATAACCAGCGCTCAGTAAATAGGACTGAGTGAGTGACTGCTGGCGGAAGGAGGGGACTTGGGGAGCGGCCCGCCTTGGAGCCTGGTGTTTGGTAGGGACCGGCTCTATCTGCTGCAGATTTGCACTTCGCAAGCGCTTAGCGCAGTGCTCCACACACAGCGCTCAATAAATAGGACTGAATGAATGAATGACTGTTTTGTTAGTATGTTTGGTTTTGTTCTCTGTCTCCCCCTTTTAGACTGTGAGCCCTCTGTTGGGTAGGGACTGTCTCTTTGTGTTGCCAACTTGGACTTCCCAAGCGCTTAGTACAGTGCTGTGCACACAGTAAGCGCTCAATAAATACGATTGATGATGATCTCGGAGAAGCAGCGGAGCACAGTGGAAAGAGCCCGGGCTTTGGGGTCAGAGGTCACGGGTTCAAATCCCAGCTCTGCCAATTGTCAGCTGGGTGACTTGGGGCGAGTCACTTCACTTCTCTGGGCCTCAGTGACCTCATCTGGAAAATGGGGATTAAAACTTTGAGCCCCCCCCCGTGGGACAACCTGATCACCTTGTAACCCCCCCAGCGCTTAGAACAGTGCTTTCACATAGTAAGCGCTTAATAAATGCCATTATTATTACTATTATATGTTGCCGACTTGTACTTCCCAAGCGCTTAGTACAGTGCTCTGCACACAGTAAGCGCTCAATAAATACGATTGATTGATTTACTCTATATATGTATATATGTTTGTACATATTTATTACTCTATTTTACTTGTACATATCTATTCTATGTATTTTATTTTGTTAATATGTTTGGTTTTGTTGTCTGTCTCCCCCTTCTAGACTGTGAGCCCACTGTTGGGTAGGGACTGTCTCTATATGTTGCCAACTTGGACTTCCCAAGCGCTTAGTACAGTGCTCTGCATACAGTAAGCGCTCAGTAAATACGATTGAATGAATGGGGGCTCGCCCCCACGTCGCTCTCTCCGTCCGCCCGGGGCTGGCATCGGGCCCCGAAGGGCAGCGACAGGGGCCCCCAACTCTATTTATTGATTTCTTCATTTACATAATAATAATCGTGGTATTTGTTAAGCACCTACTAGGTGCCAAGCCCTGTTCTAACCGCCGGGGTAATAATAAGAAGAAGAATAATGGTATTTCTTAAGCGCTTACTATGTGCCAAGCACTGTTCTAACTGCCGGAGTAATAATAATAATAATAATAATGGTATTAAGCGCTTACCATGTGCCAAGCCCTGTTCTAACCGCTGGGGTAATAATAAGAAGAATAATGGTATTTCTTAAGCGCTTACTATGTGCCAAGCACTGTTCTAACCGCCGGGATAATAATAATAATAATAATAATAATAATAATAATGATAATGGTATTAAGTGCTTACCATGGGCCAAGCCCTGTTCTAACTGCCAGGGTAATAATAATAAGAAGAATAATGGTATTTCTTAAGCGCCTAATAGGTGCCAAGCCCTGTTCTAACCGCCGGGATAATAATGATAATAAGAATAATGGTATTTCTTAATAATAGTGATAATAATAATGGCATTTATTAAGCGCTTACTATGTGCAAAGCACTGTTCTAAGCGCTGGGGAGATTACAAGGTGATCAGGTTGTCCCACGGGGGGCTCACAGTCTTCATCCCCATTTTGCAGATGAGGGAATTGAGGCCCAGAGAAGTGAAGTGACTTGCCCACAGTCACCCAGCTGACAAGTGGTGGAGCCGGGATTTGAACCCATGACCTCTGACTCCAAAGCCCGGGCTCTTTCCACTGAGCCACGCTGCTTCTCTTAAGCGCTTACTATGTGCCAAGCACTGTTCTAACTGCTGGGGTAATAATAATTATAATAATAATAATAATGGTATTAAGTGCTTACCATGTGCCAAGCCCTGTTCTAACCGCCGGGGTAATAATAATAATAAGAATAATGGTATTTCTTAAGCACTTACTATGTGCCAAGCACTGTTCTAACCTCCGGGGTAATAATAATAATAATGGTATTAAGCGCTTACCATGTGCCAAGCCCTGTTCTAACCACCGGGGTAATAATAATAATAAGAATAATGGTATTTCTTAAGCGCTTACTATGTGCTAAGCACTGTTCTAACCGCCGGGGTAATAATAATAATGATAATAATGGTATTGAGCGCTTACCATGTGCCAAGTCCTGTTCTAACCGCCGGGGTAATAATAATAATAAGAATAATGGTATTTCTTAATAATAATAATAATGACATTTATTAAGCACTTACTATGTGCAAAGCACTGTTCTAAGTGCTGGGGAGATTACAAGGTGATCAGGTTGTCCCACGGGGGGCTCACAGTCTTAATCTCCATTTTACAGATGAGGGAATTGAGGCCCAGAGAAGTGAAGTGACTTGCCCACAGTCACCCAGCTGACAAGTGGTGGAGCTGGGATTTGAACCCATGACCTCTGACTCCAAAGTCCGGGCTCTTTCCACTGAGCCACGCTGCTTATCTTAAGTGCTTACTATGTGCCAAGCACTGTTCTAACCGCTGGAGTAATAATAATAATAATAATAATGGTATAAGCGCTTACCATGTGCCAAGCCCTGTTCTAACCGCCGGGGTAATAAGAAGAAGAGTAATGGTATTTCTTAAGCGCTTACTATATGCCAAGCACTTTTCTAACCGCCGGAGTAATAATAATAATAATAATAATAATAATAATAATAATAATAATAATAATAATAATAATAATAATGGTATTAAGCGCTTACCATGTGCCAAGCCCTGTTCTAACCGCTGGGGTAATAATAATAAGAAGAATAATGGTATTTCTTAAGCAATTACCATGTGCCAAGTCCTGTTCTAACCGCCGGAGTAATAATAATAATAATAATAATAATGGTATTAAGGGCTTACCATGTGCCAAGCCCTTTTCTAACCACCGGGGTAATAATAATAATAATAATAATAATAATGGTATTAAGCGCTTACCATGTGCCAAGCCCTGTTCTAACCACCGGGGTAATAATAATAATAATAAAAATAATGGTATTTCTTAAGCACTATGTGCCAAGCATTGTTCTAACTGCAGGGGTAATAATAATAATAATTATGATAATAATGGTATTAAGCGCTTACCATGTGCCAAGCTCTGTTCTAACCGCCGGGGTAATAATAATAATAATAATAATGGTATTTCTTAAGTGCTTACTGTGTGCCAAGCACTGTTCCAACCGCCGGGCTAATAATAATAATGATATTAAGCACTTCCTATGTGCCAAGCCCTGTTCTAACCGCCGTGGTAATAATAACAATGACCGTATTTGTTTAGCGCTTCCTATGTGCCAAGCCCTGTTCTAAGCGCCGGGCTAATAATAATAATGATGGTATTTGTTAAGCGCTTCCTATCTGCCAAGCGCTGTTCTAAGCGCCGGGGTAACGGTAATAATGATGGTATTTTAAAGGCAGTCTTAATCCCTATTTCACCTATGAGGTAATTGAGGCACAGAGAAGTCAAGTGACTTGCCCAGAGTCACACAGCTGACAGTTGGCCGAGTCGGGATTAGAACCCACGACCTCTAACTCCCAAGCCCAGGCTTGGGAGTTAATATAATATTAATATATATTAATAATATATACTTATATTATTATATATAATTATATAATATTATATAATATATTATTATTACTATATATAATTATATTATATATTATATATTATATTATATTATAATTATATAATATATAATATATATAATATAATAATATTAATAATCATGATGGTATTTAAGTGATAATTGTGATGGTATTTAAGTGCTTACTATGTGCCAAGCATTGTTTTAAGTGCTGGGGTAGATACAGGATTATCGGATTGTCCCACGTGGGGCTCACAGTCTTAATCCCCATTTTACAAATGAGGGAACTGAGGCACGGAGAAGTTAAGCGGCTTGCCCAAAGTCACACAGCTGACAAGTAGATACAGGGTAACCAGGTTGTCCCATGTGGGCTCACACTCTTAATCCCCATTTTGCAGATGAGGGAACTGAGGCACAGAGAAGTGAAGTGACTTGCCCAAGGTCACACGGCAGACAAATGGCGGAGCTGTTGCCTGTTGACTTGTTTGTATGTCTGTTTCTCTCCCCTCTCTAGATCACAAGCCCGCTGTGGGCAGGGATGGTCTCTCTCTTTATTGCTACACTGTGCTTTCCAAGCGCTTAGTTCAGTGCTGTGCACACAGTAAGCGCTCAATCAATCAATCAATTGTATTTATTGAGCGCTTACTGTGTGCAGAGCACTGTACTAAGCGCTTATACGATTGAATGAATGAATGAATGAAGCCAGGAGGGTCAACTGAGCCTCCACCCCGTGGAGAAACCCAAATGAATGTATTCATTCGATTGTGCTCCAGAAAATGCGTATCATCATCATCATTACTATTATCATTACCATTAATAATAAATTCATTTATTTTATTTATCATTTAAATGCATAAAAATTATACAACGAATAATAATAATCATATTTATTGAGCGCTTACTGTGTGCAAAGCACTCCGTGCCCTGCCACTTGTTTGATGTGCGACCTTGGGCAAGTCAGGCTCAGTGGAAAGAGCCCGGGCTTTGGAGTCAGAGGTCACGGGTTCGAATCCCGGCTCCTCCACATGTCATCTGTGTGACCTTGGGCAAGTCACTTAACTTCTCTGAGCCTCAGTTATCTCATCTGTAAAATGGAGATGAAGACTGTGAGCCCCACGAGGGACAACTTGATCACCTTGTATCCCCCCCAGCGCTTAGAACGGTGCTGTGCACATAGTAAGCGCTTAACAAATGCCATTATTATTATTATTATTAACATATAGTAAGCACTTAACAATTATCGTCGTTATTATTATTATTACTAAACGCTTGGAAGAATATAACATCAACCAGTTTTCCTGCCCACAACAAACTCACAGTCTAGAGGGGGTCATGAAGTCCTTCCCATTTTTTTTTTTAAATTTAAGATTTTCAAATGGGGGTAGACCCACGTTGTTGACATCCATTAGCCCAGAACAAAGCGTTCTTCATAATGTGCTAGTCCACTTAAAAGTTTTTCTAGTTGTTATTTGTTGTTGTTTTTTTTTCCTTGTTGCTAACTCTTGAAGTCTGACAGCTATTTGAGTTATTTCATTACTAGGAGGGGCAGGGCCAACCCTCCGATCCTTGTCGTGTGGAAGTTGGTCTTTGTCACTTTACAGATGCAAATATTTTGTCGCCGATTCTTTGATTCTGCTCCTCGCCGTCTTCCTGGGAGAAGAATACTTAATATGAATGTACGTTTTTCGTCACGCCAACAGACATCTTTGTAGGCCAGAAAGTAAGAGCTTGAAATGAAGAGGGAGAAGCAGCAACTGGGGTAGAGGTAAAGCTGCCGTTTTGAAGGCCAACTAGGAACAGGACCAAATATACCCTTGGAAATACTTCACTATGCCCTTGGATGGCATTCCTAATTTCTGCTTCTGCAGTGGTTGAGAGACATTATTGCGGCATTATTTCTTTTGTTAGAGTTACGGTATGACATAAAGCACTTACTGAAATGTAGTTCCAGACTCCCTTGTTTTTCAGTTATGGACTGTCTGAGTATAAATGTATAAATGCCTTCACTGAAGTGTTTGCTACATGCCAGGCAGTGCTGCAGTCCCTTCTTACATAATCTGTCTTCGTGCTGTTGTCTTCTTTCTCATTGTGGTTTACTGAGCCGTTAAATCAAGGAGACTCGACGCTGTTGCCTCGGCATGGAGCTGCGCATTCAGGAAGTCCTCAAAAATGAGGCTTAAACATTTGCTTTCACTTCAATTATCTGGGTGCTTCAGGGCCATCTACTTGAAATATCCAGATATTGGAAGCTGAAGTGTATTTCTGAATCAGAACCGTCTGCATAACGTACATGTGTAAACGAGGAGACCTTTGCCTGTGATGAAGGAAAACACTCTAGCTATATACTTAGTACAGTGCCTGGCACATAGGTAAGCGCTTAACAAATACCACCATCATCACCATATTGCATTCTGAAATTTAATAACGTTTTGGAACTTCAGAAAACAAAATTTCCGTGAGAAGCTTGGAGTGGACGACTTTCCAGTTTATGGATGACCCAGGCTCTTAGCGTGTTTTCTCTTTCTTCCTCTTGCTAACTTTCATTTTGAAGGTTCCTCTTCCTCATTGTGTTCCCATAGAAGGGAAATTGCATTTTTGGAGGAGAATCTCTGCTTTTCATTTACCGTGCTATTGTTCTTTCCCTTAGCTTTCATAGGTAATTGAGAACAGGCTGACTGGAGCATTATCTTTTAGACTGTGAGCCCACTGTTGGGTAGGGACTGTCTCCATATGTTGCCAACTTGGACTTCCCAAGCGCTTAGTACAGTGCTCTGCACACAGTAAGCGCTCAATAAATACGATTGATTGATTGATTATCATCACCTGTGTTTACTGAGTACACTGTGCTAGGCTGATGGGGGACATACAGGAGAAGTAAAAGATGCAGTCTCTGCCTGGAGGCGCTTCCAGTCTAGGCATCTCTTAGGCAGCTCCACTTTTTTTATTTTTATTTTTTTTACAACTCACTGAGCTTCCAGGTTTTGACAGGCAGATCTTTTCAGGTGGGCCGTGGATTTGCAAACTTGTAGTGGTGATTTGTCAGAGTTGCCTCTTTGACCCCTGCACTTCTGCAAAACTGAACTGAAACCTACCCTTCAAAATGGCAGAGATTCACATTTATTACTCTTCCAGTCGAGATGTATTATGCCGTACCCCAGGATAAGCACTACTGCTATTACTAATGGAGAAACTGAAAAATCAGAGAGACTTATTTGGAGAAGGAGTGCATCTGTCAATACCCTTAAGTACGTTGATACAGGGAGCCATATAAATAGATACATAGATAAAATGGGTCGAGGAGTGGAATTTTAGTGGCCTCATCCTGCCCCATGCTCATTCTGGAGACTACACCATGAGCAGCAATTGCAGAATTGGTCTTTCTGTAAAGAAGTTTTCTGCCAGATAATAAAGCTCTTTTAAGTTCTAGGAACGTTTACTTGCCTCTTCAGTGCGCAGGAAGTTTTCAGTGCCAATCGTTGCCGGAGGTGACATGGATTTCAGTTCTGACTGTCTCTGATTTTAGCATAAGGCCTTTTATTAAAATTTCTCACTTTTGCTCTCAGACCCACCTCCCTTCCCATTTGGTCCCATGCGCCACTTCACTTTTGTGGAGAGCTGCAGTTTATGGGGGACGTCAGGACAGCAGAAGGCTTGTTCTCCATGCGGAACTAGAGGTGACGTCATTTGTGGATTGCGCAGAAAGAAAATGCAGAACTTGGCCTTCAGGATCCAGATGAAGTGAGGGGGGCTGTCGTTAGCCCCTTGGAGATTTTTGGAGGGAGGCTATATAGCTTTTAAATTGGACCAAGGATCGGTATGCATCCTCACTTCAAAGATGGCATTTCAAAATCTGATGAATGCTATCCTTATAGTGAATGCACAGCCAGCAATTGGCAGAGGTGGGTTTAGAACTCAGGTCCTCTGACTCCCGGATCCAAGCGGCATCTCTGTTGTAATCCGTAGTAATTCCAGTTACTGTGGTTGGATGGGGAAACTTCTGTCTGCTCCCTTTTCTTTCACTCAGTGAAGGAAAAATATAAATCGTGATATCGGATTATTCCCCAAATAACTTTTGCCCATTTGTTTCACCCAGTCCCACAACAGATCATCCAGAATAAAGTGTCTCAAATCAGTTTATCTGAAACACTAATCTAATTTATCAGCGTTCCTGGAGATGGGGTTAGGAAGGGGAAAATCAAGTGAGATTTTTAGCCCCTGTTCTCCATGACTTTGACTCATTTTTTTAGTTGTGTTGAATTTAATTTTTGCAGTTGCCAAAGATTTCAGTCTTTAGATGGTTCCGCTCTTGGTGTTTTGATTCTAGTGACTTGTCTCAGACCTTTCAGTTTCAACAGTACTAGAGATAATTGTGTTACGTAACTTTTAGCTAGTAAGTTTGCCTCTTTGAATAGTCTTCAACATCTCTCTGACCCATTAAATGCCCTGGCACTCTTGGACATTCTTGCTTGAACTAGGAGCCAGCCTTGCGGAATGTGGTGTGGTCAGGTGAGGGTTGTTGGAGGCTTTGTTCTGGCTGTTTTGCAAAGTGGCATTTCTCCTAGAAGCAATGTGCAAAATTGTGCTTTAGATGCATTATTGTAGGCCCAGAAAAAATACTTGACCCTCCCCATCCCACCCCTTCGGAATCCAAAACACATTCAGCTACTTTGGGTGGAACTCCAAACTTGGAAATCTGTGTTAAAATGTGCGGATGCCACTCATCCAGTACTATCCCAGGCAGACCAGTGATTATTGAATCTGTCTGGATTCCTGCAGTTCAACAGTGATGGCACCTACTGCTGGCTTTCTGGTATTCCTGGATCAGTAATTGTGGTATTTGTTAAGCTCTTACTAGGTGCCAAGAACCAGACTAAGCTTGTAGATACAAGTTAAATGAAGTCCTACTTGTCCCACATGGGCCTCACAGCGTAAGATGGAAGGAAAATAGGTATTTTATCCCCATTTTCCAGATGAGGAGACAGTGGCACAGGGAAGTTAAGTGAGCTGCCCAAGTTCACAGAGCAGGCAAGTAGAGGAGCTGGGATTAGACCCAGGCTCCCAGGCTTGTGGTCTTTCCACTAGGCCGTGCTGCTTCTGAACACAGTGTTCATGGAGCAGTGGCTGCTGCTACTTCATCATCATCATCATCATCAGTCGTATTTATTGAGTGCTTACTGTGTGCAGAGCACTGTACTAAGCGCTTGGGAAGTACAAGTTGGCAACATATAGAGACAGTCCCTACCCAACAATGGGCTCACAGTCTAAAAGAGATGGGAAAGGAGGAGGAAAGGAGATGGGAAAGGAGATGAGAAAGGAGGAGGGAAGGAGATGGGAAAGGAGATGGGGAAGGAGGAGGAAAGGAGAAGGGAAGGAGAAGGAAAAGGAGGAAGGAAGGAGAAAAGAAAGGAGGAGGGAAGGAGATGGGGAAGGAGGAGGGAAGGAGATGGGAAAGGAGGAAGGTAGGATAAAGGGAAGGAGGAGGGAAGGAGATGGGGAAGGAGATGCTACTTTCACTACCTGAGCGTGGCTCAGTGGAAAGAGCCCGGGCTTTGGAGTCAGAGGTCATGGGTTCAAATCCCGGCTCCGCCAACTGTCAGCTGTGTGACTTTGGGCGAGTCACTTAACTTCTCTGGGCCTCAGTTCCCTCATCTGGAAAATGGGGATGAAGACTGTGAGCCCCCCGTGGGACAACCTGATTACCTTGTAACCCCCCCAGCACTTAGAAGTGCTTTGCACATAGTAAGCGCTTAATAAATGCTATCATTATTATTATTATTATTATTATTATTATTATTACCTTGCTCAGCGCCGTCAGTGCTCTCAGCAGTGTGGCTTCCACAGGAACTGAGAGTGGGGAGGGGAAGGTCCTGAGCACTGAGCATGTTGAGGGTGGCTTCACTTGGGAAGCGAAGCCAGAATGTTCCCTCGCCCCAGCCCCCCACAACCGGTAGCCCAGACTTGTCTGAATGTCTGTAGATATTGGGATTAAAGAATTAGCATGGCCTAGTGACAGGAGCATGTGACAAGTTCAGGAGGTCCGTGTTCTCGACTTGTCTCCACCATTTACTCCCCCTTTTAGACTGTGAGCCCACTGTTGGGTAGGGACTGTCTCTATATGTTGCCAACTTGTACTTTCCAAGCGCTTAGTACATTGCTGTGCACACAGTAAGCGCTCAATAAATACGATTGATTGATTTACTTGCTATATGACCTTGGGCAAATCACTCAGCTTCTCTCTGCCTCAGTTTCACCATCTGTAAAATGGGGATAAGAGTCTTACTCTTCCTACATGTTAATTTGTGTGTTCTGTGTCAGATAGGGACTGGATCTTATCTAATTATCTTGTATTTCCCTAGTATGTGCCAGGCGCTGTACTAAGTTAGTTGTGTTGGACACAACCCATGTTCCACATGGGGTTCACATAAAATGGGGATTAAGTCTATGAGCCCCACGTGGGACAACCTAATCACTTTGTATCCTCCCCAGCGCTTAGAACAGTGCTTTGCACATACTAAGCGCTTAATAAATGCCATTATTATTATTATTAATCCCCATTTTACGAGACACAGAGAAGTGAAGTGACTGGCCCAAGGTCACACAGCAGACACGTGGTGGACCTGTGATTATAACCCAGATCCTCCAACTCCCAGGTCTGTCCTCTCTCCGCTAGGTCACACTGCTTCTCCATTTATTAGTAAATGGCTAGGAAAAGCCACAATAATAATTATTTTAAAAATAGTATTTGTTACTCACTATGTATGTGGCCAGGATTCCCAACCCAAAAGGAGCTCGCAGTCTAAATGAGGGGGAAGAAAGGCCCAGAGAAAGCTACACAAAAAGTATAAGGTAACAGTTAAATTTACCAAGGGGAAGCAAGAGACAGAGGGAAAAAATGAACAATTCATTAATGCTTGGTCCTTGACTCCAGCTCCCGTGGAATCTGGCCCGAAGTGGAGTTGACTCGTCACCCGTATCGGAGAATCAGTATTGGAAGAGTGAGAAGGGCCAGAAAAACTGGGTATCTGGATGGGCAGCCTATGGAAACGGTCTATCATCCAAAGTCTCACATTCCCCATGGAATGGGGAGTGGCATGGGGCGATATATGGTTTAGTCAGGCGGCAGTGGAGGATTAATCTTGATGCAGCGGAGCAGCTGCTCTGGGCCTGCGTCCCTAGGGGCATGGTGGGTTCTGCTTGTGTGGACTCGTCTAACTCCCAAGTCCTTTCACAGGACCTAACACCGTGCTGTGCACATAGTAAGCGCTCAATAAATACCATTGATTGATTGACTCCTCAAAAATCTCCATTGGCTACCAATCAATCTGCACATCAGACAGAAACTCCTCACCCTTGGCTTCAAGGCTGTCCATCACCTCGCCCCTTCCTACCTCACCTCCCTTCTCTCCTTCTCCAGCCCAGCCCGGACCCTCCGCTCCTCTGGCGCTAATCTCCTCCCCATGCCTCGTTCTCGCCTGTCCCGCCGTCGCCCCCCGGCCCACGTCCTCCCCCTGGCCTGGAATGCCCCCCCTCTGCCCATCCGCCAAGCTAGCTCTCTTCCTCCCTCCAAGGCCCTACTGAGAGCTCATCTCCTCCAGGAGGCCTTCCCAGACTGAGCCCCTTCCTTCCTCTCCCCCTCGTCCCCCTCTCCATCCCCCCATCTCACCTCCTTCCCTTTCTCACAGCACCTGTCTATATGTATATATATTTGTACATATTTATTACTCTATTTTACTTGTACCTATCTATTCTATTTATTTTATTTTGTTAGTATGTTTGGCTTTGTTCTCTGTCTCCCCCTTCTAGACTGTGAGCCCACCGTTGGGTAGGGACTGTCTCTATATGTTGCCAGCTTGTACTTCCCAAGAGCTTAGTACAGTGCTCTGCACACAGTAAGCACTCAATAAATACGATTGATTGATTAATTGACTTCTTTGTAAGAATTTCAGAGCCAGTCTAGCCTGAGGGGCCCTCCGATATATCTGTTCGAGGACACTGACACCGTCAGTCTAACCCTGTAAGGCAGGGTTTGGTACCATTGGGAAACTTGCCTGTGGTTGGAATCCTATCTAACCTCCTCCCTTTCACCGTCCTGTTGGCAAAATCTGCATCTCCTTTTGAGCACTTGCTGCCTTTGAGCAGAGTGGCCCCCAATGGCCCTCCTTTGAATACTGGACAAGGAGGCTCAGGTGATGTCAAACGTCCCCCGGGCATACAGCGTCACTTGATGATGAAATGATAGCTGTCATTTTATGGAACTATCCTGAATCCCTGAAATCCCACAGTGTTTTTTGGGGGAGACTCCCCTCCCCGACTTGCTCCAGAGTCTTGGCTTTCCGTGCCAGACCAGTGGGAAGTCTGGTGCGGTGCTTGAGTCCAGGGACTCTGTGGCAGAAGACGTGGAGAACGGGTGGCTTGGTGCTGAAAAGAAAGAACGGATATTAGAGAACCCACATAGTGGATTGAAACAGGACATAGGGCGAGCTAGCTGAAAATCAGACTGCCTCATGTAAAACCAGCCAACTGGCCACCCTGACCTTTCCTAGAGTGGGATAAAGAGTGAAACAGAGAGCACATCATCGTTCTATTTACAGAAATTGGATCTGGACTTTCCTTTTCCACATGCCTCCTTCATTTTCTAACTAGGTATATTGTTCTGGGAGCTCAATCCATGTTGTTTATTGAACTCCTGGGTGCAGAGTAGTGGTGGGAGATCTTACTGATTATGTGAAGAGCATACGTATCTCACTGATTTTTTTTTTAACAAAAAAATTCTTGATGCCATGTGCACAAGTCTGAACTTGTTCCCTTTAATTGCTGGAGAGAAAAGAGGAGGTAACAGGAAAGAAGAACAGATAGTAAACAAAGGGCAAGCAGTGTTTACTTTTTATCTCATCTTGTAGAAGAGCAAAGCTGAGGACTACTCCTGGTCTCTCTCAAGATTTCTGTTTCATAGGGTGAAATTGCCTTTTTAAAGTAGGACTTTCACAGGTCACAGATGCACCTTGCTCTCTCAGGATGAACAGTTGAAACCGATTTGTGAGTCAGATTGGCCACTTTCAGAGGAGTTTTATCCTGTTGTCAGCCACCTTGGGTATGAAAATATGGTTTGGAGTGGTGCGATGTAATAGAACCACGTTAAACCATTTCAGGATTGCTGGTTCCTTTGCGCCATTCAAATATACAATTCGTCCAAAGTCAGAGGATTTCCAGAGGCAGGCTGCTCAGCTGCAAGAACAGAAAATGGAATTCAAGACAAACCAAAGTGAATGACGGATGTGTTTAATAAAATCATCAGTAAAGACAAAGGGAGCCAACTGGAATGTCCTCAAATATTTGGAATTTAGCTTTTGGAAGACCTTCCTGAGACTTAGAGAAGCAGTAAGAATGAAAATACAGAGTGTTTGAAGCAGGGAGAAAGTTCACCTGCTGGCTTAGGGAAGGCCCTATGGACCACGCTGTCTGAAAAATCTGTTGCACAACTAAGTTGTTAGGTAATCAATGTAGTTAGAAGGGTAACTGTAATAGGTCAGTTGTCCCCATGGTGACCTACAGTGGCAGCACCCGTGGGTGGCCAGCTTTCATTTTTAATGCCTAGACCACGTTCTGGCTCTCTGAATTGGGCCACATAAACATAGAAAGATGTAGAACTCAGCCATCTTCCTTCAGAGCGTCAAAAAGGACTTGCCAATATGTCCCTTGTGATTAGGATGAAGAACAGATGTTTTTCCAAATGCCTGTTGATGCAGGAAATATTACATTGAACTTTAGCATTGAAGGTGCTTTTACATGAATGGTACCTGCAGAGCAACAAGAAGATGTTCGTTTCGCTGGTTCTCAGTAGGATGGCAGAACTTTGGAAATTTGGAGCTTTGGCAGAATTAACATTTGCCATTTTGTAGAAGAGAAAGTCAGAGTATTTTGCTGAGGTTATAGATCTACGAAGAGGAAAATTGTACAAACTTTTAAAAATAGGTATTTAATATGACAATGTCAGGAGGATATGGTTTTATCTTGATTTTTTAAAAAAGCTTTAGACCGAAAGTCCTTTTCTTGGCTTTATTCTGAATACAGAATTGAGAGGGTTGGTTTTTTCTTTCTTGTTCTAATCCAAATTTGTAGGACTTTGCCCAACCCTAAACCATCCACCAGTGCCCATAAAGTTCTTCTCCATCAGCCTGTCGCTGGGTTGCCAACTGCTGAGATGGCTATTTTCACGAGCAGTATAGGAAAAAAAAATACTGACTTTGAAACTTTTTTGCTGGCATAATTTTACATACTGTCCCTATGGTAATTGGATAACCGTTGTAGTAGCAATCTGGTTCATAACTAAGGCAGTACTACATTCCCTGCGACTTCATCCGCCAAGCTAGCTGTCTTCCTCCCTTCAAGGCCCTACTGAGAGCTCACCTCCTCCAGAAGGCCTTCCCAGACTGAGCCCCTTCCTTCCTCTCCCCCTCGTCCCCCTCTCCATCCCCCCCATCTTACCTCCTTCCCTTCCCCACTGCACCTGTATATATGTTTGTACATATTTGTTACTCCATTTATTTTACTTGTACATATCTATTCTATTTTATTTTGGTAGTATGTTTGGTTTTGTTCTGTCTCCCCCTTTTAGACTGTGAGCCCACTGTTGGGTAGGGACTGTCTCTATATGTTGCCAACTTGGACTTCCCAAGCGCTTAGTACAGTGCTCTGCACACAGTAAGCGCTCAATAAATCCGATTGATGATGATGATGATTGAGTGCTTACTGTGTGCAGAGCACTGTACTAAGTACAATTCAGCAACACATAGAGACAATCCTTACACAACAACAGGCTCAGTAAGGAGAAAGAATGTGGGTAGTGGAAGGGGGAGAAAAAGGATAGGTGAAACAAGAGGGGGAGAAAAAGGATAGGTGAAACAAGAGGAAAGGAAGCAGATAGAAAGAAGAAAAGTTGGAAAAGAAGGGGAAGGGAGGATGAGTACAGGACAGTGTAGTGTAAAGGATTTCCCTTTCCTTTCCCTTCCCTCCACTTCCCTCCTTTCACCCTTAGCTAGACAGGTGCACAGCTCCAGGTACATCATTAAAAACTTGTGTGGGAAGGAGAGGGGGTACTTAACCCAAGTGGGCTATCCTGTCTGCCCATGGGAGTTTTCAGCTGGGACTCTGAGAGGAGGAGGAGGAGGTAGCAGAAGGCTCACCTGTTCCAAAAGCCATGTATCCTAGTGAATAGAGCACAGGCCAGGGGATCAGAAGGATTTGGGTTCTGATCCTGGCTCTGCCACATGTCTGCTCTGTGCTCTTGGGCAAGTCATCTCACTTCTCCGTGCCTCAGTTACCTCATCTGTAAAACGGAGATTAAGATTGAGAGCCCCACATGGGACACGGACTATATCCATCCTGATTAGCCCGTATCTACCCCAGCGCTTAGTAAAGTGTGTGGCACGTAGTAACCGCTTAAATACCATAAAACAAAAAACAAAACCATCCACTGTGACAAGTTGCCCCTTCCCTCCCGCACTGGGACGAGGAAGGAGCACCAGGGATCAACTTCCAGGACTGAAACTGCCACGACTCCGATTCCTCCCCCTTTTAGACCGTGAGCCCACTATTGGGTAGGGACTGTCTCTATATGTTGCCAACTTGTACTTCCCAAGTGCTTAGTACAGTGCTCTGCACACAGTAAGCGCTCAATAAATACGATTGATGATGATGATGATTTCCTGGGTTGGAGGAGGCCTGGGCGGTGCATGATTTCCTTCTCCCTTGCTCTTCTGAGAAACGGAGTTGGTAGTTCCCCCTCGTTAGGCCAGAAGCCATGGTCACCCCGTGCACTCCAGGGAGCATGTGCCACAAATGAGCGTGACCAATTTTAGGTCATTTTTAGCTGATGGTCCATTAATTTTGCTGGTGGTTGACAAACCTGGTCTGTGGCACAGTACTGTGGGACAGCCGGAGAATGGGGGCTCCCAGATGTGCAAAAGACCTCAGACAATGCCGCATCGCAGCTGAAGTCAGGGAGCCAGTTGCCACAGATAGACCGGCGTGGCACACTGCAGTCAGGAAAGGAATGGCCTTATATGAGTAAAATCAGTCAATCAGTGGGATTTATCGAACACTCACTATGTGCCGAGTAGAAGGATCGCAAGGCTTGGGAGACAAAAAGGCAAAAGCGAGAACACTGCCGGATGCTGCAACCTCCAAAATGTCAGCAGGGTAAAGGACAGCCCGTATTTGTGCACAGTGTCGCTGGAACTGGCAGTCCTGCTTTGGCCTTTTCTGTGACACACTCACCAATAGGTCAGTTATAGTGTCAGTTAAATTCTTCCTTTATAGAGGACAGTTATACATATATATTTCATCCTCTCCCCCCCGCACCCTAGTCCCACCCCCATCGTCACATGTACATATATAACTTCCTCACTTTTACAGCCTCCTTTCTGAGCAGAGTCATCGGGCTACTCACGTGGCAGCAGATCTGTAATACAGTAGTGTTACTGACATGTCAGGGCCTGTGTGGTAAAGTTGTTGTTTCCTGAAGCAGGCCTGGGTGCTGTCACCGGCAATTTTTGTTTTGGAGTCCCAGGCAATCCAGTTGTGGTTTAGATCCAGAAAATCTGCATTTCTTCAGGTTGTGTCCAGGTCTGTGAATTCGTTCCATTTCCTCTGCTTTCAGGAAAAGAGGTGTTCGGCTTTCCATTTCGTATATGTGTATCGGGGAGGATAGGTCTGTCAGGATGAAATTAGAACTCAAATGAGCCTTTGCGAGGGAAAGAATTGTGAACTTTATAAGGATTTGAAACCTGCTACAATTTGTAGCACTGGAATGAGCTAGCTGTGTGTCCATCCCCCCCATCTTACCTCCTTCCCTTCCCCACAGCACCTGTATATATGTTTGTACATATTTATTACTCTATTTATTTTTCTTGTACCTATCTATTCTATTTATTTTATTTTGTTAGTGTGGTTTTGTTCTCTGTTTCCCCCTTTTAGACTGTGAGCCCACTGTTGGGTAGGGACTGTCTCTATATGTTGCCAACTTGTACTTCCCAAGCGCTTAGTACAGTGCTCTGCACATAGTAAGCGCTCAATAAATACGATTGATAGTTTAGGGAATCTGGTGTTAGAGGTAGCCTTTTTGAGTCTCAGGTACCTCAGTTGAAAACATAATAATAATAATGGCATTTATTAAGCGCTTACTATGTGTAAAGCACTGTTCTAAGCACTGGGGAGGTTACAAAGTGATCAGGTTGTCCCACGGGGGGCTCACAGTCTTAATCCCCATTTTACAGATGAGGTAACTGAGGCCCATTGAAGTGAAGTGACTGGCCCAAAGTCACACAGCTGACAGTTGGCGGAGCTGGGATTTGAACCCAGGACCTCTGACTCCAAAGCCCGGGCTCTTTCCATTGAGCCACGGTGCTTCTCCACGTGGAGCTGCACACATTCCATCTCTTCACATTCAGGCCGTGGCTGGCACAGGTTGACCAGGGCTTACCTTCCTCAAAGTTGAGTCTGTGTTTCCCAATCAATCAAATAATAATAATGATGATATTCAAGCACTAACAATGTGCCAAGCACTGTTCTAAGTGCTGTAGTAGATACAAGGTAATGGAGGCTAGACACGGTCCCTATCCCACGTTGGGTTCGCTCTCTTAATCTTCATTTTACAGATGAGTTAACTGAGGGACAGAGAAGGGAAGTGAGCTGCCCAAGGTCATGCAGCAGAAAAGTGGCAGAACCAGGATTAGAACCCGTGACCTTCTGACTCCTCCTAGGCCCATGCTCTATCCACTAGTCTGCCCTGCTTCTCTTATTGTAGTTATCGTACTGTATTTATTGAGCACTTACTGTGTGCAGAGTACATACTAAGTGCTTTCTTTTAATGGAATTTAAGTGCTTACTATGTGCCAGACACTGTACTAAGCCCTGGGATAGATACGAGCTAATCAGGTTGAACACAGTCCTGTCCCACGTGGGGCTCACAGTCTTAATCCCCATTTTACACTTGGGTAACTGAGGCACAGAGAAGTGAAATGACTTGCTCAAGGTCACCCAGCAGACTAGTGATGGAGCTAAGTGCTTACTATGTGCCAGACACTGTACTAAGCCCTGGGATAGATACGAGCTAATCAGGTTGAACACAGTCCTGTCCCACGTGGGGCTCACAGTCTTAATCCCCATTTTACACTTGGGTAACTGAGGCACAGAGAAGTGAAATGACTTGGTCAAGGTCACCCAGCAGACTAGTGATGGAGCTGGGATTATAACCCAGGTCCTTCTGACTGCCGGGTCTGAGCTTTACCCACCAGGTCACACTGCTTCTCAGCGCTTGGGAGAGTACAATACAGCAATCAATCAATCAATCGTATTTATTGAGCGCTTACTGCGTGCAGAGCACTGTACTAAGCGCTTGGGAAGTACAAGTTGGCAACATATAGAGACAGTCCCTACCCAACAGTGGGCTCACAGTCTAAAAGTTGTACAGCAGAGTTGGTAGGTACATCCCCCGCCCACAACGAGCTCAAAGTGGAACAAGAGGATGCTAGGTATTGCCATTCCAAATTAATTTATCAAAATTCTTAAAAACGATCATCTACAAAAACCACCCTCCTTGCCTCGAGGCAGTTTGAAGAAAAGATGCAATTTTAAAAACAGAATGAATAAGAGCCAATAGTCAATTGGGCGTGAATTACAATGTATAGATGTATCCGGTCTCTGTCCTGAAGGGGTTTGCAGGCTAAAATAGAGGAAATATTTAAGCATGGTTGGTGCTTTCTAGTTAGCTTGCCCTCAAGTTAGAAAAAGGGGATAATTTGCTGTATCCACGAAGACTTCTTGATACCTTGAAAAAAGAAACAATTCCTTTTAAGTGCATCAGGGAACGTGTCTTACCAACTCTGTTATATTGTACTTTCCCAAGTGCTTAGTACAGTGCTCTGCCCACAGGAAGCGCTCGATAAATGCAATTATTTATTTGTAAATAATTGTTTAGTCTCTTTACAGTAGTATGCTGGTCATCTATATTGTAAAATGTACAGACCGTCATTGGAGCTGTTTCCCTGCCACTGACCAGCTCTCTGACCACAGGTGGGAGTCCCAGACCACTGCTAATATAGCCCTGGGTGGCTTATGAATCACTCAGAAGGTACTGGAGGTATTAATAACGGTGGTATTTGTTAAGGGCTTACTGTAATTCCCAAGCATTGTACTAAGCTCTGGGGTAGATGCATGGTAATCAGGTCAGACACAATACTTGTCCCACAGGTGGTTCACCATCTAAGTGGGAGGGAAAACAGGCATTTAATCCCCGTTTTTTTACAGATGAGGAAACTGAGGCCCAAAGAAGTTAAGTGACTTTCTCCAGGTCACACAGCAGGCAAGTGGCGAAGCTGGGAGTAGAACCCCAGGCCTTGACCTCCCCATCCTGTACTCTTAGCAGTAGGTCTCACAGCTCCTTTCCCTTCCCCACTTACTTGGTCTTAAGTGCCACTGCCCAGCCAAATCCAGAGCATCGCCCCAGGACCGTAGTAAGTGCAGTATGTGGTGGGAGAACAAAAGGGAGTTCGAAGACCGTCCGTTTTGGGAGTAGCTAAGCCAGGGACTGTGAGGCATTGAGGAAGAAAATAGCTCAACAGGCTTCCCCCGGCTGCCAGTGGTGGTACCTTGAAGAAGGGCGGAAACCGTGGGGCCAGATTGAGGTTGGGAGAGTGAAATGGGTTTGGTCCATTTTCAAGATGGTGGCACCTGTGGATAAATCAGGTATAGACTTAGATAGAGGGATCAGATTATATGTAGTCGATACGACCCAGGCTGGATAATTAAGGGTGGCAAAGTGTATAATAATAATAATGTTGGCATTTGTTAATCGCTTACTATGTGCAAAGCACTGTTCTAAGCGCTGGGGGGGGGTACAAAGTTATCAGGCTGTCCCTCGTGGGGCTCACAGTCCCCATTTTACAGATGAGGTCACTGAGGCTCAGAGAAGTTAAGTGACTTGCCTAAGGTCACGTAGCAGACATGTGGCGGAGCCAGGATTCGAACCCATGACCTCTGACTCCAAAGCCCGGGCTCTTTCCACTGAGCCACGCTGCTGCTGCTTCTATAAAGTATGTTGTCCCAAGTCAGATGTTTATAAATCAGATTTCATGGTACTGGGTAGGTTCTCTTCTTTGATTTTCATTTCCTATTATTGTTTCTTTGAGTAATTGAGAACAACTACATGATGTTAGGCTGCTTAGCAGCTGCTGTTTTTTCTCTCAGAGGACTATAGCATTTGCTGCTTGGCATTCTAGAGGAAATCTTAATTGTTTGTGAGGACTGGAGGCAACTTCGTCTCTTGTATTCTTATGTATATCGTACCCTGACAAGCACTATATATTTTTTTTCCACAGGTTTTTGATGCTAATGACCTTTATTCCGGAGTCAATTTCTCCAAGGTGCTGAGTACGCTTTTAGCTGTCAACAAAGCCACAGAAGGTAAGGAAAGGAAAGACTTCCTTATGATTTCTCTGTGATAATTTTCGTTTTACTCTTCAAGGCTTCTGATCGTTCCAAGATCATACCGTGACTGGTATCAGATGGTTAGTGCAATCAATCAATCAGTGGTATTTACTGAGTGCTCACTGTTTTCAGAGCGCTGTAGTAAGCATTTGGTAGAGTAGGTAGTTATTAAAATGGTGTTTTTAACTTTTGCCTTTTCCAGTGTAAATTTAAATGTAAAAATAGCAGACGTAATCTTTCTCAAACCTCTTTTTTGGTGTCCATTAAAATAGAACTACTTGATCGAAAACTGTTGAATAACCAAATTAGCATAATAAGAGCACACGGCCTAAAAGTTTTCTTCTTTATCATTTACAAAATGTAAGCTGTCAATTTTGGTGTCAAGACTATGCCATCTCAGATTCATTTCACCCACACTTCCATCTTCCTAAGTAAGTCTCATTTCCCTCTTCCATCTGGAAGCCAGACTTTTCTGCCTGGAGAATGGGAATTGTGTCTTCTGAATGTTCCTCTGTATTTTTGGTTTATAAAGGCTATGCTACGGATCAGTTTAGGGAGTGTAGGCATAGGTATATGTCCTTCCATAGCATTTTTCCTCAGTTGTGGATGCAAGTAATTCATGAAGTCCAGAATTTTGTATTGTAAAATATCTCAAAACCATCAATTAGGAATAGATCATACAGCTGAAGTGAGGAGTTTGTTACACAGTAGTACTAAGTGAAAAAGTTCATAGAAGTTACTTTGCCTTTAAAGGATAGCCTGCTATTTTATGATGCCTGTGATAAAATAGCAGAGCTTGCAGTAGAGAGTTAAGCTAATTAGGGTAACTATATTTAACATGCTATGAGAGGAGACAGACACTAAAACTCACCATTTTGGGGTCAGAAGGATAGTATAATGTTAACGTGATGCCATACAAATTATATGTTCCTTTGCCAAGCTCTCTTTGCACTTGCCACAGATATTTATAAAAATGTAAGGAGGTGAAAGTCAAGACCCACAGCATCAAGGAAATTACTTGGCTACTGAGTTTGTCTCCTAGGAAATGTTCGCATTTTCAACTTTTGTGGTTTATGGCCTCCGTGTCTTCAAAATAGGGAGAAAAGGCACTCTTTTAAAACAATTTTTAAAGATGCCAACCTTCCCCTTTTGAACAATCTCGGTGCATTGAAAACAATCAGCCCCATACCTGACTCGATCAAGTTGCAGTTTATCAATGTTTGATAAAGGAGAAGCATATTAGATTGGCCTGATTTTTTTTTTCTTTTAGTGAGTGTTTATTAGTGTCAGTTTAAGCTTATTTTCTCTTCAGTGGAGCTGAGCATTTTATGTTACCACCCATTTCAATTCCTTGTTCTATGTGGGTAAGAAAAAATTGGCTCATTTCCCGATGAAAAAGAGTTTCGCAGTATTTTTTGAGTAAATTGCAGTAGCAGTCATTGCGGTGTCTTTGGCCCCAGTGTTAGGTGGTCCATAACCCAGCAAAGTAAGGTTAAGGATTATGGCATTGGAGCTCGTTTAATGACTGAAGTCTGAGGAAGAACAGTCCTGTAGGTATTTTCCAATACACTCCAGAGCTACCACCGGCAAGGTTATGTAAGAAAGCTTGGGAGCAGCTATTGTGCGTGTCCAGCTTACTAAAACTGCTGTGAAATTAAAGTTGCCGTGGAGCAGTACACAAAGGTCTGCCTGAACATGTATTTTCACCACCTGCTTTGGATGGAATGTGGTCAGAATTAAGGAACATTCTTCCAACAACATGTGCCTGGCAAAGTGCGATGTAGAGTGGGAAGGAACGGTTGTGTACATGCACATGATGTTAGACGTGGGGGTGAGTACAACAGTGCATGTCTGCCAGAATGCGGAGTTCTGAATGATGCAAGCCCCACGTTATAGGGAGACTGGGAAGTATGTAGCAGTCCTGTTATAAGGAGAACTGGGTGCACTTCTCAACTGGTGGGAAGTTTCTTGGTAGGCCTTGAGAGTATTGTCGGGACCCATCTTGGCGATGTGGCATGCATGGTGAAATCGAAGATTGCAATGTGCCCTTACCAAAGACGGCAGGTAGTACTGCATAAGATGATGTCTTGAAGAGGACCAAATTCCATTAGCCGATGCGGATCTAAAAACTAACCCTTTGTCCCCCTGCTTTTCCTTTTTGAACAGATAAACCTTCTGAAAAGCCATGCCGTCGTTCATCTTCCCTTAGTGCGCCCAGCTCCCAGACGAACCTAAAGAGAGTGAGTTCTAATACAGGACCAGTGCTGCGGAGACAGTCAAAGGCAGTGGTATGGATGCTTTCTTTTCTTTTCTTTTCTTTTCTTTTCTTTTCTTTTCTTTTCTTTTCTTTTCTTTTCTTTTCTTTTCTTTTCTTTTCTTTTCTGTCTCTTTTCTTTTCTTTTCCTTTCTGTTCCTTTCCTTTCCTTTCCTTTCCTTTCCTTTCCTTTCCTTCCCTTCCCTTCCCTTCCCTTCCCTTCCCTTCCCTTCCCTTCCCTTCCCTTCCCTTCCCTTCCCTTTTTCCTTTCTTTTCCTTTCTTTTCTTTTCCTTTCTTTTCTAATCTGTACAACTGGATGGCTTATTTATGATTGCTTAAATCCCTAGTTTTTTGTCTTCGGAAACTTTAAGTAGGTTTTACCTCAAGTAAAAAAAGTTTACTCTCGAGCCTGATATAGTCTCCCTTGAGCCACACTTTTTTAGTTGGTGAGGTGACATGATAATTTACCTCTGCTTCTCAAACTCTTTCATTTTCTGTTATTCAGTTCTCTTTTTGGGTTCCCGTTGAGCTGCGATAGCTCGTGCTTGATTTGAAATTTTAACTCTTGTTGGAATCCTTATCTAAGATTCGGCCACTTCTAGCTGCTTGCGTAGAGGTTTCTAAAGTGGTCATTCAAGAGAGAACTAGCTCCCTGTCACAATTCCTAACACATTTGGACAGGAGATCCAGGTGTCTTCTGCCACAGATCCCTCTGGACTTCAGTCTAAATTGCACAGACATTGCATTTTTATTCTCATGTTTCACCTTCCCTACCCTCATGTCTGACAGCTGAAGTTTTTTATCATCTCAGTATTGTCCCCAGATCTTGCTTCTTTTCCATCCAGTCCCTCTCCTCTTCCTTCAGAGTACTCCATTTAGAAAATTCTTAAATTGATTTACACTAGGTTTCTGTGTTATTTCTGTGCTTGGAGTACACTTGTTTGGCCTTGTTAGGGGCCAAGTGTAAAAGAACACTATTAGATTGTGGTAAACCAATTCAGAATATTTCTTCCAAGTTGGGTGGTCAACACTAAGGTGGTTTTCATAGGTTACCCAGGTTTATTTTCCCTGTTTCACATATCTCTCAGTTCCACGGTATAGGATACCATCTCCTGAGCCAGCCATATAGTATGAGAGGATTCCCTAAGGGATAAGTGGAACTCTTTAGGGGGAAATATTGATGCCCAGTTTTATGCTCACCTTAATAATCCAGTGTGGTTTTTTTTTTGTTTGTTTCATTAGGAGATGACTGAGAATGGCAGTCACCAATTAGTGGTCAAGGCAAGATTCAACTTTAAACAGACCAACGAAGATGAACTGTCAGTCTGTAAAGGGGATATCATTTATGTCACTCGAGTTGAAGAAGGAGGCTGGTGGGAAGGCACATTAAATGGAAAGACAGGCTGGTTTCCTAGTAACTATGTCCGGGAAATTAAATCCACTGGTACGTGAAACTTTTTACAAGTTTTTAGATGACTGTACTAATGTAGCATTGCTCTTCTTCTAACAGTCTTTTTCAAGGCTTATCAACAACCGAAGACTTTTCTTCTAAGGTTAGTGCATATGTGACTAACAGAAGGGAATGTTATAATAATAATAGAACTGAGTCAGGAGAAAACCCATCTTCAGATCTCTTTATATGAGACTATGCTTAGGTATTATCTAGACTGTGCAAACTAAAAAGCAGAAGAATTCCAAGTTTAGGCAGTTATTCTACACTAAATGTGTCCTTTTGAGCCACTGCTACATATTCTTTCTTACTAGTATAAGCATCCCAATAAGACAGATGTAACAAAATATGTCCAAAATCCATGCATTAGCTTCCTTTTCTAAAATGCCTCTTAAAGACGACTCAACTTCAAACAGACCAACGACGAACTTGAAAAACTTTGAAAGTAAACGCCTCAGAAATATATGTAAGAGAAATAATTCACGGTCCCAGGACAAGAAAGGGCCTCAAGAGAAGTGTTCCCTAATGAGAAGAGCACAGGCTCGGAAGTCAAGGGGCCTGGGTTCTAATTCCGGTTCCACCACTCGTTCTGTGACCATGGGCAAGTCTCTTAACTGTTCGTTGTCTGTTATCTCATAATAATAATAATAATAATAAGTATAATGATATTAAGCACTGTTCTAAACGCTGGGGGGATACAAGGTGATTAGGTTGTCCCACGTGGGGCTCCCAGTCTCACTCCCCATTTTACAGATGAGGTAACTGAGGCATAGAGAAGTTAAGTGACTTGTCCAAAGTCACACAACAGACAAGTGGGGAGTCAGGATTAGAACCCATGACCTCTGACTCCCAAGCCCGTGCTCTTTCCACTGAGCCACACTGCTTCTCATTAGGTAGTTCTTTGTCCCGCCTGATTAACTTGTATCTATCCCAGCGCTTACTACAGTACCTGGCACCGGAAGTGCTTTAACAAACACCACAAGCGTTGTTTTTATTATCAAGCGTTCATCTAGTTCAGTAGTTTTCAATCTTTAGTTGAAGATATATTATCAATCAATCAATCGTATTGAGCGCTTACTGTGTGCAGAGCACTGTATTAAGCGCTTGAGAAGTACAAGTTGGCAACATATAGAGACAGTCCCTACCCAACAGTGGGCTCACAGTCTAAAAGAGACCCTTATATCACGAGACCCTTTGGTGGAGGAGAGGGAAGTAGCTGATACCCACAGAAGTCCTTAGACCACCTATTTCGGTGCCAAAGCAAGGTTTAACAAAACATCCTTTTGCATTAACGATCTAACATTCAATTAAAGCACATGCTCTGAAGAAAGCAAAGCAGCCTACCCTTATCCTCCCTTAACGAATCAAGCGCTACATTATTTTATCTAAGAGCGTGGTGCTGTGAAAAAACATAAATTAGTTTTGCACAACCTGTAATTCTGGTTGCAGAACTTCAGGGGTGTGGACCTAATTCTACCCAAAAGCTCCGACTGGGCCGAATGGAGCCCGGTCGCTCTTCTGAGAGGAGTTGGGCTACGCTGTTGATCCTTTTGGCCGTTGAGCATTCGGCAATTTCCAGCGCATTCAATATTCTCTTGTGTTTGCACGGTAGCCCAGTCCTGACTCCCTTTCTGGGAGCCGTTGCCCCTGGGCTTGCTGGAGTCAAGCCCTTTCATTCTAAAGCCCAAACCCACGATTTGGCCTCACCCCGCGAGGGCTCTATCGCTAGTTGTTCCATAGTTTACTGGGTGAAAGATTGGCCTAGTTTGTCCTCCTGTCTCTGAGCAGGACTAATAACAATAATAATAATAATAATGTTGGCATTTGTTAAGCGCTTACTATGTGCAAAGCACTGTTCTAAGCGCTTGGGGGGATACAAAGTGATCAGGTTGTCCCACGTGGGGCTCACAGTCTTAATCCCCATTTTACAGATGAGGTAACTGAGGCTCCGAGAAGTTAAGTGACTTGCCCAAGGTCACACAGCAGACGTGTGGCGGAGCCGGGATTCGAACCCGTGACCTCTGACTCCAAAGCCCGTGCTCTTTCCACTGAGCCATGCTGCTTCTCAACTACAGTTAATCCAGACAGAGGTTGGCTACTCTTTTCCTAAAAATCCTCAGAGAAGGAGTCTCCCTGGGTAATCATCATCATCAATCGTATTTATTGAGCGCTTACTATGTGCAGAGCACTGTACTAAGCGCTTGGGAAGTACAAATTGGCAACATATAGAGACAGTCCCTACCCAACAGTGGGCTCGCAGTCTAACGGCTCATGTTCTCTATAGTCAAGACGTTTTTCCTCAGGTAAATTGCCCTGTCTTCAGGGAAAATGAGGTCAAATCATTTTTCTTAAATTCTTGGAAGCTGCTGTAGTCCTCAGTGAGCCTTTTTAAAGCTATATTAATGCTGCACTAACTAATTTCTGATTACCTATGTATCCATGCTCGTTGGCATTTAAAAATGATCGGCCCATTCTTGAACTTCCGACTGGTCCACTCGAGCATTATCTCAGCTTCTCGTTTTGCTGATTTTCGTGACAGATTCACAGTGTTTTAGCCATCTAGACCTTCTGGCAGAAAAAACTCATCGGCTCATCTGGAAATTTGAGTTTGCCATTACCCTGTTTAGTGATCTGGAGCGTTGCTTTCTTCACCTGCAAAATGGAAATAATAATACTCCTTGCTTACCTCATAGGGGAACTGCAAGTATAGCTAAGTTGGCATGAAGCAGACAAGTATTTGAAAAACATATGCCCTTTCAGAATATAGCTTAATATGAAATTTACTCTTTGGAGAATGTTTGATGATTGCCATCACATTGTAAGATAGCGGCAATTTTTTAGCAGTGGACTAAATGAATCAGAGATGGAATCTAAATTTAAAGAGTTGAAATAGGTGATTGTATATGTTTATGGTCTTAGTGGTGTCTTTTAAAAATGGCACAGCATTGACTTACAATTACCTTACCTTACCTCATAGGGGAACTGCAAGTATAGCTAAATTGGCATGAAGCAGACAAGTATTTGAAAAACATATGCCCTTTCAGAATATAGCTTAATATGAAATTTACTCTTTGGAGAATGTTTGATGATTGCCATCACACTGTAAGATAGCGGCAATTTTTTAGCAGTGGACTAAATGAATCAGAGATGGAATCTAAATTTAAAGAGTTGAAATAGGTGATTATATATGTTTATGGTCTTAGTGGTGTCTTTTAAAAATGGCACAGCATTGACTTACAATTCGGTGTTATTTTCCCTTTGACTTCCATCTCAATAAAAGCAAGGAGACAGTCTATTGAAGCAATATTGATTTGTTACCAAACCGCTACAGTGTCTTGTGATTCCCAGGTTAGATGGCTTCAGTTAAATCAATGATCTTTGTAACACAAACCCCACTACTTCTGTATAAAAGCATACTTCCTCAAGGCATTACTTACTTTGTAAATGCCAGTGATAATTAAGTGGGCAGATTGTCATCATCATCATCTTCTTCATAATAATAATAATAATAATGATGGCATTTGTTAAGCGCTTACTATGTGCCAAGCACTGTTCTAAGCACTGGGGGGAATACAAGGTAATCAGGTTGTCCCACATGCGGCTCACAGTCTTAATCCCCATTTTACAGATGAGGGAACTGAGGCACAGAGAAGTTAAGGGACTTGCCCAAAGTCACACAGTTGACAAGTGGCGGAGCCAGGATTAGAACCCATGACCTCTGACTCCCAAGTCCGTGCTCTTTCCACTGAGTCACGCTGCTTCTCTCCTCCTCAGTAGATTAGAATCCTTCAGGAGTTAATCTGAACATTTTAGCAGTTTTTTAAGTTGTTCCAAACTTAATATAAATGGTTAGGTACATTTTCAAAGAAAGCCAGTTTTATGAACAAGAAGACCCACAGTGCTTTGGCATTTCTATATTAATTAATTCAGGCATTTTTTTTTCTAGTGCAGTTTACATTGGTATAACTTGTTAATACTCTAGACTTGGGACAGAGGTATAGGCTATTTGAAAATAATGAGTCTCTAAAGCAACAATACTTCTTAAATGATTTTTTTTAAACCCCTCCACCTTGTTTTTATGAACCTGAAAGGCCCCAGTTGAGCAGCATTTCATGGGATCTCAGATGTGATCCCCTCTTTATTATGTCTGGGAAAAACTCAGAGGGCATTTCTAACAAGCAAGGAGAGGAATATTGTTGAGTTTTTTTGATTTTTTTTTGGTCCCCATTAAAACTGTGCCAGTCAAAGGGACTGAAAAACAATTGGAGAGGATGAGTGGAACTAAAAGTGGGGTGAGGGGAACCAGGAGGGTGAGGACACCTAATAATCCATGAGGAAACCTCTTTAAATCATGCTGGGGTTAGAATGGCCTCAGGAAAGTAGTGAATCAGAAAAAAACCCCTCCAGATTCAAGGGAAGGAAGAAGAGATCTAATTCTTTAAGTTACTGACCTAGCATCTGCAAAATTCCGTTTTAATACTAAATGGTATGTTCAGTTATAGTTCAGTTTCATTTTTTTAAAGGCAGGATTTGGGGCTAAAAGCTGTCTGTGTGACCACTCTGAGGGAATACAGAGTGCATCTTGTTTTGCTGTATCTGGTAGAGAAAATTTTCCAGAGCTATGATTTTTTAGACCCAAGAAAGAAATCCTTAAGGAAATCTTTCTTCTAGATGTTTTTGAAATGATTTCTTAGATCAAATGCACATTTGTATTAGAGATGGAAATTCTTCAAGATGCCTTGGAGGAGCCGCATTTTAAGTTGAACAATGCATGCAGTCAATCAATCAGTGATATTTATTGAGTGCTTTCTGTGTGCCAAGCACTGTACTAAGCACCTGGAAAGTACAATACAACAGAGTTAGTAGAGACATTCCCTGCCCAAAAGGAACTTACATTCTAGAAGCGGAGACAGGCGTTAAAATTAATTACAGATACGAACAAAATTGCTGTGGGGATGAGAGGTGGGTGAATATCAGTTTCTTTAAGGATGCAGAGCCAAGTGCATAGGCAATTACTCTCCCCCATCCTTCAAAGCCTTATTGAAGGCATACCTCCTCCAAGAGAACTTCCCTAACTAAGCCCTCCTTTCTTCTTCTCCCACTCCCTTCTGCATCACCCTGACTTGCTCCCTTTATTTATCCCCCTCTTCCAGCCCCTCAGCACTTACATGCGTATCTGTAATTTATTTATATTGTCTGTCTCCCCCTCTAGACTGTAAACTTGTTGTGGGCAGGGAATGTGTCTGTTTATCATTTATTATGTACTCTCCCAAGCACTTAGTACGGTGCTCTGCACACAGCGCTCAATAAATACGATTCAAGGAATGAATGAATAGGGAAATGAGGGCTTTATTGGGGAAGGCCTCTTGGACAAGATGTGATTTTAATAAGGCTTTGAAGGTGGGGGAAGTGGTGGTCTGTAGTATATGAAGGGGGAGCAAGTTCCCGGCCAGAGGGAGGATGTGGGCAAGGGGTCAGTGGAGAGATAGGTGAGATTGAGGTACAGTGTGTAGGCTGTCAATCAATCAATCATTTATTGAGCGCTTACTGTGTGCAGAGCACTGTACTAAGCGCTTGGGAAGTACAAGTTGGCAACATCTAGAGACAGTCCCTACCCAACAATGGGCTCACAGTCTAAAAGGGGGAGACAGAGAACAAAACCAAACATACTAACAAAATAAAATAAATAGAATAGATATGTACAAGTAAAATAAATAAATAGAGTAATAAATATGTACAAACATATATACATATATGCAGGTGCTGTGGGGAAGGGAAGGAGGTAAGATAAGGGGGATGGAGAGGGGGACAAGGGAGAGAGGAAGGAAGGGGCTCAGTCTGGAAAGGCCTCCTGGAGGAGGTGAGCTCTCAGTAGGGCCTTGGAGGGAGGAGCGAAATGTGCAGTGTGGGTTGTAGTGTGAAATCAGCAAGATAGGAAGGGACAAGCTGATTGAGTGCTTTAAAATCAATGGAAAGGAGTTTCATTTTGATGTGGAGGTGGGTGGGAGCAAACACTGGAGGTTCTTGAGGAGTGGGGAGACATGGGCTGAACATTTTTTAGGAAAAAAATGATCTGGGTACCAGAGTGAAAAGTAAGGTGAGACAGGATGCAGAGAGGTCAGCAAGGAGGCAAGTGCAGTATGCAAGCAGAGTATACTTAGTGCTTGAATCAGTGTAGTAGCAGTTTGGAGAAGAGAGCACAGATTTTAACAACGTTGTGAAGGTTGAACCGACAGGATTTGGTAACAGGCTGAATATTTGGATTGAATGAGTGAAATGAGTTATGCATAATGTCAAGGTTACCGGCATGTGAGGCAAGGAGGATGGTGTTGCTGTCTGCAGTGATGGGAAAGTCAGAGAGAAGACGGGGTTTAGGTGGGAAGATGAGGAGTTCTGTTTGGAGCATGTTAAATTGGAGGTGTCAGCGGGACATCCAAGTATAGTTGTGCTGCAGGCAGGAAGAAACATGAGACTGCAGAGAAGGAGAGAGCTCAGGCCTGGAGAAGTAGATTTAGGAATCACCCACCTAGAGATGGTAGTTGAAACCTTTAAACTGAAAGAGGTGACTTTAAACTAAAAGAAGTGGATCTTGAGACCACACCAGAGGTTGGTTCTACGGTCTGTAGGTTCCTGATTCCTCCAAAACTTCGCCTGGTCTCCCCTTAACTCTCTTCGCAAGGAATATCGGTGTTTGAGTATCTAATAAAATAGATTGTTTGAGTACAGTTTGCATAATTTGAACTCCCTCTTCCAGGCTAACCCTCCAGCCCTGTGGTTATTAGAGTGTCCAGTTCACTTTAAATGTGTCTGCACTGCAGATGCAGCCCTGGGCATGATTCAGATTTATAACGGCAAATCCCTCTACTTGTTTTTTTCCCTTTGCCTGCTGCAGACTCTTGTGCCAGTTCACGGTTCACCCCTCGATTCTGTTGTTGTTGAAAGTACAGGGAACACTTGCAGTTCTGTCCATTCTGGGGATTTGGAATCCTACTGAAGTTTTTGTCAAAATGTAATTATTGCCAGGGTCCAGGGGTAGAGTGACTTCCCTCTGGACGTGAACACGGATGATTTCAAGTGCAGTCTAATGTACATTAGTACAGACATGCCAGTGTGGTGACATAAAGGAACGGAAATCTAAGACTTGGGCTTTTTTTTTAAGTTTCTTTTTAAAGTCCCAGTAAGACACTTGCCCAAGAATATGAAAATCACCATGAATAGTTCCAAAGAGGTATTAATGGAATTTCCTATTTTTCTTTTGCTCTTGAGTCAGGAATCATGGTAAGAGTTTTTTCTGGGGATGGTGTTTTGGGGGGAATAAAGTGCTCATCATCATCATTTTGGTATTTATTAAGCACTTACTATGTGCAAAGCAGTGTTCTAAGTGCTGGGGAGGTTACAAAGTGATCAGGTTGTCCCACGGGGGGCTCACAGTCTTAACCCCCATTTTACAGATGAGGGAACTGAGGCACAGAGAAGTTAAGTGACTTGCCCAAAGTCACACAGCTGACTATTGGTGGAGCAGGGATTGGAACCCATGACCTCTGACTGACAGCCTGTGCTCTTTCCATTGAGCCACGCTGCTTCTCTCTATATTATATATATAATATATATACACACTTATATATAATATATATTATATAATATGTAATTATATAATATATATTATATATAATTATATATGTTATATATAGCACATTTGTACTATAGCCAATTTGTACTTCCCAAGCACTTAGTACAGTGCTCTGCACATAGTAAGCGCTCAATAAATATGATTGATTGATTGATTGATAGCACATTTATATTATGTGTTATATATATTGAGTTCTTTTGTCTTTGAACTGTAAACAATAAAGTCATTTAGCTAGGAAGAGATATTTTTTTTCCAGTTTTACAATACTTCTTCCCCTATTGCTTGCTTGGACAAAGAGAAAAACCTAAAGTCTGCTTCCAGGCTTTGCAGTGGAATTCTACTGGCAAAACACTCTTACCAAGATTGTAGTAAAATAAATCAGAGGACAAGGGAATATCAGGAAAATTCCATGTTGACTAACACTTTCAGATTAAGGATCATTAAACACCTAGCGGACTGCAACTTATAAGGAATACAGATTTATTTGTATTGTTAGAACTATTTTAGCATTTGGCTAATGCCTTGGGTATTTTTAGTGTTAGATTTTTTTCCCTTTGCTGGTCCTTCTAGAAGCCAAGGTTAAAATTTAGTGCTAGCTCTCTTTGAGGCTCTGAATTTTCAGCCCTCAAGAGAGTATTGTGTATTTCTCTCATATCCAGAATTAACAATATAGGCATTGAGTGTTCTGTGGATCAGACATTACAGAATAGACATCAGGGATCCTATTAAGAAAAAAAAGAAGGAACTTAGCCAATTAGAAAGGAGTCTTGAGAGAGTCAGAAGTTTCTTTAAAACAGGAGAATATAAGCTGACTTTAAGTAGGGATATAGAACCATTGCCAGTAACCTGATTTTCATCTCTTTCTGCATCTTCAGCTACCCATATGTAGTTATTTATTGGGCACCAAAATGAATTCAGCCACCAAGCTGTGGGTGATACATATTTTATGGAGAGAATCCATCGGCAGGATTTTACCTGGGACTTTGAAATGCTAGAGTTAGCAGACCCCATCCTACCTCCTGAAGTGGGCAGAAAGGTGACTGGGCCCGCGAGACTTAATTTCTCTTGCGCTGTTTCTGTCCGTTGAGGTTCTGGAGGGGCAATTTGAGACATCGATCTATTGACTATGAAAGGTGATTCATTCATTCAATCATTCAATCGTATTTATTGAGCACTTACAGTGTGCAGAGCACTGTACTAAGCGCTTGGAAAGTCCAAGTTGGCAACATATAGAGACGGTCCCTACCCAACAATGGGCTCACAGTCTAGAAGGGGGAGACAAACAACAAAACAAAACAAGTAGACGGTGTCAATACCATCAGAATAAATAGAATTATAGCTACATACACATCATTAATAAAATAAATAGAATAGTGATATTTATATTCTCCTTAGTTGCTATGTCACAGTGAACTCTGAAAAACGTGAAAAGAGCACAGTTGTGTTTTGAATTATCTTCATTTGTTTCCCTATTTTCCTACCCTAGGGTCACAGGAGATTGCTGTATTACCTAATTTCTTTACCTATTCAGCAGTTTTTTTTTCAAAACTGCTTAGGTTTATCATTGTAATCATCCAATGAATGATCAGCTACCTGTCCGTCTTCCATTTCTAGGTATCTGCCGGCCCTCAGCTACTTCTGTTTCTCTTTTTTGACCTCTTGCTGGCCAGGATGATTAGAAAACTGGAAGCATTTGTGGTGCATTTTGAGTTTCACCTGGCATGTCTGCAAGTTCATGATAATGATTTCAGTGATAATTATGGTATCTGTTAAGAGCTTACCATGTGTCAAGCATCGTTCTAAGCTCTGGGGTAGACACAAGTTAGGTTGGACACAGTCCCTGACCCACATAAGGGTCACAATCCAAGTAGGAGGGAGAACAGGGATTGAATTCCCATTTCACAGAGAAGTTAAGCGACTTGTCCAAGGCCACGCAGGATGCAAGTGGCGAAGCCAAGATTAGAGCCCAGGTCCTCTGGCTCCTGGGCCTGAGCTCTGTCTCATTATGCCATGCTGCTTGCCATGATGCATTAAATGATGCCATTAAATAAATAAATAAATTAAATAAATAAAAGTTATTTATTTATTTAATTTTTTTGTGCATATCTATTCTATTTATTTTATTTTGTTAGTATGTTTGGTTTTGTTCTCTGTCTCCCCCTTTTAGACTGTGAGCCCACTGTTGGGTAGGGACTGTCTCTATGTGTTGCCAATTTGTACTTCCCAAGCGCTTAGTACAGTGCTCTGCACATAGTAAGCGCTCAATAAATACGAATGATGATGATGATGATGGCCCAGAAAAGGTCTTGTGGCTACATAGATCTACTATAGCCGCATTTGCGAATCACTCAGTTCTACAAATCAAAAAGGCAATGAGAGGGAAGGACTCTGTTTCAGCTTGAAGACAGTTATATGGTAGATCGCAACAATCCCGTGGCATCTCTTCTTAGATTTTACAAAATAATTTGGCTTCCTGAGTCACCTATGTGGTCAAATTAGGATTCTGGCAGTTACTTCGTCAATTTGACTGCTTTGAGGGTCATCAGGATTCTGAGATTTGCTCCATGTTGGCACGGTTGGTCATGTCATTTCTGGTATTTATTGAGCGCTTACTATGTACAGAGCACTTTACTAAGCACTTGAGAGAGTACAGTACAACAGAGTTAGACATGTTCCCTGCCCACAACAAGCTTCTAGTCCATTTCCCATTGCTAATGGAATGAATGAATTCATTCATTCATTAAATCGTATTTATTGAGAATTAAGAATAAGCTTCCATTCCTCTGGAAAAGTGTTTTTACTCTACAGGCATACAAGCATTATCCAAAAGACTGAGAGACAGTCATTCTGTATTAGGATGACATCATGCTAGAGACTCACCCAAGGGAAAATGTGATGATTGTGCATCACTTTGCAGAGTCAGAATCACAAAAAATCTGAAGGAAAAACATACCAGTTAGTACAAGGAAACCCTGCCCACAACTAAAAGTCTTCATCGGCAGTGTGTAAATGACTCCTCTCATGCCTCAGTTACTTTATCTGTAAAATGGGGATTTAGGACTTTCAGCCTCATGGGGGACAGGGACTGTGTCCATCCTGATTATGTTAATACAGTGCCTGGCACATAGTAAGTGCTGAACAAATACCGTTTTTTAAAAAACAAAACCTAAAGCAAGGAGGACGGGCCGAACTACTTTAAGGATGCAGCCTCAGACAATTCAGCACTACAACTGAAAGTTGGGAGGCCACTGCAGCAGATAGAATATCTTTGCCTACTGCAATTAAGAAGGGAATGACTCTGCTCAAAGGTTTGAGAGGAGAATGAGACTGACATAAATGAAAATAGAGCCAAGGCAACAAGCACCAAAGTACAGAGACCATCTTTGTGAGTGCAAGTGGATGAAACTGTCAATCCTGTGGCAGCCTTCTCAGCTACACTCACATCCATAAACTTTATTTGTGAAATTATCTTCAAATATGAAGGACAACTGGTTATATCTGTGTCTTATTAAGGGAATCAGTGTGGCCCTGGTGTTGGAGGACCTGGATTCTAATTCTGGTTCTGCCATGTCTGCTGTGTGACCTTGGGCAAGTCACTTAGCTTCTGTGTGCCTCTGTCTCACCTGTAAAATGGGGATTAAATATCTGTTTTCCCTCCCCCATAGACTGTGAGCTCCATGAGGGACAGAGACTATGTCTAATGTTTTGTGTCTATCCTCGCACTTGGTATGGTGCTTGGCCTAGAGTAAATGCTCACCAAATGGCACAATTATTATACGTTTATTAATGTGCAGTTGAAGCAGGGATGATGAGCAGTGTGGGTGCAAGTTTATGCTTCAGAATTATAAATTCCAAAATATAAAAAAAAATGAGTTGGGTGATAAACTTTTATTATGATTGCTTTTGTAAAACTGAATTGGTCTTTTTAGAAGTGTGTTATTTTCAGTGTGCTTTTTAAAAAATGTCTAAATTCTTCCAGTCCTAATATGAATCAAGGAAGAGGTTATTTTTGGGGGGGGGATAAAGAAGCTATTTTGAAGGCCAGTTTAAAATGCCATACGAAAGACCTGCATAAAGGAAGGCAGACTGTCGTCTTACTAATGAAAGTTCAAGTTTTAGAGTGTAGCCACCACTATCATTTGTAAATGGCATGTTAGGTATAAGACAATGCATTGTTAATACTACGATAATTGTTTAATAACTTTGTGCCTATAAGGAAAGTTTGAAAGATAAACTTATTTTGTATATGGATCCCTTCTTTCATTTTTGAAATTCATTTGGACTCCTGTCAGCATGTAAGGGATCGTCTCTGTATGTTGCCAACTTGTACTTCCCAAGCGCTTAGTACAGTGCTCTGCACACAGTAAGCGCTCGATAAATACGATTGAATGAATGAATACTAGTTCTAGACGTTAATCTTTATTGTATCAGGTGCCTTAGGATTCTTAATTACGATTACAATCATTTCACTTTCCTTCACAGAAAAACCTCTTTCTCCCAAGACGTTAAAAGGAGGAGAAACTCTTCAGCTTACAAAGAATTATTATACTGTGGTGAGTTTTTACATTTTATGAAGCGCTTAACAAATACCATTAGTATTATTATCAATGTGTATTAATTACATTTTTTATTACATCTTACACCTAAAATGCTGATAAATTCAAGAATAGGCAAAGATTCAAAACAAAAGATTTTCAGAAAATGAAAAGGGAATAATTGTAAATGCCAGACATAATCAATCAGTGATCCTTACTGAGCATTTACTGTGCATAGCACTGAACTAAGGGATTAGGAGAGTCCAATACAGCAGAGTTGGATGCCCACCGTGAGCTTACCCCACGGTATTAATTTTGAGAACCACTTTTAGTCCATATTTGGTTGTGATTTGGTCTGAAGAGGAATGGACTAAAGACTAGGAAGCCTTTATTTGTTAAGGACTTCTAGACTGTGAGCCCATTGTTGGGTAGGAACCGTCTCTAGATGTTGCCAACTTGGACTTCCCAAGCGCTTAGCACAGTGCTCTGCACACAGTAAGCGCTCAGTAAATACGATTGAATGAATGAATACAGTCCCTGTCCCTCATGGGGCTCACCGTCTTAATCCCCATTTTACAGATGAGGTAACTGAGGCATGGAGAAGTGAAGTGACTTGGCCAAGGTAACACAGCAGAAAAGTGGTGGGGGTGGGGGGTCAGTATTAGAACCCAGGTCCTTGATTCTATATGTTCTATATGATTCTATCATTCTGTGTGATTTTATCTGTCTCTATATGTTGCCAACTTGTACTTCCCAAGCGCTTAGTACAGTGCTGTGCACGCAGTAAGCGCTCAATAAATACGATTGATTGACTGATTGATTCCCATTGCTTGCCCTGATGCCTGACCACTGTGCCGTGATCTCACGGGTCTTGCCGCCGAGCCCTGGCCCCCGTCCTACCTCAGGCCTGGAACGCCCTCCCTCCTCAAATCCGCCAGACAATCGCTCTCAATCAATCAATCGTATTTATTGAGCGCTTACTGTGTGCAGAGCACTGTACTAAGCGCTTGGGAAGTACAAGTTGGCAACATATAGAGACAGTCCCTACGCAACAGTCTACTCTCTCCCACTTCAAAGCCTAACTGAAGGCCCATCTCCTCCAAGAGGCCTTCCCAGACTAAGCCCCACTTTTCCTCACCTCCCTCTCCCTTCTGTGTCACCCTGACATGCTCCCTTTGCTCTTCCCCTCCCCTCCCCAAAGCACTTACGTATATACCTGTAATTTTATTTATTTATAATAATGTCTGTTTACTTGTACTGATGTCTGTCTCCCCGCCCCCTCAGACTGTGAGCTCGTTGTGGGCAGGAATTGTCTCTCTTTATTGCTGTACTGTACTTTGCCAAGCACTTAGTACTCTGCGCACAGTAAGTGCTCAATAAATGCTATTGAACGAATGAATCAGTGATAGGATTGGCATCAGGCATTTTTTTTTATTTTGTTCTATTAGCAATCTGTTGTTTTTTGTTTTTTGATAGAGAAATTTCAGTATTAGTTGGAACGGTCAGTAGGGCAAGAAGTGATTTTCCGGATGGGTGCTCTATATAGTTGGGGAAGAAGACTTTAACGCCTTGCAGACTTTTTGTGTATCATCCCAAAGAGCCTGGGCTTTGGGAGTCAGAGCTTGTGGGTTCTAATCCCAGCTCTGCCACTTGTCAGCTGTGTGGCTTTGGGCAAGTCACTTAACTTCTCTGTGCTTCAGTTCCCTCCTCTGTAAAATGGGGATTAAGACTGTGAGCCCCATGTGGGACAACCTGATTACCTTGTACTCCCTCAGCGCTTAGAACAGTGCTTGGCACATAGTAAGCGCTTAACAAATACCATTATTATTTTTTATTATTTTATTATTATTATTATTATCAATATTATTATTATTATTATTATTTCCAGCAGATGGCCCCCTCTGGTCATGTTTCTATCAGGCCCTTTTTCCACCTTCAGCCTGACTCTACCTTCGTGAATCATAACACTGTGCTTTGTAACCACTTGAAGCCTGAATGGTACGGACTGATTTGGAGAAGTAGTTTGCATATGTGTACTTTCCATTTTTTTTTTCGGAGTGCTTTTTCAAGTCACTGTTCCAAGAACAATCACTTTCTTTAAAATATCGGTCCAATGGGCCGGATGCCATTTCGGGTCTCTAAAAACTTAGATCTTCAGCAAGTTATATCTTAAATTTCCTTGTACTGACTTTGGCATTCCGAGTCGGAAATTGAAACCAGACATGTTGCAGAGTTAAAAAAAAAAAAAAAGTACTGGTTGATAATGCTATTGAAGTAGTGTTAAAACTTTGAACGGTGTTCCCTGAGAATCCCAGGATTTGCTAAATTCTATTAATGCAGCTAAGCCTAAATTATTCAGAGGATGATTTTCCAGTTTGTGCACGAGCATAATTATTTTGCTACTTTTCTTTATTCTTTGTAATCAATTTTATTTCTTGTTAGTAACTCTTCCTCACGGTGGATACAGCCAGGTTAAAAAAGGCGGAGCACAAGTACCCTCATTTGGTTATTTTTTAGCAGTTCTTAGTAAAAGGTTTTTTTTTTTTTTTTAGAGAGAGAAATGGTTAATGTTATGGACTAAAGTGATTTTTTTTGGATTGTCTATGGATTTTGGCTACAGATGGTTGTACTAGAATCACTGTACTTCCGTATTTCTATTTACTGTACTTCTGTTCAAATTCATTTCTGTTGAGGAACTAATGTTGCCAGAATCAGGTATCATGGAAAATTGAGCATCAACATATTTCTGAATTTTTTTCTAGATAAACAGTAGTGAATGAGATAATATTCTCTTCTATTGTTTTAGAATATTTCTGCATTAGATCTTTTACTGTGAAGTCGACTTGCCTTGTAAAGTGATTCTCTTGGTTATATTGTGTATTATGGTGTTTTAGGTGAGGTTACTCTGGGTGAATAATCATCGTAGGTGGGCACTCTGAAGCAGAGAAAAATCTCCCACCCCCACATTCCGTTTGGTATCATTATGTTGCATTTTCATCCATTAATAAATCATATTTAATGAGTGCTCACTGTGTGCAGAGAACAGTACTAAGAGCTTGAGAGGGTATAATATAGCAGAATCATTCCTTGACGACTAATATAGAAAATAGGTTGAGGAAGAGCACTTCTCTGCCATTTCTGGCGTCACCATCTTGGGGTGGTCCCATGTGGCTGCCGTCTTTGGCAGCGGCCATGCCGTTACCCTGGCCAGACAGCTCCCCGGTAATTGAAATACCCTTAGGCCTCGGAGTCAGAGGACCTGGTTCTAATCCCGGCTCCACCACTTGTTTGCTGTGTGACTGTGGGCAAGTCACTTAACTTCTCTGTGCCTCAGTTACCTCCTCTGTAAAATGGGGATTAAGACTGTGAGCCCTATGTGGGACAGGGCTTGTAGTGTACTGTGTACATAGGTGTACTGTGTACAACCTGATTATGTTATACCTACCCCAGCTGTAAGTGCAATGCCTGGCACACAAATACCACTATTATTATTATTTTTTATTATTGTTATCATTGCTATGACAGCTTACTTTGCTTACCTTCTGAAGCCGGCCTTGCCTACAGACATGTGTATCACATCACTGAAATACAGTAGGGTGAAAGTCTGTGACCCTGCCAAACCACATCATAATTCTCTTGGTACATACTTTGTGTCTTCCTCAGTGCATGTCTCTTAGAGTAATCCATTTTTTTAAATTGCTGTCTCAGTGTTGATGCTATAGTGGGATATCTCTGTTTTCATTTGTCCTTTCCTGTCCCATGTATTCATTTATTCATTCATTCAATCGTATTTATTGAGCGCTTACTGTGTGCAGAGCTCTGTACTAAGCACTTGGGAAGTACAAGTTGGCAACATATTGTGTTTTAAGTATCTCTAGTTGATCCCATCTCTTGATCTTGAGCCTTTATTTCAAGCGAACAAATGTATAAGCGTGTTTACTTTTTCCCTTCTTCTCCTCTTCCTTCTCTACTCTCTTCCCATGTGAAGCAACTTGACTTTTACCACAAGCCATTGTTGATCAAAACCGAAAAGCCCTATGATTAAACTTTCAATCGCTCGAGACCATCCCGGAGAATCTAAACATGTTCTCAATCTATCTTTGGTATTTTTTGAGTGTTTATTGTGTGCAGAGCACTGTACTAAGAACTTGGGAGAGTACAATACAACAGAGCTGGTAGACACCAAGAGCTTATAAATTGACATTTAGAAGATTATAATACCTTGTATTTCTGACCAGCAGCCTGGCCACCCTCACATAATCAGGAAGCTAAGCAGACGGGTAAATTTTGAACATGAGACTCAAGCTTGTCAATAATTTTGGAAGGTGTAAGAGTCCTTTATTTTAGATGCTGTGTATGAATGACCAGGCTAGCTATCAATATTATTTTGATGTTTCTTTATTTCAAATAGCTAGTCATTCAAATAATTGGATCTGTACTTCTATTCATATTCATTTCTGTTGAAGAACTAATGTTGCTAAGGCAAAAGCATTTCCCTCCCTCTTTACTGAGGGAAGCAGTGCGGCTTAGTGGAAAGAGCACGGGCTTGAGAGTCAGAGGATGTGGGTTCTAATCCTGGCTCTGCCACTTGTCTGCTGTGTGACCTTGGGCAAGCCACTTCACTTCTCTGTGCCTCAGTTACCTCATCTGTAAAATGAGGATTAAGACGGCGAGCCCCATATGGGACAAACTGATTACCTAGTGCCCCCAGCACTTAGAACAATGCTTGGTGCATAGTAAGCGCTTAACATACCATCATTATCATCATTACGTGTGTCGGACCACTACTCTCTCTCTATTCAAAACCCTACTAAAATCATATGTCCTCTAGTAGGCCTCCCCTGATCAGCCTCAAATATCCCTCTCACTCCTTAGTACAGCGCTTAGTACAGTGCTCTGCACACAGTAAGCGCTCAATAAATACGATTGATTGATTCCCCCTTCCTCCACCACATCATCTGTAGACTTGTTCCTCTCTCTCCTCAGGTAATAATAATGATGGCGTTTATTAAGCGCTTACTATGTGCAAAGCACTGTTCTAAGCGCTGTACTCACCTTCTTACCCCCTAACTCTTATGCATATATCTCTAAATTCTGTTGCTTCCCCCTGCCTGTAATTTCTTTTCGAGTGTGTATCTCCCTCTACTAGAATTTGATCTCCTTGAGGACAGGGATCATACCTACTAACTATTGGACTGTCCCAAGTGCTTAGTGTAGTGCTCTGCACAGGATAAGAACTCAATAAATACTATTGATTGATCGAGTTACGGATTGTTTCTGCCACATCTCTTATTTTTAAGCAGGTAATTAGGCTCAGGGATTATGCAGTTGGGGGGCTGTTTGGGGAAAAGAGTGCAGAGTTTTCTTTGTATATGGCAAGGGAGGGTGGGGAATAATAAGTGTCTGGACACGGCCTATTTCGGTAAATTTCCAGTGATGTTGTCTAGATCTGATTGTTCTGCCATAAAACTGACTAGCCAGCCTGCCAAGTTTCTTTTCCTTCTGACTCAACCCACTTAGGCCTTCTGTTTGTGGCCACAGATTTCTCTGCAAATCCTTGTTCTTGTTCTTCATTTCTTCATTAGATGAATGACTGTCTTAAACATGAATGGGAGGGGTGCAAAAGTTCATCAACTGCTCCGTAGAATTTCAAAGGCAAAAATTATCTGTGCCTTAGTTTCCTCATCTATGAAATGGGAATAATACACCTGTTCTCCCTCCTCCTACTTCCTCCTACAGTCCACTGTGAACCCTGTGTGGGACAGGGACTGAGTCCAACCTGATTAACTGGTATTTACCTCAGTGCTTAGTACAGAGCTTGGCACGTAGTAAGAGCTAAACACATATAATTATTATTATCTTCATCGTTACTAATAAAAACAGTAATTCCACTCTCACTTAGTACAATGATTTGCTCTTAACACTTAATTTCCCACGGTATTACCACTCACTTCAAATTTTTGTATAAGTAGCGAGATGCATTAATCAGTTTTGTTTAATCATTTTTGTTCATTATGTTTAGGCAGAATTTTGCTGCCCACAAAGCATATTCTAGGTGTTTTTTTGCTTACAGTACTCGACTGTCTAGAACCTCTCCCTCAAAGACGGCCAAAAATATCTCCCTTGTCTGTCTCTTTTTCCTCCTGTCTCACCCCTAATTAGGAAAGTACAGTAAGTAGCCCTGTATACTCAACCCGCAACAAACTCAAATATTGAATAATGATCAATTCCTTGCAGTTAACATCTTTTTCTCTCAAGTTCACATAAATTAGAAAAATAAAAGGAAGACCAGACCAAATATGTTTTTAAAGAGAAACTGTGACCAAAGTTGTTAAAAAAAAAAAATTATATACTCTAGTGGAATGAAAAGCCAGTTGTTAATTTTTTACTAGAAATGTTTTTCTCCTTCATTGCATTTGAGTTCTACTTCTTAATCTTGGCTGTTTTGCTGACATGGCAATTTGGGGGGGAAAAACAAACAAAACTTCAGCTCCATTGACCAGTCAAGGAATTGCATTTGGAAAATCCGCCCACTTTCTTGATCATTTGCCTGACATTGCCTTTCCCTTCCCCTCTTTTCGGGGACATGGGAAGGGTTACACCCTTGCCGAATGTGATTGGGGAAGTAAAGGATGTTCCCAAGTTCATCCCAGCCTACTTGCTAGCCGGACACTGGGGGTGAGACGATAGAGGGTCCCTCGTGGCTCCCCCAGGCCCTTCTGACTGGGGTCCGAGTGTGTGGGCTTCCCAACCTTGCCTGGCTTTCAGAACCAGAGCAGCTGTAAATAGGGAGTTTATGACCTAGTGCAGTTTCCATGCTGCTCTGATTTGCACTGGGTAACTGGTGCTCCAGACACTTTGGGAAACCGGAGCTGCTCTTCCCAGCAAAATTCCCCTGGCTCAGGTCCTGGAGCCCCTTCTCCTGGCTGCCCACATAGCCTTCCTGGAATATTTTGGTCCCCAGGGATATAATAATAATGGCATTTATTAAGCGCTTACTATGTGCAAAGCACTGTTCTAAGCACCGGGGAAGTTACAAGGCGATCAGGTTGTCCCTCAGGGGGCTCACAGTCTTAATCCTCATTTTACAGTTGAGGTAACTGAGGCACAGAGAAGTTAAGTGACTTGCCCAAAGTCACACAGCTGACAATTGGCAGAGCCTGGATTTGAACCCATGACCTCTGGCTCCAAAGCCCGGGTTCTTTCCACTGAGCCACGCTGCTTCTGAGATATAATCTCAGCTTCTGAGGGATAATCTGCCTGTTGATTTGACTTTTGTCTACAAAGGCCAAAAACGATTTGGGGTGGTGATCACTTTCTGTGAGCAATGTCTGATCCCAGAACTGTCACTGTGAAACTCGAGTGGCCTGAGGTGCTTTTGAAAAATCTTTTTTTCTTTGGCCTGCTATCATTTTTATGCATATAGTTTGAGGATGTGGTCCCCCCAACATGGCCTAGTGGAAAGATAATGGGTGAGAGCTAGAGGACCAGAGTTCTAGTCCTAGTTCTGCCACTTGCCCTGCTGTGTGTCCGTGGACAAATCACTTAACCTCCCACGGCCTCAGCTTCCTTATCTGTTAAACAGTTTCTGTTAGATGCTCTTCCCTGTCTCGCAGGGATGTTGCATGGACAAAATGAAAAAGTAATGCATTAGCACTTGAGAAAAATTGTAAAGCGTTATGCAAATTGAAGGTAGGGCTAATTCACTTGTTGCCTTTCCAGTTTTTCAGATGCTTTTGAACTAATTTTCTCTGGGGCCAGCACATTCACTTCTGGGCATTCTCAGCTGTGGCTCTTAATAAGCTGGGCCCAAAACTTTTAGACTGTGAGCCCACTGTTGGGTAGGGACTGTCTCTACATGTTGCCAACTTGTACTTCCGAAGCGCTTAGTACAGTGCTCTGTACACAGTAAGCGCTCAGTAAATACGATTGATTGATTGAACCAAAGCATGTCCCTGTCTCTTCCTTACCTGGGAGAGGGAGAATCAACTCTTGGGAGCCAGACATGCTGAGTGGTTCTCTAGGAGCCTCCCTAAAGTCAGCTGGCTTTTCTCTAGAGAGTTTTCAAAAGAACTAATAATAATAATAATAGCATTTAATAAGCACTTACTGTGTGCCAAGCACTGTTCTAAGTACTGGGGTAGATAAAAGGTTATCAGTTTGGACAGTCTCTGTCCCGCATGAGGCTCACTGCCTAGATAGGAGGGAATAGGATTACAATCCCCATTTTACAGATGAGGTGACCTAGAGACTTGCCCAAGGCCACCGAGCAGGCAAGTGGCAGCCAAACCCTTTCCTTCCCCTGACTTTCCCATCGCTGTAGATGGCACCACCATCCTTCCTGTCTCACAAGCCTATAACCTTGGTGTTATCCTTGACTCCTCTCTCTCATTCAACCCACATATTCAATCCATCAGTAAATCCTGGTCTGAAGGTCTGTTGACCTTCATAACATTGTTAAAATCTTCTCTTTTCTCTCCATCCAAACTACTGTCATGTTAATCCAGTCCCTTATCCTATTTTGCCTTGATTACTCTATCAGCCTCCTTGCTGACCTCCCAGCCTCCTGCCTCTCTTCACACAACTCCATACTTCACTCTGCTGCCTGGATCATTTTCCTACAAAAATGTTCCGACCATGTTTCCCCACTCCTCAAGAAACTCCAGTGGTTGCCCATCCACCTCCGCATTAAACAGAAACTCCTCACCATTGGCTTTAAAGCCCTCAATCACCTTGCCTCCTCCTACCTCACCTCACTACTCTCCTTCTTAGCCTGCACCCTTCACTCATCTAATACTAACCTTCTCACTTGATCTCGATCTCGTCTATCTCACCACTGACCTCTTGCCCACATCCTGCCTCTGGCCTGGAATGCCCTTCCTCCTCATATCTGACAGATAATTACTCTTCCCACCTTCAAAGCCTTGTTGAAGGCACATCTCCTCCAAGACCTTCCCTGACTAAGCCCTCCTTTCCTCTTCTCCCACTCCCTTCTGCATCGCCCTGACTTTCTCCCTTTGTTCATCCTCCCTTAACAGCGCCACAGCGCTTATGTACATATCTGCCATTTATTTATTCATTTATATTAATGTTCGTCTCCCCCTCTAGGCTGTGAGCATATTGTGGGCAGGGAGTGTGTCTCTTTATTTTTATTTTGTACTCTCCCAAGCATTTAGTACAGCGCTTTGCACACAGTAAGTGCTCAATAAATACGATTGAATGAATGAATGTAGTTCAGTCCCCTCGCTATCAGGTTGCTCTTTGCTGACTTGGGGACTGAGGTTTTTTTTTTTTTCCTATAGGCCAGTGAAGAATTTAAATATATTTTGGGATTAAAAGCTCCACTTTCAGCCCTAAGTACACAATTGTCCCTCGGTATTAGAGAAGCAGCGTGGCTCAGTGGAAAAGAGCCCGGGCTTTGGAGTCAGAGGTCGTGGGTTCAAATCCCGGCTCCGCCACTTGTCAGCTGTGTGACTTTGGGCAAGTCACTTCACTTCTCTGGGCCTCAGTTCCCTCATCTGTAAAATGGGGATGAGGACTGTGAGCCCCACGTGGGACAACCTGATCACCTTGTATCTACCCCAGCGCTTAGAACAGTGCTTTGCACATAGTAAGCGCTTAACAAATACCAACATTATTATTATTCTTATTATTATGAGGGGATTGGTTAGAGAAATCCGCCGCCGATGAGGTGGAAATGCAAATGCCACCTGCACCCAAGGCAGCTTCACTTAAAAGCACGAGAAAGTTTATCCGAATATCTGGGCCACGTGGACTCTCGGGCGAGAGAGCCGGCTGGGCAGAAGCGGGGCTGCTACTGCCGGTGACCAAAGGGGCTGGCCATGGGGCTGGGGTATGTGTGGGTTTAGCCAAACATGAATAGGGAAGACTGTGAACAAAAACATCTTCAAATATCATAGGACTACGGTGGCATTTACTGCTCTCTCTCTCTCTCTCTTTCTCTCTCAGGTATTGCAGAGCATCCTGGAAACAGAACGAGATTATGCTAAGGAACTCCAGTCGCTTCTTGGGACATACTTAAGACCCCTACAGTCCAACGACAAGTAAGAGTTAGATTTGAAACACTCACTGGGTAGAGTGGTAGTGCCAGTGTTAAGAATCGCTACTTATAACTTGTCAAATGGTTGGAGTAGCTATTTGGATACGGGACACTGAGTCGCATGTGACGCTGCACGTGTTAAGCTGGACGGACTGCGTCGTGTCATGATACCATAAGGAACATTTTGTGGAAGTCCGTTCAATGCGGTCCAAGTCTAGACCGTTTGTCTGGCAATTCGATGACCCCTGGGTCGCTCTGATCGTGGGCGTTGATCCTCAGTCGCGGGACTCGGCGACAGGAGCCAAGGCTGAGGAAAGCTGGGAGCGTGAAATAAAAATGCCAGTCATAAAAGTATCTAGTGTCCAAACAATAGTATTTATAGAGCGCTTACTCTGTGAAGAGCTTTGTACGAAGCATTTGGGGTAGTGCCCTAGATGTAGTCTTTGCCCTCAAGAAATTTACGGTCTAGCAGAGGAAACAGACACAAAAATTACAGAAGCGGGGAGCAATGCCGTTTAAAGACATGGACGCAAGGGCTGAGGGAGGATTGTAGGCATGGATATTCAAGTACTTAGAGCAGCGGTGGAGAGGTAGTGGAGGGGAAATAGGGTGGGGAGATGAGTAGCTGGAAACCAGTTGATCTGGAATGAAACCAGAAAAGTGACCACACAACCAATAATGGAGTCTTCTCTAGTAGTATTGTGATAGATAATTGTGAGAAACAGCATGGCCTAGTGTAAAGAGCATGCTCCTGGGTGTCAGAGGACCTGGATTCTAGTCCTGAATCTGACACTATCTGTTGTGTGACCTTGGGCAAGTCACTTAACTTTTCTGTGCCTCAGTTACTTCATCTGTAAAATGAGGATTAAGCTTAATGGCTCCATGAAGGATTTGAACTTTGCCCAAGCTGATTGGCTTGTGTCTGCCTCAGCGCTGAGTATGATGCCTGTTACATAGTAAGCGCTTAACAAGTACCATTAAAAAAAAGAAGATAAGCAGGTTACCAAGTATACACGGTTAGGTCACCAGAAGGGTATAAAATGTTGATCTGCTATTTGACTTTCTAGATGAGGCTGAATAAAGAGTGGTCAAATAACTCTGCGTTTCTGCTGGTTGCAGCTTCATTTTGAAGATTTTTAAAACGGCTGAACTTTTAGTCACTAAAAATCAAGTGGAATCCTTGGTGATCATTTTTCATTGGTCATTAAGCATGTGAACTGAAAAATATCCCAATTTTCTTTGAGCCTTCTTGTCTAGGAAGAACTCAGCGGAAGTAAAATGAGCAAGAGCTGTTGGAATTTTGCCACATTAATAGTGACTGAGTAAAGGTGGTAATTTGGAGAGACTCCTTTCAGAGGATTAAATGTTTAAACTTATTGTAATGTTATTAGTCCGAGGACAGAATCAAACTCTTATAAACTGTTTTTTCGTTATCCTGTTACACTTTATATCTATGTCCATTCAATTTGTTAAAGACTATTCAGTCCATAATATTTACTGAGCGCCTACTGCCTGAAGAGCAGTGAATTAAACCCTGGGGCGGAATGTCATGAAGGAAAAATTAGAGGTGGTACCTGACAGCCCTCAGAGGGGCTCATAGACTATCCTAGACTCAGACAAGTATCTCTACCTCCTAAATAAAATGGAAAGTGTAGCAATTGTTCGGTTACCAGCACTGATCAAATTCTCCAATCTGGATAATTCAGGCGAAAAGACCTTTTCCCTTAATTCAGTTCCTCCTTCACTTTCCACTTAACTCAGCCTAGACATAGCTCTGGTCACAGGCAGTTCGATCCATTTTGTTATTTCTCTTCCTCCACTCACCTAAATTTTCAAGTATTTTCGTGGTCTTTGACCCAAATCCTCCATTTAAAAGTTTCAACTCAAAACTAACCATCTCCAGAAGAATGCCCCTTAAACTTACTGTCTGTGCTTCGCAAGGAATCTCGGGGAAATTCCCACGCTGCTACGAAGGGATTTTCACAAATGAGTCTGTAGCAGTATTACTGCACTGTCAACATTGTAGTGGGTCACAACAAAAAGTCTGCTCTGTTATGGAACTGTCTAGGGGACAGAGATTAAAGTTTATAGGGGGAGAAGTGGTGAGATTGAGAAAGAAGATTATAAAGTCTGTATAAGATTGAAAGAAGAGAGGGGTTATGTCTGAGAAACATTTGTGGGGGCTAAGAAAAAGGAAGGGAAAAGACTGAGGGCAGAAGAGGTGAGAGACATGAGTCAAGTTTGAATTGAATTTGAATTTTGTCGAACAAAATTCTGAAGGCATTTACAGTAGGATGTTTCTGTTTCTCCCTGCCCTCACTCTGTTCCTCTAGGCACTTAAATGACTGCAGTTGGACAGACTGATTTTGTGATTGGCGTTCTTCAGCTAGTGGGCATGGTGTCCACCCGAGCTTGAAGAGGTGAAAGTAGCCCAAAGTCAGGCCCTTGCTTCTGAGAGAAGCTGGTGGATTTTATTTTTCATAGCCTGACTTAGGGTTTTTCAGCGTGTGGTTCAGGCAACATATAAATAGGAGCAGAAATAGGAACTCTGAGCACTTCTGGGGTTACCGGTAACATTTATTCGAGTCTTCCATTTCTTGATGAGTCAGAAAAGTTACTCTCGCAGTAGGGAAATTTGGTTTGCTTCTGGTTGCCTTACTCTTTTTTGTATAAGAGAAAAGACAGCGTGTCAGAGGATATGCCAGTGAGGCTTGCTTTAAGGAGGACTCCTGGAAACGTTCTTCCCATCTGAATACGTGGAGTAAGAGAGCTCCGTGTTCCAGTGTTTTCATCATCTACCTGTGTTCTGTGATTCTCCAAGTTGTGGAGTGAGTGAGGCCAGAATTGTTCTCTGGCCTTGCGAGTTGTGATCACAGGCGATGTTTGGATGCTTTGGAAAGAACACATTAACAAACATAGAACTGTCCAGGTTCCGCCAACTGAAATAATCACCTAGTAAAAGGCCCACCTGAGTATTTGCAGGGGATTTGTCTAGAGTGAAACTAAACTTTAATGTATTTTGGATTAGAGAGTCAAAATATTCAAGTAATAAGCAGGAGGGGAAGAGTATTGCTTTTGGAATGATCCCTTGTAAAAGGTCAGACATAAGTTTCAACCACCCTGAAAAATTCAGCTTTGTGGCCCAGTGTTTAGTAAAATGCTTGGCACATAGTAAGTGCTGAACAAATTATGTTGTTATTATTACTTTAGATGCAATAACACTTGATTTGCTTTGTGCTTAAAAATGAAAATGAAACTTTCAATCAATCGTATTTATTGAGTCCTTACTATGTGCAGAGCACTGTACTAAATGCTAGGGAGAGTACAATATAACAGTATAACAGAGTTGGTAGACACATTCCTTTGCTCACAATGAGCTTATAGTCTAGAGGGGGAGACAGACATTAATATAAATAAATTACGGATATGTGCGTAAGTTCTGTGGGGCTGGTGGAGAGTTGAATAAAGGGAGCAAATCCAAGTGCAAGGGTGATACAGAAGGGAGTGGGAGAAGAGGAAAATGAGGGCTTAGTCAGGGAAGGCCTCTTGGAGATGTGCCTTCAATAAGGCTGTGAAGGTAGGAAGAGAAATTGTCTGTTGGATATGATGGAGAGTGTTCCAAGCCAGACATGGGTGAGAGGTCAGCAGTGAGCTGTATGAGATTGAGGTACAATGACTAGGTTGGCATTTGAGGAGCACAGCGTGTGGGCTGGGCTGTAGGAGAGCAGTGAGTCGAGATAGGAGGGGGCAAGGTGATTGAGTGCTTTAAAGCTGATGGTAAGGAGTTTCTGTTGGCAGCGGTGGGTGGGAAACCACTAGAAGTTCTTGAGGAGTGGGGAAACATGGACTGAACACTTTTGTAGAAAAACGATCTGGGCAACAGAGTGAAGCAGGGAGGTCAGCCCAGTGGGTTAGGATAAGTGCTTGGATTAATGTCTAGAAGTTTGGATGGAGAGGAAACGTGAAGGTTGAACTGACAGGATTTAGTGACGGATTGAATAAGTGGGTTGAATGAGAAAGTTGAATCGAGGATAACACCAAGGTTGGGCTTGTGATACAGGAGGGAAGGTGGCTGTCTACAGTGATGGGAAAATCCGGGGGAGGACAGGGTTTGGATGGGAAGATGAGGAGTTCTCATGGACATGTTCAGTTGGAGGTGTCGGCAGGACATCCAAGTAGACTTATCTTGAAGGCAGGAGGGAATGTGAGACTCCAGAGAGGGAGAAACATCGGGGCTGGAGGTGTAGATTCGGGATTCATCTGCATAGAGGTAGTAGTTGAAGCCCTGGGAGTGAATGAGTCCTCCAAGGGAGTGGGTGAGGATGGAGAATAGAAGGGGACCCAGAACTGAACCTGAGGGACACCCCCAGTTAGAGTGTGGGAGGCAGAGGAGGATCCCATAAAAAAGAATGGGTGGCCAGAGAGATAGGAGTAGAACCAGGAGAGGACAGCTTCCATGGAGCCAAGGTTGGGTAATGTTTCCAGGAGTTGGAGGTGGTTGACAGCATCGAAGCCAACCGAGAGATGGAGGAGGATTAGGATGGAGTAGCGGCCGTTAGTTTTGGCAAAAAGGAGATCGTTTGTGACCTCTGAGAAGTCGGTTTCTGTGGAGTGAAAGAGATGGAAGCCAGATTGGAGGGGGTCAAGGAGAGAATTGGAGGAGAGGAACTTGAGACAACTGGTGTAGACATCTCACTCAAGGAGTTTGGAGAAGAATGGTCGGAGGGAGCCGTGGGGTCAACGGGGACTTTTTTTTTTTTTTTAGGATAGGAAGACATGAGCATGCTTGAAGGCAGTAGGGGAAAAGCCATTTGTGAAGGAATGTTGAAGATGGCGGTGTCGGAGGGAAGATGGGAGGGGACAAGTGCTTTGATAAGGTGTGAAGGAAGGGTTCAGATGTACCCGTGTAGGGGATGATTTTTGAAAGGAGGCAGGAGATCTCTTGAGATACTGCTGGAAAAGATGGGAGAGTTGAAGAAGGGACAGGAGAAGGGAGGGACTGGAGAGGAGCAGGGAAGATTTTGAACACCTTTTGAACTTTAAACATGTTAATCTACTCAGTCCTTTTCAGATGCGTTATCTCTGCTTTCCCAGTGGGGGAAAAGAAGAAAGGAATTTAAGTGACCTGCTTAATAAAAGAAGTCAGGGCAGGACCATGGACTAGTCAAAAATATTGAGCACCTACTAGGTGTGAAGGAAGAAGACTTGGTGCTGGCTCTCAAATTTACCATTGGATGAAGCTCTTGTTTCAGAGCCCTGTGGCCAGTCTGTTATTCAGCTGCTTCACGATAGCGGATTGAAAGTTTATCTCAAAAACTAATCACCAATTTGTTTCAGGTTAAATCCCGTGGAGTTTGCATCTTTACTGGGCAACTTTGAGGAAATAGGCACTTTTCAGCAAACACTGTGTCAGACCTTAGAAGAATGTGCCAAGTAAGTATCACGTGTTGGTCCTTGTGCGTCGTGTACTTTTTTAAAAAATTTGAACTAAAGTCTTAGAAAATGATTCCCTTAATCTTATTACTCCTGTTACTTTTTTAATGAATTTCCTTTGCCCCTGTTAAGACAGAATAAAATAATGTTACGGAGATAAGGCACTAGGTGGTGGTATTTTTACTACAGAGAAATTGGAGTTGTTTTGGTTAGGTTCTGAACTTCTGCACCAAGTCGTTTCGTAAAAATTCACATCAGTTTGTCGAAATGAATCAGTTTGAGAAATCCTGGAAACTGCTGTGACGATGGAGACACACTTTAGCAGTGTTCTGGTGTTGTGCTATTTTCTTTCTTAGCTTATATGCTACGATGACAGTATTTTTCTCACGCAGATCCAAACTAGTCGATCTGATACCATCTCATGAGAATCACAAGAAAGTCAGAAAAAGAATAGGATTTATCGTTACTTTAGTTCACATAGCTGGCTAGAGAGCTGGTGAGGCCTCTTTATGGTTTATTAGTCTTTGCACTGAAATTAATCATTGGGCAAATACAATTTCTTGTTGGTGCCTACAAAGTTTAATCAGTAATTAAGCCTGTAGATAGCCATTTTTGTTTTATTGGGCACATATTTCTCCCAGCAAAAAAAAAAAACAGTGGTTCTCTGTATCACATTTTAAAAACAATTTTGGAAGACGTACTTTGGATTTATTCCTGTGATTTTTGCAACACATTGGCCACATTGTTAGGATTAAGTTGATATTTTGGCTTTGTGTTTTGGTGGGCTTAAAGGCTTTGACACAATATCAAGTCACTAGATAATAATTCTTCTTGTCTTTCTTCTACTCCCTAATACTTCCTGCTTTTAAAATGTATTTTGAGAGTTTTGCCTCTTTTATTTCCAGAGTTCCAGAGAATCAGCAGAAAGTAGGAGGATGTTTGATGAACTTAATGCCCCAGTTTAAAAGTCTGTATCTGACTTACTGCGCTAATCATCCTTCGGCTGTCAATGTTCTCACACAACACAGGTAAATCATGCTTCATATTAGTTAAAAAAAAATCAACAAATTAAGTTGCCTCATTTTCCAAGACATTTAGTTGCTTCAATGAAGCAACTGCTTCATGAAGTACAGCTTCCAGTCAACTCTTGGTTATCTGTGGTGACATTTCAAGGAGTAGAGGGGTGAACAAATTCTACAGATATTATAAAAACCTTGGTTAGCCATATGTTTCAGTTTCTGCCTCTCCTCCTGCCCTTTCCCTCGTGCCCATCAGATGTTAGATTGGAACTTCTGAAAAGTAACCAAACTGACCACTCTGAGTTGCCTCTCTCTTGCCCTTTCAATGTTGTTGAACAGCAAGATGGCCAAAAGGCAGGCAGCAAAAGAGAGAAGGAGAAAGACAAAAAAGCCCGGATAATCTCAACCAGAATAACTGGCTCATTAAGTAATTGGAATAGACTGTCGGTCAATGCCAGGCTCCCTCTGAAGACAAAGGGGCCTCTGTCATTTAGATTTCTTTATGCAGTGGCAGAGGGTGGGACAGGAAGTGCGGCCCTTGAAACTTTTTAGCTTTTCTGTGCCAGGAAATCTGAACAGTGTGTTTGACCGTTGAATGGTAGCTTGGACTCATGTATTAGAAAGAGTTTGTGCTTCACAAAAGTGATGCAAATGCTCTCCACTTAGTTTCCCCAGTCCTGACACTTGTATTGGACTCAGATTCCCAATTCTGCCCAAGAACCGACCTAGCCTTCCACAGCTGCTCCAAGTGAAGCAGTTCTCATTCTGGTGTCACCCTGGCCAGGCCCGTACGTTATTGTTGAGCCGCCCGAACCGACCCGGAGGGCAGCTGGTGAGGACTAAGATAACTGTGGTAGTGCTTGCTAGGTGCCAAGCGATAAAAGATGTCCCAGGACAATAGGTGTTTTCTTGGTTTCCCGAACCACAGAGGGACCGGATCAAGGGGAGCGTCTCAGCAGCTACCTGTAGAAAGCTCTGTGGATTATCATCATCATCAATCATATTTATTGAGCGCTTACTATGTGCAGAGCACTGTACTAAGCGCTTGGGAAGTACAAATTGGCAACATATAGAGACAGTCCCTACCCAACAGTGGGCTCACAGTCTAAAAGGGGGAGACAGAGAACAAATAAAATAAATAGAATAGATATGTACAAATAAAATAAATAAATAAATAAATAGAGTAATAAATATGTACAAACATATATACATATATACAGGTGCTGTGGGGAAGGGAAAGAGGTAAGATGGGGGGGATGGAGAGGGGGACGAGGGGGAGAGGAAGGAAGGGGCTCAGTCTGGGAAGGCTTCCTTTGCTCGATTATCTCGAGCAAAGCTTGAAACTCCCGTCACAGTCAAGAAAAATTGTACCAATAGAAGAATGAGATGTTGACTCAGGAGGGTGAAAGGCCATAGTAGTGTAAAAGCAAGTGTAGGTTGGCTGCTTAACTCTTTGGTCAGAGGATTGATTGATTATCAGGTGGCGTCTGCTACTTTCTCTCAATTCCCTTCAGCAGGTAAGACAGCTTTCTGCAATGGAACCTAGAAGTGTCACTGACAGACTGAAGAGCAGAGTTTCACTAACATCCAGAGACCTTAGCTGTTTTAATTTTTTGCAAGTATTTTAATTTTTTAATTTTATTTTAAAGTATTTTAAAGTATTTTAATTTTTTGCAAGTATTTTACTTTTTTAATTTTATTTTAAAGTATTTTAAAGTATTTTAATTTTTTGCAAGTATTTTAATTTTTTAATTTTATTTTAAAGTATTTTAAAGTATTTTAATTTTTTGCCTCAGGCTTTTTGATGTAAATTAGAGATACAGGATTGAAGCAATTAACTGGGAAACTCAATTTCTGATTTTACGGTAGTGAGCTTCTCTTTGGTGTCTTTCAGTTATAATTTGTAACTCCATTTTTCATTCAGAAAACGTGATTTTGAGTAGTATTAATCAGGCAAGGGGATTTTGAAGAAGTAGGAGCACCGAAAGGTAATGGGTAGCAGCGTGGCTCGGTGGAGAAGAGCACGGGCTTTGGAATCAGAGGTCATGGGTTCAAACCCCGGCTCCACCAATTGTCAGCTGTGTGACTTTGGGCAAGTCACTTCACTTCTCTGGGCCTCAGTTACCTCATCTGTAAAATGGGGATTGAGACTGTGAGCCCCACGTGGGACAACCTGATCACCTTGTAACCTCCCCAGCGCTTAGAACAGTGCTTTGCACATAGTAAGCGCTTAATAAATGCCATCATTATTAATGTTGAGAAATTCTCTGTCTTTACAGTGATGATCTGGAAAAATTTATGGAGACTCAAGGGGCAGCCAATCCAGGGATTCTGATTTTAACTACAAGTCTCAGCAAGCCATTCATGCGACTAGAAAAATACGTTACGCTCCTCCAAGAACTGGAACGACATATGGAGGTAAGGAAAGGCTGGCAACCATCTGAGAGACTGTATATCTGCAAAATTTGGAGTTATTAATGTATATGGACCGAAGCAGCCTCCCTCTATGTCTCTGCAAATTTTTATGATGATCTACCAATCCACAGATTTTTTTTTCCCACCACTCGGCCCTCACGCCAGTCCTTTTTACACAGATGGATAATATAGCAGACTCCCGATTTTCAGATTATCTCATTGTGAATTTAGCTGGGCAGCTCAGGATGCTCCTTTCCTCCAGGCTTCTAAATGGCTTCTTCTGCCCAACAGCTGTCTTTAAGCACATTCAGACCCACACACATACTCACTAACATTCAATTTCTTTTAATTTGCTCTCTGAATCCAGAGGCCGGACTCAGTTAGTTGTCTGCAGACTTCCCATTGTAAACTGGAGCCATTCCCTAGATGTAGCTGCTTGTAGATAGTGCTTTTCCTTTTACTGGAGAAACCCACCCTGCTTCTCCCAGGTACCTGAATCTTGCAGGGATTTGAGAGCTGCGGGGAAAATTATTGGGAGAGAGTAGAAAAGAGGGATTTTTGAAGTGTTCTCTATTTTCAGCTATTGACTCTCCTCCCCAAGTAACTGAGTATCTATTGTTAATATAGATGCCTAAATAACCACATATTTTCCATGCTACAGAGCAAGTAGCCTTCTTCAGAGCTGGGTAGACCTGTTGTGTATTAGGTTTTCGCCTATCAAAATGACTTTTTTAATGGTATTCATTAAGTGCTTACTATGTGCTTACACATGGAGCTCACAGTCTTAATCCCCATTTTACAGATGAGGGAACTGAGGCACAGAGAAGTAAAGTGACTTGTCCAAGGTCACACAGCACACAATTGGCAGAGCCAGGATTAGAATCCAAGTCCTTCTGACTCCCAGGCTTGTGCCCCACTAGACCACACTGCTTCCCAAAACTGTTCAAATGGAAAATAATAATAATAATAATAACAATAATAATAATAATAATAATGGGATTTATTAAGCGCTTACTATATGCAAAGCACTGTTCTAAGTGCTGGGGAGGTTACAAGGTGATCAGGTTGTCCCACAGGGGACTCACAGTCTTAATCCCCATTTTACAGATGAGGTAACTGAGGCCCAGAGAAGTTAAGTGACTTGCCCAAAGTCACACAGCTGACAATTGGCAGAGCTGGGATTTGAACCCGCGACCTCTGACTCCAAAGCCCGTGCTCTTCCCACTGAGCCACGTTTAGTGATTCTGTCAATATAACAAAAATACACAGGGCAAAAAATATCTTCAAACTAAATGTAGTACCAAACAACCATTATAGTATGCCTTTGAGAGCAAGGAATTTTACAAAACAAGTTGCGTACTATTTAAAGAAAAATGAAAAGCTTTGGGCTTGCCAGCTGACTGACATACTGAAAGCCTTGATGGCTCAAATGTCTTTGTGAAAGTTTGTTTTCCCAGCTCAAGGCAGTAAGTGTTGCACACAGGGAGATGCATTCATTCATTCATTCATTTGTACATATTTATTACTCTATTTATTTATTTTACTTGTACATATCTATCCTATTTATTTTATTTTGTTAGTATGTTTAGTTTTGTTCTCTGTCTCCCCCTTTTAGACTGTGAGCCCACTGTTGGGTAGGGACCGTCTCTATATGTTGCCCATTTGTACTTCCCAAGCGCTTAGTACAGTGCTCTGCACATAGTAAGCGCTCAATAAATGCGATTGATGATGATTCATTCAGTTGTATTTATTGAGCGCTTACTGTGTGCAGAGCACTGTACTAAGCTCTTGGGAAGTACAAGTTGGCAACATATAGAGACGGTCCCTACCCAACAGTGGGCTCACAGTCTAGAAGGGGGAGACAGGGAACAAAACAAAACATATTAACAAAATAAAATAAATAGAATAAATATGTACAAATAAAATAGAGTAATAAATATGTACAAACATATATACATATATACAGGTGCTGTGGGGAAGGGAAGGAGGTAAGATGCGGGGGATGGGAGGGGGACGAGGGGGAGAGGAAGGACGGGCCTATCTATCTATCTATCTATCTATCCAATTAGGTTATCTATCTAATCCAATTAGGTTATCTATCTAACCAAGATAGGTTAGACCTATCTAACCAATCTATCTCTTCCTAGTCACCTGCATATTTAGATTTGCAGACCATGTAGTTGTCACTAGGACAGTTTAAAGGCCTTTCTTTCAATGCTGTGAGCCTGTGAGCCCACTGTTGGGTAGGGACTGTCTCTCTATGTTGCCAACTTGTACTTCCCAAGCGCTTAGTACAGTTCTCTGCACACAGTAAGTGCTCAATAAATACGATTGATTGATTGATTGAATGCTTATGATTTGGTTGGAGAGGGGAGGGGGGATGACCCTGATGGGGTTGCAGTTTACTCTAGTTGCTCTTCCTGTTGTCTGGAGAAAATCAATCGATCAATCAATCGTATTTATTGAGCGCTTACTATGTGCAGAGCACTGTACTAAGCGCTTGGGAAGTACAAATTGGCAACATATAGAGACAGTCCCTACCCAACAGTGGGCTCACAGTCTAAAAGGGGGAGACAGAGAATAAAACCAAACATACTAACAAAATAAAATAAATAGGATAGATATGTACAAGTAAAATAAATAAATAAATAAATAGAGTAATAAATATGTACAAGCATATATACATATATACAGGTGCTGTGGGGAAGGGAAGGAGGTAAGATGGGGGGGATGGAGAGGGGGAGGAGGGGGAGAGGAAGGAAGGGGCTCAGTCTGGGAAGGCCTCCTGGAGGAGGTGAGCTCTCAGCAGGGCCTTGAAGGGAGGAAGAGAGCTAGGAAAGTTTTGAGGTTTGAAAAAGTTTGGGTCGCTTTCAAGAAAAAAGTTGTTCATTTCTTGGTGTCGGCGAGGGCTGCGAGCTTAGATTCAAAGAGAAACCACATTCTCAGGGTATTTTTGACTTGGCTGAAACCCTAAGGCAATAGAGAACTAGTGAGAGGGAGCAGCCTGAGAGATTTCAGTTATGGTTTGCTTAAGGATCTGACCCCAGGATGCCTTTCCAAACCCTAAACCAGTTTGGTGAACGGCTTGAGGCTTGCCCATCGCCAGTAATTGTGAAAAGCCAGAAACAGCTTCAGTTTCCAATACACAGGTATCGGTAAGGAGGGTGGCACCCGTAGCGGTGAATGACACATTTACCCCTGGGCTAAAAAAAAAAAAGTCTATTAAAAAGTCAGGGCTCTCTGTCTTTTAGACTGTGAGCCCACTCTTTTAGACTGTGAGCCCACTGTTGGGTAGGGACTGTCTCTATATGTTGCCAACTTGTACTTCCCAAGCGCTTAGTACAGTGCTCTGCACACAGTAAGCGCTCAATAAATACGACTGATTGATTGATTGATTTAACCATGCCCAACCTCGCGCTCAGTTCCCCCACACTCCCATTTCACACCTCAGTCAGGAGTCCTTGTCATTCCACCCCCACAGCCACAGAACATCAACTTTTTTTAAAAAATGGTATTTATTAAATCCTTACTATATGCCAGGCACTATACTAAGCACTGGGGCAGGTATGAGCTAATCAAGTTGGACACAGTCCCTGTCCCACGTGGGGCTCAAAGTCTTATCCCTATTTTACAGGTAAGGTAAGCGAGGCACAGAGAGGCTAAATGACTTGCCCAAGGTCACACAGCAGACAAGTGGTGGAGCTCAGGATTAGAACCCACGTCATCTGACTCCCATGCCTGGGCTTTATCCACTAATGGCATTTTTTTATTATTAAGCGCTTACTATGTGCAAAGCACCGTTCTAAGCGCTGTGGAGGATACGAGGTAATCAGGTTGTCCCACGTGGGGCTCACAGTCTTAATCCCCATTTTTCAGATGAGGTTACTGAGGCACAGAGAAGTTAAGTGACTTGCCCAAAGTCACACAGCTAACAACGGGTGGAGCTGGGATTTGAACCCATGACATCTGACTCCATACTGCTCCTGTTCTTGGTCTTCATCATCATCATCATCATCATCATCAATCGTATTTATTGAGTGCTTACTATGTGCAGAGCACTGTACTAAGCGCTTGGGAAGTCCAAGTTGGCAACATATACAGTCCCTACCCAACAGTGGGCTCACAGTCTAAAAGGGGGAGACAGAGAACAAAACCAAACATACTAACAAAATAAAATAAAAAGAATAGATATGTACAAATAAAATGAATAAATAAATAGAGTAATAAATATGTACAAACATATATACATATATACAGGTATATACATATATACAGGTCTTCCCCTGGGGTAGGCACCATCTCTACTTCCTGGTGTAGAGACTAGACTGTGAGCCCACTGTTGGGTAGGGACTGTCTCTATATGTTGCCAACTTGTGCTTCCCAAGCGCTTAGTACAGTGCTGTGCACACAGTAAGTGCTCAATAAATACGATTGATTGATTGATTGGTGTTTAACATGACTGAGCCGCACTGGAAATCAGGGCTTCTGGTAGTCAGTTCTGGTGACTTGACTAGTGAGCTTTAGTCTAAAACAACCCTGCCCCGCTCATTTTTTCGGTGGAGTCTAGCAGAGAGGGGCCAAAGGAACAGTTGGGTTGGTGGGGGCTGGTGGGAGATATATTGAGTGTCCAAACTCCTGGTGTGGTTGAATCTTGAACATTAAATGTAAGTGATTTCTCAGTGTGAACCACAAATCCCAGCTCCTGTTGAGTCTGTAGCACCATCATCATCATCATCAATCATATTTATTGAGCACTTACTATGTACAGAGCACTGTACTAAGCACCAGGACGCGAGCACGCTCCCTATCCAGGAGCCATATGCCTTTTATCCCAGAAATGAGGCCTCATCCCTTACATTGAAGAGACTAAATCAATGATGGGGAAAACCACTTCATGTTTTTCTCATCATAGGAGAATGTTAAAGGCTTAGTGCGGCACTTTGCACTCAATAAGCACTCAATAAGTACCAGTGATTGATGCAGGATTCTTGGGGCTCGAACTGTTTACAGTATCTCAAGTGTTTCTTTCTTTATTAGGAGGCTCATCCAGACCACCAAGATGTTCTGAAAGCTGTTACATCATTCAAGGCTCTCGTGGTAGGTGATGATATTGAAAATAGATTGCTTCAGTTTGGTGCCAGGTTGCTAGGAATACATCAGACACGACACTTCCCTATCTGTGGATAAATAAGCGCTTAATACAGTGCTGTGCACACAGTAAGCGCTCAATAAATACGATTGAATGAAATGGCCTTCATGGTGTTCGTGCTGTACTTCATGGGCGCTCTAAAAAGCGTGCATACCTCTCCAAGAATGTGAACTTCATTGTAAAAATTTGGATTTTAAATATCTGCGGCACAACTAAATAAATAATAAATAATGATGGCATTTATTAAGCGCTTACTATGTGCAAAGCACTGTTCTAAGCACTGGGGAGGATACAGGGTGATCAGGTCGTCCCACGTGAGCCTCACAGTCTTAATCCCCATTTCACAGATGAGGGAGCTGAGGCCCAGAGAAGCTAAGTGACTTTCCCAAAGTCACACAGCTGACAAGCGGCGGAGGCGGGATTAGAACCCATGATCTCTGACTCCCGAGCCCGTGCTCTTTCCACGGAGCCACGCTGCTTCCCTTTAGGTGGGGGGTTTCCTTTCCCTCTTGGCTTTCTCATCATTGCTCTTACCTTAAGTTCTTTGCAACTCAGGATTCATGATAAGAGCCATCATCAATCATATTTATTGAGCGCTTACTATGTGCAGAGCACTGTACTAAGCGCTTGAAAAATGTATCATCGTCATCATCAATCGTATTTATTGAGCGCTATTGAGCCATGATTCGAGTGTCAGAATAAGTGTCGGGTGCAAGCGTGTTAACTTATTCTCTGCAAGTGAAAGATAGTTCCATATCAGTTATCAAGAAGGGAGCATAGTTGATAAGGCTTCTTTTAAAAAAATTTACCCTTCAGTGACTTTTTTATGGTATTTGTTAAGCGCTTCCTATGTCTCAAACACTGTTCTAAGCTCTGGAGTAGGCACTCCTTAACTGTGTAGGGAGAAGAGGTGTTGAATGCCCATTTTGAAGTTGAGAACACTGAGTCTCAGAGAAGTTAAGTGACTTCTTATACAGTCATGCAGCAAGTTCGTGCAGGGATTAGAACACAGGTCCTTTGGCTCCAACCCCGTGCTTTATCCCCCAGGCCACACTTCTTCCCTATTTGTAATCGGTGTCTTTGAATGTTATTTTATTTAAGTTGACTGTCTATTTAACCCAGTAGTACAGAGCAATTTTACCGTTTGGCAGTGATCTAAAGTGGGGAGAGAAACTTACAATTTATGCCTGGGTACTCAGCAGTCAGTTTTCAGTACAGGGTCATTTTCATTATTCCTATCTTTGTGACATGTATAACTGCAAACTCAAACGCAGGAAGATTGAAGGAGGTGCGGTGTCTCCCATAGTAGAGCATTTGAGTATCCTCTAGGTGCGGTTCACTGTGCTAATTTACCTGGGAAGTACTAAGAAAAGTAGTGACATGTTCCTGCCCACAAGAAGCTTACACTCACAGAAGTTCGAAGCCGGGTGCAGGTTAGAGCTCCCAGCCGCTGCCATTTCTAATCAGTGACTCGATGCTGTGGACCATTTGGCGCCTGGAGTAGTTTATATCTCTGTGCTACTTTGAGCCCGAATGACTTCATCATCCATTTCTGTGCTGGCAGCCCATTTTCATTATTATTCTTCTGTATGTATGTATGTATTTATGCATATTAATAGACTGTGAACTTGTTACGGGCAGGACCTGTGTCTGTTGTTGTATTGCATTCTCCCAAGGACTTAGTACAGTGTTTTGCACACAGTAATAATAATAATAATGGCATTTGTTAAGCGCTTACTATGTGCAAAGCACTGGTCTAAGCGCTGGGGGGATACAAGGTGATCAGGTTGTCCCCCGTGGGGCTTAGTCATCACCCCCATTTTACAGATGAGGTAACTCCGAGAAGTTAAGTGACTTGCCCCAGGTCACACAGCAGACATATGGTGGGGGCGGGATTCGAACCCATGACCTCTGACTCCAAAGCCCGGGCTCTTTCCACTGAGCCACGGTGCTTCTCTAAAAATTCATTCCAGTATTTAACCAGCAAAGAAGATTTCCCATGGGCAGATGCCACCCTGAAGGCCAGTGGATTTGGACGTCATCCAGCCTTTAGGGAGTTTCAAAGTTGAGAGCTTTCTGTAAGCCCTGCTCCCTGTGCCCCTAGTCAGCAATTCTAGGAATAAACAGCTTAAGCACTCACTAAATACGATTGAATAAATGAATCCTTCAACACATCCGATTTGTGGTTTACGGAGAGTGGCAGTTTTCCAAATTGGTTTGGGTAATTAGGGTGGCCCAGCTGACTGGTCTCCTCCCTTATGGTCCAGCTCAAAGATGCTACAGAGTAGCCACTTCCCATCCTCACCGGCCTCTTCCCCCAGAAACCTTTTTCCCCTTTTATCAACAACAGCAGGAAATTGTCCTTCATTGATCTTTGCCTTGCAGGCACAGTGTCAGGAGCTGAGAAAGAGGAAACAACTGGAGTTGCAGATCCTTTCTGAATCTATTCAGGGATGGGAAGGAGAAGATATAAAAACGATGGGAAATGTAATCTTTATGTCACAAGTAATGGTGCAGTGTGGAGCCAGTGAGGTAAGATACTTGGAAATTCCAAACGTTATTTATGATATATTTTCTTCTAACTCTCTTTTATTGTTTTCGTTAGGGATAAATGTCCAAAGAGGTCTTTATCACACCATCAATCAGTCAAAGATATTTGTCGAGTGCTTACTGTATGTAGAAAACTGCAGTAAGTGCTTGGGAGAGTACAATACAACAAAAACCCTGCCCACACGTAGCTTATAGTCTAGAGGAGGAAACCGACATAAAAATGAAGTGCGGATCGTCATCATCATCAATCGTATTTATTGAGCACTTACTATGTGCAGAGCACTGTACTAAGCACCTGGGAAGTACAAATTGGCAACATATAGAGACAGTCCCTACCCAACAGTGGGCTCACAGTCTAAAAGGGGGAGACAGAGAACAAAACCAAACATACTAACAAAATAAAATAAATAGAATAGATATGTACAAGTAAAATAAATAAATAAATAGAGTAATAAATATGTACAAACATATATAGATATGTTTGTAAGTGTTGTGGAGCTGAGAGTGGGGTGAATATCAAATGCTTAAAGAGTGAAGATCCAAGTGCATAGGTGATGCGGAAGGGAGAGGGCGGGAGTAGAGGAAATGAGGTCGGGAAAGACCTCTTAGAGGAGCTGGAGTTTTAGGAGGGCTTTGGAGGTGGGGAGTGAGGTGGTCTGTCAGATCTGAAACAGGAAGGAATTCCAAGCCAGAGGGAGGATATGGGCCGGTGATGAGTAGGTGAGATTGAAGTTGGAAGTTGGAAGTTTGAAGACTGAGATAGAGAAGCAGCGTGGCTCAGTGGAAAGAGCCCGGGCTTTGGAGTCGGAGGTCATGGGTTCGAATCCCAGCTCCGCCAACTGTCAGCTGTGTGACTTTGGGCATGTCACATAACTACTCTGTGCCTCAGTTCCCTCATCTGTAAAATGGGGACTAAGACTGTGAGCCCCCCGTGGGACAACCTGATTACCTTGTAACCTCCCCAGCGCTTAGAACAGTACTTTGCACATAGTAAGCGCTTAATAAATGCCATTATTAAGTACGGAGAGTAGGTTGGTCTGATTAGAGGAGCAATTGAATGTCAGGACTATGTAATACCCACAAATAATTTCACACATCTGTTCCCAAGTTCCTAAGAGCCCGAGTGGATGATTTTGTATATATGTATCTATTTATAATTCTATTTATTTATATTGATGCCTGTTTACTTGTTTTGATGTCTGTCTCTCTGTCCTTCTCCCTCTCCCACCGCCCCCCTATACTGTAAGCCCGTTGTGGGAAGGGACTGTCTCTATTGCCGTATTGTACTTTCCAAGCGCCGAGTACAGTGCTCTGTACATAGTAAGCACTCAATAAATACGATCGAATGAATGATTTATCTTGGCATTTGTCGTTTAAAGGAGACTAGCTTGCAGAAGCCCCAATGTTTGGATTAAATGCTTATTTCCTCGCACAGGGCTGTTTGATTTTTGATCAGTAACCTTCTACTCAAAATTGGTTTCTGCCAAACAATTCATTTTTCAGCACCTGGAAGCTAATGTCAAGTCCTGGTGAGCCACTGGGTCTAGTGGGCTGCCTATGCCACAGTTCGGCATTAGCAGACTGCTATTCTAGCCTGCTGCTCTCTGTTTAAATAAATGCAGGCTATATGGTGGTCTGAAACCCAGGCAGTCATGAGGCGAGATGATTCCTACCCCATAAAAACCAATGCATCAGGGTGGAAAGGTAATACATTCCTCCATTCAACCTTATTCACAACTCTCCGGGGCTTTCCTTTGTTCCCTGAGTCTATAAGTAACCCCACTGGTGAGGAGACAGGGAGGTAGAGAAACAGAGACCCACTTAGCCCTAGGCGATATTCTCTCCGCCCCCCCACATTGGTCCCAAACCCTCCTCACTCTTCACCTCTCCTTTAAACTGGCTAAACCTTCGGCAGCCATCAGGAATGGTGCTAGATTGTAAGCTCGTTGAGGGCAGGGAACATGTCTGCTTATTCTATTCTGTTGTACTCGCCCAAGTGCACTCTCCAAGCTCTGCGCATAGTGAGCACTCAAATATGATCGATTCTTTGATCGAATGCAGAAGGGGACGCTCACCCATCAATCCTGCCACTGTACTGTCCTGCTTAACTTTTTATTTCCCTTCCTTCCCCAAAAGTAGTAGCTTTCTGAGCCTCGTAAAGAAGCAAAGGGAAGAGGGAAGCAATTCACTGCTGCTAAAGCATCGGGTCCAGCGCCTTGACTGTGATGCTTTCCGTGGCACATTTGGTTCAGAGTTATTGCAGAGCCCTTAACGGAGCACTCGGGAAAGTACAATAGGCGTTATCTTTTAGTTTGAACGGTTAGAAAGCACATTCCAGGTGCAAAGTTTTTCTCAGTGTTTTAAAGAACGTCTGCCGTATTCTTGCATTTAGAGTCACCCTTGTTTCCTTTTCTACTTTAGGAGAAAGAAGAGAGGTATTTTCTGTTATTTTCAAACGTTTTGCTAATGTTGTCTGCAAGTCCTCGGATGAGCGGCTTTATCTACCAGGCAAGTAGATTTCACTTAAAACTAAGTGCTATATTCAGAAAGAAACTATATTCAGCTACAATTTCCCTGCTTGCCTGAAACTTCTCTGTTGTGGTGTCAACTCCCCCCACCGCCAGCCAGGAAGCACAGAATTTCGAACATGCCGACTTACATACCACAAACGCACTCCCCTTTCCTAATTGTTCAACAGTTTCCAAAGGGCTTTAATCAGAGAACTTTTACTGTAATTGCTTTGCCCTGCATGTTGGCTGTTCTCCCTGTAAAATGGATATTGGATTTCCAGCAAGTTAGGGAGGCACCGTAGCCCTGTATCCCTAAGTGCTAAGAAAAGATAAATACTTTTAAAAGTCTTTTTTAAAGTACCTTTCATGGCACATAAATGGATTTTCCGAGCCATACGTGTCTGGAGCTTGATCACCCTCTTTGAAATGTATCATTCTGAAATCCTGGTGAAGCCTCAGAAGGAAGCACTGAGTAATCCAAGACCAGCCCTTGCCTCCCCCTGCGTGGTCAGGCTCACAGTTTCTTTGCAGCACTCCCCCTTCATTTTCCCAGCCTCACGGTGCCGTGATTGAACGTCCAATCAATCAATCAATCAATCAATCGTATTTATTGAGCGCTTACTATGTGCAGAGCACTGTACTAAGCGCTTGGGAAGGACAAATTGGCAACATATAGAGACAGTCCCTACCCAACAGTGGGGAGTCCCAGCCTCACGGAGGTTTAGTGTTTGTGTCAGCAAGTCACCGTCCTTTTCCTGTAAGAACGTGATACACTAAGCAGTGGGGCCTAGGGGAAAAAACCCAGGCCTGCGAGTCAGAAGACTTGGGTTCTAATCCTGGCTCCGCCACTTGTCTGCCGTGTGACCTTGGGCAAGTCACTTCTCTGTGCCTTAGTTACTTCATCTGTAAAATGGAGATTATGACTGTGAGCCCCATGTGGGACGTGGAGTGTGTCCCACCTGACATCTCGTGTCAACCCCAGTACAGCGTCTGGCATGCAGTCAGCTCAGTGTGACTTGGTGGATAGAGCACGGGCTTGAGAGGCAGAAGGACCCGGGTTCTAATCCCGGCTCTGCCACGTGTCTGCTGTGTGACTTTGGGAAAATCACTTAACTTCTCTGTGCCTCAGTTACCTCATCTGTAAAGTGGGGATAGGAGTGTGAGCCCCATGTGGGACGGGGACTCTGTCCAACCTGATTAACTTTTATGTACCCCCGGCACTCAGAACTGTGCTTAGCACATAGTAAGCACTTAACAAGTATTACTAGAGATTACGCAGAGAAGCAGCGTGGCTCAGCGGAAAGATCGCGGGCTTTGGAGTCCGAAGTCACGGGTTCAAATCCCGGCTCCGCCAATTGTCAGCTGTGTGACTTTGGGCAAGTCACTTCACTGGGCCTCAGTTACCTCATCTGTAAAATGGGGATGAAGACTGTGAGCCCCCCGTGGGACAACCTGATCACCTTGTAACCTCCCCAGCGCTTAGAACAGTGCTTTGCACATAGTAAGCGCTTAATAAATGCCATTATTATTATTAATAATAACAATAAAATGCCATACAAAAATTAGTATTTAAATTTGGACTACTCCGATCAAGAAGGCTTTCACAGACGAGAGGCTTTTAAAGAAAATTCCTTGGCAGTAACTCTCATCAGGGATCCCTGAAAATAACAGGCAGAAATGATCGTGGAAATGGTGGAATACCATTTTAGTCGCGTGAACCTTCGGTTGCATGAGTCACCATTGATTTAGAGAACACCCACAGGAGAGAGCCCGCACTTGGGAGGGGACTCTGTGAAGACTAGAGGGAATATTTATTTATTTATTTATTTATTTTACTTGTACATATCTATTCTATTTATTTTATTTTGTTAGTATGTTTGGTTCAGTTCTCTGTCTCCCCCTTTTAGACTGTGAGCCCATTGTTGGGTAGGGACTGTCTCTATATGTTGCCAATTTGTACTTTCCAAGCGCTTAGTACAGTGCTCTGCACATAGTAAGCGCTCAATAAATACGATTGATGATGATGTTGGGTAGGGAATGTCTCTATATGTTGCCAATTTGTACTTTCCAAGCGCTTAGTACAGTGCTCTGCACATAGTAAGCGCTCAATAAATGCGATTGATGATGATGATGAATCCCTGCCTTCAAGCGTTGAACAATGTAGTAAGGGAGATTGATTATTAAGCCTTTTTCTGACAGGGAAAACTGCCGGTATCAGGAATGACATTGACACGGTTGGATGAAAACGAAGGGAATGACTATACTTTCGAAATCACAGGTCAGTATAATTCTGTCCTTCCTCGTACAGGTGTCAACCTTTTCGATACAGATTCACCCCAAAATGGTGCCACCTTTTGTAAAGGACAAGTGGGATTCTGGGCACGGGGGAGGAAATGATGACGTCCTCACGTTAGCACCTAGATTGCGAACACCTCAAGGCACAGGGTTCGTGTCTAATTCCCACCTATGACTCTTTCCCTGTGCTTAATACGGTGCTCTGTACCCAGTAAATGCTTAATACTTAATGCTATTACTATTGTTACTGCTTTCTTTGTGATACTTTCCCCTTGTGTAAGCGCATGGCGAGAAACTAGGTCTTCAAAGCACCCTGTCTTTCTGAGGTAGAACTGGCTCTTGCGTGGTGGGATTCTGCCAGTGCTTCCCAAGTTTCAAGGAAACCTACACTATTGTGTTAAATTTCATTTCACTGAGCGCTCACCTCCTCCAGGAGGCCTTCCCAGACTGAGCCCCTTCCTTCCTCTCCCCCTCGTCCCCCTCTCCATCCCCCGCATCTTACCTCCTTCCCTTCCCCACAGCACCTGTATATATGTATATATGTTTGTACATATTTATTACTCTATTTATTTATTTTATTTGTACATATCTATTCTACTTATTTTATTTTGTTAGTATGTTTGGTTTTGTTCTCTGTCTCCCCCTGTTAGACTGTGAGCCCACTGTTGGGTAGGGACTGTCTCTATATGTTGCCAATCTGTACTTCCCAAGCGCTTAGTACAGTGCTCTGCACATAGTAAGCGCTCAATAAATACGATTGATGATGATGAGATTTGACTGAGTTGTTCCAGTCAGCCCTCTTGCTTACCCTAATGATGGACCCAAGATCCATCGGGTTCAGATATTTCAAACAACAATGCTTTTTTTTCCGCCATAGTAGTATGCAGAGATAGGTAAAGCTGTGAAAATAGTCATCTGTATTGGAATTATTCTCACAGCTTTCCTGCACTTATATAGCTCTTCAGGGAGTTAGCACAGGCATGGGTAAAACTGAGCGTTACAAAATAAAGTAGAAAATGAATTAGGGTTAAGTATTTCCTTGGCTGTTCATTTTCAAAGTATTTTAATTGTGAAACGCAGGTACCATGATAGATAGAATCATCGTGTCATGCAACAACGGCCAGGATTTGCAGGAATGGACTGATCATTTGCACAGACTGACCAGAGGCCCCGGCCCAGGCCCCACATTAACCAAAGCGCAGTCGTGGAGTGCTCATTCAGTAAGTAGTTCGCATGGTTCTCTGCCTCCGGTTTTGAGTTGTGTCCAGGTGTTGATTAGCCTTCTTTTCTCATAACAAATTTCATGTATCTAAAATATCAGAAGAGCTCTGAGGGAATTTGCTGACTCTACATATCGTATCACGCATCTTACATGGATTCCAAGACTTTTCCAGACTAAATGAAAGTTTTCTGTAATACTGCCCAGTGTGACGTGGATACGTTTTAGCACTCTAATCCCCAGGATTGTCGTTTGAGTTGGGTTCTTCCTGAAAATCCAAGAAACAGGGCTGGTCAGTAATTGGAACAAAATATTACACCCTGTTGCTGAGTCTTAGTAAATGAATTTTCTTCAGGGGCGGAAAATGAGGTATTTCCAGGGTTCCAGTGGAAAAAAGGACAGGTTTAGTGAAGGACTCAGTTTAGTGCTGTATATTACAGTACAAAAACACTGAAACTTGAAGTAATAGATGCTCAGACTATGGAGTTCATTCCCCCTCCGGAGGAAGGAGATGAGCCCTGTGTGGAACAGAGTGATGTTTCTTCTACCTATATTGTATCTACCCCCAGCACTTGGCACATAGTAAATGTTTAACAAATGCCAACCATAATTTATTATTATTTATGATATTTTCTACTAGAGAAACTTCTTCTAGCTTCAGCTTCTCTTCCTTTCCTGGTGCTAAACTGCGTCCACACCTCAGGCCAAACAGAGCTGTTGTCTTTCTTCCAATGTGTGACTTGCGTTGACATTCAGATGACAAGCTGCCCGTATCTCATTTAGACACTTTCCCAGTCTTTTAGCTATGCCGGACAGACTCGAGGACCACTGGAGCCTCCTCAGATTCTAAAGCCCTGGAGCTTAAGTTGTCTCAGACCTGCACCTCCTCTTAGACCTTCAGCGGCCCTAGGTTACAAAGAGGTAATTTTACTCCATTCGGTATATTAGCTGGGAGAAGTTAATGACATGGAAATAGTCCTTATTTCTGTTATGCCGCTTAGCCTGAGTAAACCTTCAATCTCAACCTTCCATTACCTCCCCCGAAGTAATCGTATGGATTTAAGCCCCATGTCCTGCTGTTCCTGTGTGAAGGCACTTCATAGTTTAGTTAGGTCTGCAGCACAAAATTTGAGATTTCACAACTTTATCTCAAATGAGCTCTTTGCCCGTCCCTGTTGTTTAATCTCTAACTGTACACTTTATCATCCCACTAGATTGTAAACTCCCTGAGGGCAGGGATCATATCTATTACCTGCTTTGTTTTGTACTCTCCCGAGCACACAGTACAGTCCTCTGCACGCAGTAAGCACTTAATAAATTCCATTCATTGCTTGGTTCGGTCAGTCTTTGTAAAAACTGAAGAACTAAATGGGTCAAATCCGAGATCCCTTTGAGGTGTGAGATATGCTTTTGCTATTGTAAAACTAAAAATGAAGTTGCTGAGACCTGTGCAGTTGAGGATTAGAGTTTGATCCTAGATAATATATTGCCGAAGGATAAGGAAAGTATATGCAAAAGGAATTTTTTTAAGTGAAAGTACTCATCTCAGAGTTAGTCCTAGAGACTGTTTTGGCTTTGGGCAGTGTGGAGAGTGCAAAGTCTAATTTTTCTTCACACCCTGTAGCCAGGAAACCTCAGTTAACGGTTGATATAATCTCCATTTTGACTTTTCTAGCCATACTAGGGTGTTTTTCCTCCTTTGTTTCCAGGCCTCGTTACAAATTTCAAAGAAGAAGATCAAGAGTTAGTGAACATTTGACTGACACGCCTGGTTCAGTGAGAACACATTGTAACCAGGTTTTCTTATTAAGGAAAAATAAAAAAGATCACCATCCGTTTGCCAAGTGAGACCGTGGCATATTTCTATTTCAAACGAGTACATTTTGACCTAGAGGGCAAAAACAAGTTTTGTTAATGTTCATTTGGTTGAAAACTGGATGTGGCTGCTTTCAATGAATCTGTCCCTTCAGTTCTTAGAGCTAGCAGTCAATCAATCCAAAGAAAGTGTGGATCCTGTAGGAACCGTTGCTCTCTTGTCAGATCCATGTGGTAGGAGAAACAATCCTTGATTTAAAATCCCTTTAATACACACCAACATTCAGAATGTGTCCGGAGTCAGGCTGACAGACATGTCTTGGGATCTGAGCCGGGCCACCTGCAAATAGCCCCTTCTCTCTTTCCCGAGCATAGAGCCTGACTTTGTTTCAAAAGCTAGCCTCCCTTTTTAATAGTGGATATTTCACATCTTACTGCTTAAATTCTGATACAAGTAGGCGTGAGGGTAGGGCTTATTTAATTCTTCACGAAATTAACCTATTGAAACTAAGGCATGATGCTTTTTTTTCTGCTGGAGGAGAAAAGTGATTAATAAGTTCTTGCCGGATAGTTTGTGATTGAATTATTTCAAGCATTTATTATTCTGCATGGTAACTGCACTTGCTGGGCTTTTGCATGTTGATATTACATCTAAAACCAGTTGGGAAATGTGATGTTGATCTTTCTAAGGTATTACTTACAACTAACATTTCAAATATTGTTTTAGACTTATTGATAAAGTGGACTTGGTCAATATATAACCATCAACCTCTCATGCTCATCTTCTCTTTCTTTACATATTCATTTTAGAGGATGTCTTATATCTTAAAGGTAAGGGTAGTAAAATCTCTTTGCTTATTGTGACATATTGCTTGTGCTAAACCTTTAATAAGTGAAGCTTTCCTTTCGTGCTTGCTTTCTCCCTTGTTACGTTTGATGGCTAATATTTTCGGATTTTATTCTGACACGTAAGTACTCTTTAAACAGGCCCTCATGAAATGTGTATGGAATTGTCACGTTAATATGCCGAATGAAAATTTTGTCTGTGCTTCTGTTTTTGTTTTTAAATGTCCTTCTAGTATTTTTGTTGCATGTAACTTTATTACATCCGTTGTCAAGTCAGAGAAGAGAACTGTGGCTAGGTGGAGGAAATTGTCTTCTCTATCAGCTCCTCACTGCTGATTATATAATTTACTATTAGATTGGTGAGGGTCATATTTTGGGAAATATTTCCTTTAAGCCCTTGATTATTTTTTTCAGGCCCAAACGTTAAACTTCCTAACTTGCTCCTTTTTCCTCTACAGAATTGGAAGCTGCTTTTTAAAAATTTGGCCTATATACCAATACATACATTTGGTTTTATAAAGAAAGAGATTCATTAAAGTAAGCATATGATGGTGTTTTTTTAAAAAGAACTAATGGAATACATATATGATGCTGTGGGCCAGAAAATCCCCAATTCTGTTTTTGTTTGACTTGGGAAGAAATATTTAACTTCTGTGCCTCAGTTTCCCTATTTGGAAATTGGAGAAAATCCTCTTCCACTTTGTGTGGTTGTTGCTTGATTTATTATTTTTTCTGAAGGATTTTCAAGATGAAAAGTGTTCTGCTACTGTTTAGTAATAACAGCAGTCCTTGCTGTTGCATGCCCTTCAGAATTTGACAGCAGGGATGCCAAAAAAAAATTGAGAACCCTGACATTTCCCTTGGATAGCCATCAGTCAAATTATCTGCAGAGGATGTCCAAAACTGTTTTAGTTGGTTTGTTTTTCATTTCTTGAGATTTATGCCTCACACTTGTCCATGTGCAGATTGAAGAGGGAGAATGTCATTGCCTCTACTGTATTTCATTTGATTTTTTTTTTTAGTTTATTGAAGCTGTGGAAAAGCAATTAAATGTGTTTGCCCACTAAAACTCTTAGGATAATGAGACATTCTCTTCAAATTTATTTGCTCCCCATGTTTGCTCTTCTTTGGTAAAGACATCTCTTTTAATACATTGAGAAAACTGTTCCTTACAGGATTCCAGTAAGAGCCCCAAAACAATGAAGAAGTTTCTACATAAAAGGAAAACAGAGAGAAAAGCATCATCAGAAGACGAATTTGCTATTAGAAAAAGTACGTATTCGCATCTTGAGTGCCAACTTTCTATTTGAATGAGGGACTGTCTCAGGGACCTCCAGAGGCAGACAGAAATCCAGGGAGCGGCGTGGCTCAGTGGAAAGAGCCCGGGCTTTGGAGTCCGAGGTCATGGGTTCAAGTCCCGGCTCCGCCACTTGTCAGCTGTGTGACTTTGGGCAAGTCACTTAACTTCCCTGGGCCTCAATTCCCTCATCAGTAAAATGGGGATTGAGACTGTGAGCCCCCCGTGGGACAACCTGATCGCCTTGTAACCTCCCCAGCGCTTAGAACAGTGCTTTGCACATAGTAAGCGCTTCATAAATGCCATTATTATTATTATTATTATTAGGGAGACAGGGAAGAGACAGGTTTTGGGAGGGGAAAGAAAAGACCTTGGCCAGTCCTGGAGGTGGCTGAAGGAAAGAGAATCATCCGTCCTCCCACTAAAGTATGATGAGGGCACAAACTGCCCGTTGCCTGGCCCTAAAGGGAAGAAGGGGAGCCGACCCCGGGAGGGAACCATGCCCCCCACCCTCCAGAGCTGGGCCAGAGCTTTCTCTCATCCTTGCCTTTCTCTCGGCGAGAAAGCTACAGGTGATTAGATCCTACTTCCAACCACATTCAGCAGTAGCCAGTGTCCAGAGAGAAGGCCTACCAGTCTGCACCTTACTGACAGGGTAACCTAAAAAAATGGGCCGCCACCTTGGCAGTTCCCCCTTTGGCCATCCCCATCCACTTCCCGGGAGTGGAGGCGGAAGGAAATCACTGAGCCTGCCTTTCCTGCCTCCCAAAAACCATTGGGTTGATGTCAGTGACTCTGTCTCCTTAGTACCAGTTCATTCAAGGGGGAAGGAAGCCCCTGTTTGAGCTTTCTGAAAGCTCAGCAGGAGAAGCAGCGTGGCTCAGTGGAAAGAGCCCGGGCTTTGGAGTCAGAGGTCATGGGTTCGAACCCCGGCTCCACCACGTGCCTGCTGTGTGACCTTGGGCAAGTCACTTAACTTCTCGGAGCCTCAGTGACCTCGTCTGTAAAATGGGGATGAAGCCTGTGAGCCCCATGCGGGGCAACCTGATCGCCTTGTATCCCCCCCAGAGCTTAGAACAGTGCTTTGCACATAGTAAGCGCTTAACAAATGCCATCATCATCAAGTATGTGGAGATGGTTGAAGCAGCTGACGGGAGCAGTTTGTCCTCGGGGTCGCCTGTCACATAAGTAAACACAAATGGAATATGTGGTAGCTTCCAAGACTTTGGAACGAACTATCTTCTGCCAGACTGTAAACTCTTGTGTAGGGAATGTATTTACCAACTCTGTTGTATTGCACTCTCCCAAGTGATTAGTACAGTGCTTTGCACAGAGTAAGCACTCAACAAATACCATCAGTGATGATGATGATGATGATAATCACACAAAGGCATGCCAAGAAGATATCTTCTGATGTCATTATCAGAGCAACTCTTAACTGAGGCACCTGATTCCAGGGCTTCTGGATTAGGACTTCACTCTTCTGTCCTTAGATTTCTTAAGCAATTTCCTTATAATAGTAATAGCCTCCTTCCCCTCCCCATAGCACCTGTATATATGTATATATGTTTGTACATATTTATTACTCTATTTTACTTGCACATATCTATTCTATTTATTTTATTTTGTTAATATATTTGGTTTTGTTCTCTGTCTCCCCCTTCTAGACTGTGAGCCCACTGTTGGGTAGGGACTGTCTCTATATGTTGCCAACTTGTACTTCCCAAGCGCTTAGTCCAGTGCTCTGCACACAGTAAGCGCTCAATAAATACGATTGATGATAATAGTAATATTAATTGGGGTATTTGTTAAGCCCTTGTGCCAGGCAGTGTTACTAAGCCCTGAGGTAATCAATATAATCGGCAGACACAGTTCCTGTCCCCGTTCTTTACAAGGACTCACAGTCAGAGAATGAGGGAGAACAGGGAATGAACCTCCAAGAAGTGGGCCTTGAAGTTGGAATCCCCTATTTAACTGTGATATTTGCTAAAATGTCAAGCACTGACCTAAGTTCCGAATCCCCTAAAATTCTCTGTTCATACCGGTCATTCAGATTTTCACTCAATGATATTTATTGAGCACTGACTATGTGCAGAGCACTAGCTGCTTGGGAAAGTACCATACAACGGAGTTACCATAGTCCTTGCCCACAACAAGCTTAAAGTCTAGAAGAGGAGGCAGACATAAGTCATTTATAATATACAATTTAAAGTGTTGTGATTATCTCAGTCATCAATACTTGAAATCTAGAGCCGTGGCCTCTGGGTAAAAAGGCCAAAGGGAGGCCCAAAATGACCTAATAGCTACATGCAGAGTTAAGGCCTCTGCCGCTTAATTCGAATGCCGCTTAATTTGATTATGATACTGCCTGGTGAGCTGGTCTGCTCCCCCCTCTTCAGTTGGTTACCATTATCATTGAACTAAAAAAAGATTAATTCGGTGCTCTGGATCATTTTGAAAAATAGCACATGTTTAGGGGTGATAATTCCCATTTGTTGTCCCTGTTTTACAGGTACTGCAGCACTGGAGGAAGATGCTCAAATTCTTAAAGTGATCGAGGCTTATTGCACAGGTGTGGGTTTTCAACAAACTTCAAGTAGGCTTTCAAAATTCATGGTCTCCTACGTGATAACTTCAAACACAGCAGGCAACTGCTCAGAGAAAAGAAAAACAAACTAGTTGGAGCATGTGTAAGGTAGTTGAATCTGTGCAAAGGAGCTCTGCAGGACAGAATCTTTAAGATAAGATTGTTAGCTACCGAGTGGTTTGTTTGCCCTATTGTTTTTCTTCACCCAGAGAGAGTTGCAGAAATAAAAAGAAAGGAGGTGATAAAAGTGAAGGATTTTTAAAAAATAATAATTTTTTTTTAAGGTAGACAGGAGGCTTCACCAAAATCCCCAGGAATGAAAAAGCAGGAGGGGACAGAGATGATATTTTAAAAGAAAAAAAGTTATTTTTCTTTTAAGCACGCAGATTGTTTCAGCAACACTAGTTAGGAATTAAAGAAACCCGGATAGTTCCTGTGGTTGTGACATGTTATAGCTGATGCTAATCTCATCTTCAAGGTAGCTTTGGAAAGGAAGCGCAAATGCTATCTTTGATCAGCTGCGCATTCAAGAGAACGCTGCTTTGTCAAACCAAGCTCGAGAGCTGGTCTAAAAATTTGGAAACGTGGTTGCTTAGCATGACTCTTAAAATATTGAAAATGATCCCAGCAGATAAGGTTATTGTCCCCAGAATTTTCGGTTCACAAATTGTGATGGTGAATCTATTTTTTTTTTTTTTAGTTATTTTTTAAAAAAAGTTAGTTTCAGTTCTGTGGGTTTGGCAGAATGAAAAACTGTTGAAATTTGAATATTGAATTGTCAACTTCACATCCACCCGTTGAACCCTGAAATCAGTGACACACCAAGATCCCTGCGGACCAATTCCAAAGCTCTTGCCCTGCTAGCCCTCACCTCTATTTGAAATCCAGCTAAGTTTGTAGAATGGAGGACTGGATTGGTTTGTTGGCAGTTGATTTGTTTGACCCATTGAACTTTGATTTCTGACATCATCAATTCTTGATCCTTTGCTGTTGGTCACTGAGGATTTGGATTCTGACCCTTATTAATTGTGCACATTTTTGCCTTCCTTAGTGTACTCATTTAGCGTGATTTTTGGTGCGAGAGAATTGTGACCACAGTCATACAAGACGAACGGTGTGGCCTAGTGAATAGAGCATGGGCCCGTGAGTCAGAGGGACTTGGGTTCTAATTCTGGCTCAGCCTTGTACCTACTAGCCTTGTACCCTTGGGGAAGTCACTTAACTTCTTTCTGTGTGCCTCAGTTACCTCATCTGTAAAATGGGGGTTAATATTGTGAGCCCTATGTGGGACATGGACTCTGTCCAACCTGATTTATCTTGTATCTACCTCAGCACTTAGTACAGTGCCTGGCACGTAATATGTGCTTAACAAATTATATGAAAAAAAAAAACAACGCAGAACATTTCATTTTAGCAAGGAGCAGAGAAATTTATTTGGGGGCTTGTTAATAGCTAAACTGGACTACTGTGGCAAGTGTTTTTTGGGAAACTATTTGAATTTGTCTGTTTGATCAGAGTGATGGGCGGTTTCCAACTAACTGGATTTTTCTCAAGTAAATAAAAAAATTGGAGAGAATTCCTTATCCCCTGGACTTGCAACCAAAGTTTTGGACTCATTATTGGAGTAGCTGGTCTGCTGCGCTTCTGATAATTACAAGGAGGAAGTGAGAGGGAGGGAGAAGGAGCATTTGTGATTAGGTGGGCTTATTCTTTTCCCGACCAAGTAATCAGGGGCAAGGGAGAATGAGTGATCCTCTCGACTGTAATCTTGTTGTGGGCAGGGAACTTGTCTACCAACTCTGTTGTATTCTACTCTCCCAAGCGCTTCGTACAGTGCTGTGCACACAGTGCTCAGTAAATGCTGCTGATGTTGGCCCGTTGTTGGGTAGGGACCGTCTCTATATGTCGCCAACTTGTACTTCCCAAGCGCTTAGTACAGTGCTCTGCACACAGTAAGCACTCAATAAATACGATTGAATGAATGAATGAGTCTAGGGAAATAGTGTTTTAAGTTCTCACCAATGCAGTATGCATGAATGAGTATTTACCAGGTAGCTACATAAATGAAATGCAAAAAATGGATCTATGTTTAATACTTTCCTAATTCATTCAATCGTATTTATTGAGCGCTTCTTGAGTGCAGAGCACTGTACCAAACGCTTGGGAAGTACAAGTCAGCAACATATAGAGACTTTCCCAATGACACGACTCTCAGCGAGGCCCAATGGGCCGATGTGCGATTTTGATTGGAGAAACTGGAGAGTGAGAAGGATAACTGCTCATGATCCTCTCACCCAGCAAACTCCCAAGAGATTGTTTCTCTTACTTTAAAATACCATCCTCTTTTTTTTTTAAGGTGCAAATAGTGGTATTTAAGTGCTTACTGCGAGCCAGGCACTGTACTAAGCGCTGGAGTAGATACGAGCTAGTCGGGTTGGACACAGTTGATGTCCTACATGGGGCTCCCAGTCTTAATCTCACAGGAGGCACAGAGAAGTTAGGGCTTGTCCAAGGTCACACAGCAGACAAGTGGTGGAGCCCGGGTTAGGACCCAAGTCTGTCGGGTGTCCTCACCTGTGCTCTATCCATTAGGCCACACTGCTTCTCCTTTAGTTGATGTGTCTTTCTGGTTTTGCTTGCCGGTTTCTCTAAGGGAAGAGTATCCAGGCCAACAGTTGGTTACCTAATGGTCAGGAAAATTAAAGGGATTTAGTGGCCGGAGATGGTTTCAGCTGATTAGGCACTTTTACCTATCCGTTTTAATTGGCAACTCTTCTTTATAGGCTCTCGAAAAGATTCCATCCCACAAGTCTTACTTCCCGAGGAGGAGAAGATAATCGTAGAAGAAACAAGAAGCAATGGGCAGACCATTACGGAAGAAAAGTAAGTCCACCTGATTTCCCTCCCGATCTGGGTTCTTCAGAATACCTCTTTTGCATCCTGATCGATCAATCGATCCATCGTATTTATTGAGCACTTACTGTGTGCAGAGCACTGTACTAAGCGCTTGGGAAGTCCAAGTTGGCAACATCTAGAGACAGTCCCTACCCAACAGTGGGCTCACAGGCTAGAAGGGGGAGACAGACAACAAAACCAAACATATTAACAAAATAAAATAAATAGAATAGATATGTACAAGTAAAATAAATAGAGTAATAAATATGTACAAGTAATGTAATCATCATCATCATCAATTGTATTTATTGAGCACTTACTGTGTGCAGAGCACTGTACTAAGCGCTTGGGAAGTCCAAGTTGGCAACATATAGAGACAGTCCCTACCCAACAGTGGGCTCACAGGCTAGAAGGGGGAGACAGACAACAAAACCAAACATATTAACAAAATAAAATAAATAGAATAGATATGTACAAGTAAAATAAATAAATAAATAGAGTAATATGTACAAGTAATGTAATCATCATCATCATCAGTTGTATTTATTGAGCACTTACTGTGTGCAGAGCACTGTACTAAGCGCTTGGAAAGTCCAAGTTGGCAACATACAGAGATGGTCCCTACCCAACAGTGGGCTCACAGTCTAGAAGGGGGAGACAGAGAACAAAACCAAACATATTAACAAAATAAAATAAATAGAATAGATATGTACAAGTAAAATAAATAAATAAATAGAGTAATAAATATGTACAAGTAATGTAATGTAATAGATATGTACAAGTAAAATAAATAGAGTAATAAATATGTGCAAACATATATACAGGTGCTGTGGGGAAGGGAAGGAGGTAAGATGGGGGATGGAGAGGGAGAGCGAGGGGGAGATGCCTGATGCCCTTGGGAAGCATCAATTTATGTTTTTTAGTATGTCGGTATCAAAACTATTTTCAATACTGAAGTTAAGACTGTGAGCTCATTGTGGGCAGGGAATGTGCCTGATGTCATATTGTCCTGTCCCAGCACTTAGTACAGTGCTTTGCACATAGTAAGCGCTCATTATCAATACAATTGAGAGAGAAAACTATCAAAACCTAAAGTGTTCAAGTTGATGTTTCTGCTGGACGATAATGGAGCTGACAGTTAAATGGGATGGATCGGCTCCTGAATTCACATCTCCTCCAAGAGGCCTTCCCAGACTAAGCCCCACCTTTCCTCATCTCCCACTCCCTTCTGTGTTGACCTGACTTGTTCCCTTCGTTCTTCCCACTCCCAGCCTCACAACACTTAAATACATATCTGTAATTTATTTATATTAAGGTCTGTCTCCCCACCTCTAGACTGTAAGCTTATTGTGGGCAGGGAATTTGTCTGTTGTTGTATCGTACTCTCCCAAGCACTTAGTACAGTGTTGTGCTTGCAGTAAGCGCTCAATAAATACGATTGAATGAATGAATGAAGAATTGAAAATGGTGATGCGGGCAGAGTTGAGGGAATGTACCAACAATAATGGAAATACTTGGAAGTGAAGCTATACGGTAAAACCTAAAAAATCAAGTATTTCAAAGACGCCTTGAACATTTTCTAAGCTTTTAAAAATACACTTTTCTAATCTCTGATTTTTCTTTATTTTCTAGAAGCCTTGTAGACACTGTTTATGCACTGAAAGATGAGGTCAAAGAATTAAAGCAGGTAATGAAATGTCTCCAGATCACTTTTCTGGAAAGTTAAATGGGGTGTACAAAGCTAATTAAACTTGTAGACCTCAAAGTCTACTCATTCCAGAAAGCTCTACCTGCCCTTCAGACTGGTTTGCCAAGAAATGGGTTCACTTTCCAGGTCTGTTTCAGAAATATCAGTATGTTGGGATCTCTGATCTATCAAGACCTTCTTTAGGCCAGTAAGAGTTGTATTTTGAGTGTTGAAGGTTGGAGCAGTGACATGAGTTGTTACTTGCCTATAGCTAATTGGGAATTAAATAGTCTCCAAAATGCTTTAAGTAAGAGGATCCAGGTAAACATCATTTACCACTCACAAGGAGATACCATTGGTAACAATATATAATAATAATAATGATAATGGAATTTCTAAGCGCTGAGGGGGATACAAGGTGATCAGCTTGTCCCACATGGGGCTCACAGTCTTAATCCCCATTTTACAGATGAGGGAACTGAGGCACAGAGAAGTTGTGATTTGCCCAAAGTCACACAACTGACAAGTGGCGGAGCTGGGATTAGAACCCATGACTCTGGCTCCCAAGCCCGGGCTCTTTCCACTGAGCCACCCTGCTTCTCTGATTTAGTGATATTTGTTTAAGGCTTATTGTGTGTCAAGACCCGTCCTAAGCACTGGGGTAGCTAAAAGATAGGTTGGCATGGACACGGTCCCCATCCCACATAGGACTCACAGTCTAAGTATTGATGAATTGATCTAGGGGAGTGGGAGGAAAGGGGAGGAGAGAAAAATGGGTTTTGCAGGTTTTAAGCATGTGGATGACACAGTTTTTTTCTTCTTTCTCACTTCGCATTACTCTGATTTATTATTTTTCATGACTGACTCAGGGCTTGTGGCTCTGTTGTGGGTTGTGGTTATGTGATTTTGCCCCTCCAGACCACTCGCACTCCCCCCTTCAGTGCATCAGGAACCGAGCTCTCATATAACGTCGCGGCTTCGTGGCCACACGTCGGAAAGCTCTTAACGTCCATTGTGCTCCTAAAACTAAGTCTTTTGTATTGCGGTGTGGCTTCCTCCGTCCTCTCAGTGCTGATCTCTCTCGTGGACGGTCCTAGAACCGGGCAACGGGGGACACATGCTACACGCGTGTCCAGCATCTGCTCATCTAAGGCCGCCTCGATTTCCGCGGAAACTTCAGCGTCCCGCTTTCTCCTAAAATCCTTTGTCTCTTCATTCTTTGAATGTTTTAGGAGAATAAACGGATGAAGCAGTGCCTGGAAGAGGAACTGAAGTCAAGGAAAGACTTGGAAAAATTAGTCCGAAGGCTACTGAAGCAGACCGATGAATGTGTCAGGGATGAATCCAGTCGCAGGTCTTCCATTCTTGCTTGAGTTTTCAGCTCTGCTTCTGCAAGTTGGGGGTGACTTCAGGTATTTTGTGGGGGGGAAGCAGAAGTGGATGCATTACCCCATCCTGCTCCTCATCTCGTTCTTCTGTTTGTGTGTTTGGTTTGGGTTTTGGGTTAGAGCAAGAACAAAGAAAAGGAGCTGGTAGTGGAAAGAGCTTCACAATCTTTTCCGTTCTCTAAGGAAATGGTACAAAATGCAAATAGGTTTCAATTTAAATGCTCAGTAAGTGGTCTGTGATTCATAATTCATCTGCGGCAACTAATACCTCATCATATCTGCTGTTGGGATTTTGATCCTAATCTCTATTAACAGCAGCTATTCTCAGAGAGGTTGTCAGCAATTTCTTCATTGGGAAATTTGAGCACTTTCGAAACTGAAGCCCTCTGGATCTCACTTTATTGAATGGGAAGGTTTCTGAATTGGAAATGGTCGAACCCAACCTAAGAACACTCCTCTGACAATCCCAAAAGGCCGAAGGTTTGTTCCATGTTATCATTTCTCTCTGTAATTATCTACAGAGAAACTGAACCACATCATACAGTGGTTCCAAGAGGGAAGTGTTATCAGTGGACATGCTCCATGTCATTCCCAGGAACCACGGGATTGGGAATTATTTATGTTAACATCAAACTCGGGCGTACTGGAAAATCATCCCCCCAACAGAGCAAGCAATCTGTTACTATTACATGTCAGCAATGCTGTGTTATTTTCCCAATTTTCCAAATACCTGTGTATTATGTATGTTCTTATTTTTCCAGGACTTACAGAACAGTATACAGACCTTGTCTGAGTTTGCTTTCCTTACTTTTATCATGTAGACAGAGAACATCCTCATCGCAAATTAAAACTGCCACCCCTCATAGTCCCTCAAAACTGCATTTAAAGAAGTAGCGGTTATAGGGGAAAACCTGAATTCCACTCATCCCATATTTGTTATGGCAAGAGCCGAAACATCCTTTCTTTCTTTGAGTAGGCCTTTGGAAATTATCAGCAGGTATCAACGATTTCTGTCTTTCGGACGTGAGGAGAGTTTGTGCAAATGATAATTTACTATTTGCTGAACTATTTCTGTCTTTCGGACAGCTAGGGACGGGAGGAGAGTTTGTGCAAGTGATTATTTACTATTTGCTGACAATCTTCGTAACTGGAGCAGGATTTGTCAGCTCCGCTCCTTTCTATATATTAACTTGACAAAGATTCCCAGAGATAAGGACTGCCGTAACTCGGTATAAGTCAACGCAGCCAAATCCTCACTTCCAACCACATATGTCCTTCACAGAGGAAGCATCCGCGTGCAATCTAGGGTGAATCAGAGAGAGACAGGTCTGTTTTCAGGAGAACAATGCGCATGAGCTGGAGTAAGCCTTCCCCTTGGTGCGGTTTTTAGGATGTGCCTGTATGCGTTGATGTAAATGCTTTAAAAATCCAAGTACATCCAAGCTTTGAAGCTTTCAAAATCTGAATTTTTAGCTCTGCCGCTAAAGCTTGCCATTCTCTATGTGGTTTCCATGGTATCCAGTCCCAGCTGCTGCCTGGTAGATGGCTTTTGAGTACTCGCTGCCCTCCAAAGCGAGGACTGTCCAGACGGATCAGTCGAAGCAGCCGTGGGAATACCGGATTTCCTAGAGACCTGCAGAAATGTGTCCCTCCGCCCCTCCTGGAATTAAGAAATGAGGCTCACAGTTAGTGGCTACTCCAATAGCAGCGTCAAGAGAGACAGTTTTGATATCCCAGCCGACGTCTAACGAAAGCACCAACTCTCCCGATCTCTCTTCCCCTGAATCAGAAGCCGTAATAAATTAGGGAGGTAGAAATATATGCGTAAAATGTTCAAAATATTATTTTCCGATGATGAAATGTACATATGCATGTTGATAGGACTTTTAATATGTTGGCAGAGGTGTTGGTATTTTTTTAACATCACACGTTCTGATGTTTTAAACCAAAAAATAATATCAAGGAAAAGAAGCCATGTTGAAATGCTAAGCAGTGTTTCCATATTTGTGTTTACAGTACCTTGTAAATAGGTTCCTGTTTCTCTGAATTTAGATGAGTGCCCCGTTGAAGGTTTTTCGGTTCATCTTTCGTCACGTAGGTTTATTTACCGTCACTTCTTACGCAAGCTCGACTTTTCTAACATGTTTTTATTTTGAACGGTTTTTTAATTGACACTTTCAACAAATAAAGAAGTGGGAAAATGCTTTCTAAAATAAATCTTTTCCTTTTTCGCTTTTCAAACTCGATCCCGGAAAAGCGTGTTTGGGTGGCGATGGGGAAGGTAAGAGATTCGGGGCTGGGCGTTTTGATTCCGTTGACGTGACCTAGGGATCAAAGGAGTAACGAGTGGAAAGCCAAAAATCTACGGTTGCCCATTTCGGATCTCATTTTGGTAGAGAGCGTGTGGAATTTAAGGATTTTTTTCCAAATGGCTGGATGAACCAGTAGGGCAGTGTTGCGATCCAAGGTGGTGTTGAGTCAGGGAAATAGTGGGAGAAGCAGCGTGGCCTCGTGGTTAAAGGACGGGCTTGGGATTCGGAAGGAACTGGGTTCTAATTCCGCTCCACCGCTTGCCTGCTGTGTGACCTCGGGCGAGTCGCCTAACTTCTCTGGGCCTCCGTTCTCTCATTTGTAAAATAGGGGTTAAGACTGGGAGCCCCTGGTGGGACGTGAACCGTGTCCAACCGGATTAGTTTGAAGCAGCGGGGCGTAGTGGATAGAGCCTGGTCCTGGGAGGCGGAAGGTCATGGGTTCTAATGCCGCCTCCCCGGCTTGTCTGCTGTGTGCCCTTGGGCAATTCACTTCACTTCTCTGGGCCTCAGTGCCCTCCTCTGGAAGGGCAATTCACTTCACTTCTCTGGGCCTCAGTGCCCTCCTCTGGAAAATCAATCAATCGTATTTATTGAGCGCTTACTGTGTGCAGAGCACTGGACTAAGCGCTTGGGAAGTACCAGTTGGCAACATATAGAGACAGTCCCTGCCCAACGGTGGGCTCACAGTCTAGAAGGGGGAGACAGAGAACAAAACCAAACATATTAACAAAATAAAATAAATAGAATAGATATGTACAAGTTAAATAAATGGAGTACAAACATATATATACATATATATAGACATGCTGATGATCATTTGATCTACACTATAAAAGGATCATGTCTATCAATTCTGTGTTATTGTACTATTCCAAGCACTTAGTACAGTGCTCTGCACACTGTAATCGCTCAATAAATACCACTGCTTGACTTGGCTCGAGATCGCGGGCCCCATGGGGGACGGGAACGAGGTCCAACCCGATTTGCCAACTTGTACTTCCCAAGCGCTTAGTACAGTGCCGTGCCCACAGTAAGCGCCCAATCAATACGATCGAACGAATTCCCCACAGCACCTGTATATATGTATATATGTTTGTACATATTTATTACTCTATTTTACTTGTACATATCTATTCTATTTATTTTATTTTGTTAGTATGGTTTTGTTCTCTGTCTCCCCCTTTTAGACTGTGAGCCCGCTGTTGGGTAGGGACTGTCTCTAGATGTTGCCAATTTGTACTTCCCAAGCGCTTAGGCCAGTGCTCTGCACACAGTCAGCGCTCAATAAATACGATTGATGATGATGCTGATGATGACTTTGCCTGTTTCACCGCGGTGCTCGGAACAGTGCCTGCCCCCAAATAAGCGCTTAACAAATGCCATGATTATTATTGTCTGTACCCCAGTGCTTAGTACAGAGCCTGGCACATAGTAAGCAATTAAGAAATACTATTTTTTTTTTTTAAAAAAGGAAGTATTGGAGCCCGTGGGTTAGATCAAAATGACTTTTATTGAGGTTCAGGTTTTCCCACGCTGCTTCCTCAGGCGCCCGGCTCCCCGCTCCGCCGAGCTCAAGGGGCGGGAAAACTTGTTGCCGCAGACCACATCCCCCAAAGCAGGCCGTGCCCCCCAAAAACAGGCCACGGCCCAAACTCTCAGGCCATATCCCCAAATAGCAGGCCACGGCCCGTCCCAGCCTCAGGCCTCGCCCCCAGGTTGGCCCAGGTAATAATAATAATAATAATAATAATAATAATAATAATAATAATAATAATAGCATTTGTTAAGCACTTATGTGCAAAGCACTGTTCATTCATTCACTCATTCATTCAATCATATTTATTGAGCGCTTACTGTGCAATACTGCGCTGAGTAAGCTTGCTGTGCACTTAGAGAAGCAGCGTGGCTCAGTGGAAAGAGCCCGGGCTTTGGAGGCAGAGGTCATGGGTTCAAATCCCACCTCCCCCACTTAATAATAATGGCATTTATTTAGCGCTTACTATGTGCAAAGCACTGTTCTAAGCGCTGGGGAGGCTACAAGGTGATCAGGTGGGTCCCACCGGGGGCTCACAGTCTTCATCCCCATTTTGCAGATAATAATAATAATAATGTTGGTATTTGTTAAGCGCTTACTATGTGCCAAGCACTGTTCTAAGCGCTGGGGTAGATTCAAGATAATCAGGTTGTCCCACGTGGGGCTCACAGTCTTCATCCCCATTTTCCAGATGAGGGAACTGAGGCCCAGAGAAGTTAAGTGACTTGCCCAAGGTCACGCAGCTGACAAGTGGCGGAGCCGGGATTTGAACCCACGACCTCTGACTCCAAAGCCCGGGCTCTTTCCACTGAGCCACGCTGCTTCATGAGGTAGCAGATGAGGTAACTGTGGCACAGAGAAGTGAAGTGACTCACCCAAAGTCACACAGCTGAGTGGAGGAGCCGGGATTTGAACCCCTGACCTCAGACTCCAAAGCCAGGGCTCTTTCCACTGAGCCACGCTGCTTCTCTAGTCAGCTGTGTGACTTTGGGCATGTCACTTCACTTCTCTGGGCCTCAGTTCCCTCATCTGGAAAATGGGGATTAAAACTGTGAGCCCCCCGTGGGACAGCCTCATCACCTTGTAAACTCCCCAGCGCTTAGAACAGTGCTTTGCACATAGTAGGCGCTTAATAAATGCCATCGTTATTATTATTATTACTGTGTGCACAGCACTGTACTAAGCGCTTGGGAAGCACAAGTTGGCAACATACAGAGACGGTCCCTACCCGTTCTAAACGCAGGGGAGGATACAAGGTGATCAGGTTGTCTCACATGGGGCTCACAGTCTTAATACCCATTTTACAGATGAGGGAACTGCGGCCCAGAGAAGTGAAGTGACGTGCCCAAAGTCACCCAGCTGACAAGTGGAGGAGTCGGGATTTGAATAATAACAATAATGGCATTAAGCGCTTACTATATGCAAAGCATTGTTCTAAGCGCTGGGGAGGTTACAAGGTGATGAGGTTGTCCCATGTGGGGCTCACAGTCTTCATCCCCATTTTACAGATGAGGTAACTGAGGCACGGAGAAGTTAAGTGACTTGCCCAAAGTCACACAGCTGACAAGTGGAGGAGTTGGGATTAGAATAATAATAATAATAATAATGGCATTTGTTAAGTGTTTCCTATGTGCAAAGCACTGTTCTAAGCGCTGGGGAGGTTACAAGGTGATCAGGTTGTTCCACGGCGGGGCTCACAGTCTTAATCCCCATTTTACAGCTGAGGTAACTGAGGCCCAGAGAAATGAAGTGACTTACCCAAAGTCACCCAGCTGACAAGTAGAGGAGTCGGGGTTTGAATAATAATAGTAATAATAATAATGATGGCATTTGTTAAGTTCTTCCTATAATAATAATAATGGCATTTATTAAACGCTTACTATGTGCCAAGCAATGTTCTAAGCACGAGGGAGGTTACAAGGTGATCAGGTTGTCCCACGGGGGGCTCACAGTCTTCATCCCCATTTTACAGCTGAGGTAACTGAGGCCCAGGGAAGTGAAGTGACTTGCCCAAAGTCACCCAGCTGACAAGTAGAGGAGTCGGGATTTGAATAATAATAATAATAATGATGGCATCTAAGTTCTTCCTATAATAATAATAATAATGGCATTTATTAAACGCTTACTATGTGCAAAGCACTGTTCTAAGCGCTGGGGAGGTTACAAGGTGATGAGGTTGTCCCACGGGGGGCTCACAGTCTTCATCCCCATTTTACAGCTGAGGGAACTGAGGCCCAGGGAAGTGAAGTGACTTGCTCAAAGTCAGCCATCTGACAAGTAGGAGTCGGGATTTGAATAATAATAATCATAATAAAAATGATGGCATTTGTTAAGTTCTTCCTATAATAATAATGGCATTTATTAAACGCTTACTATGTGCAAAGCACTGTTCTAAGCACGAGGGAGGTTACAAGGTGATCAGGTTGTCCCACGGGGGGCTCACAGTCTTCATCCCCATTTTACAGCTGAGGGAACTGAGGCCCAGGGAAGTGAAGTGACTTGCCCAAAGTCACCCAGCTGACAAGTGGCGGCGGCAGCGGGATTTGAACCCATGACCTCGGCCTCCCGAGCCCGGGCTCTTTCTGCCGAGCCACGCTGCTTCTCTGTTCCACGTTGGTCTTTCGGCGGTGCTTCCCCGCCCCCCGATGACGCAGCTCCCGGAACCCCGCCCCCTGGCAGGTGCCCCCCGTGCGCATGCCCCGTCCGCCCGTCTCCGCCCCTTTGTCAGGCCACGCCCCCGACACGCAGGCCACGCCCCCCGGCTGGCCCAGGGGCGTTCCCGATTCGTCCATTTCTGCGGTGTTTCCCCGCCCCCGATGACGTAGAGCCCGGAGCCCCGCCCCCTGGCACGTGCCCCCCTCCCCGTGCGCGTGCCCGGCCCCTCTTTCAGACCACGCCCCCAAACACACCAGTTCACGCCCTCCAGGCTGACCGAGGTGAGTTCCCGGTTCGTCCCTTTCTGCCCTCATCTTACCTCCTTCTCTTCCCCACAGCACCTGTATATATGTTTGTACATGTTTATTACTCTATTTATTTTACTTGTACATATCTATTCTATTTATTTTATTGTGTTAGTATGTTTGGTTTTGTTCTCTGTCTCCCCCTTTTAGACTGTGAGCCCACTGTTGGGTAGGTCCCCCGTCTCTATATGTTGCCAACTTGGACTTCCCAAGCGCTTAGTACAGTGCTCTGCACACAGTAAGCGCTCAATACATACGATTGATTGATTGATTGATTGCTGTGTTTCCGCGCCTCCCCCGATGACGTAGCGCCCGGAGCCCCGCCCCCTGGCAGGTGCCCCTCTCCCCGTGCCCGTGCCCCGCCCCTTTATCAGACCACGCCCCACAAGCAGGCCCCGCCCCCTGGCACGTGTCCCCCGTGCGCGTGCCCCCACTCTTGATCAGTCCACGCCCCCAAATCGCAGGCCGCGCCGCCAATCAGGGCCCGCCCCGCCTCAGGCCACGCCCCCGGCACTCAGGCCACGCCCCCGGCTGGCCCAGGGGAGTTCCCGATTCGTCCCTTTCGGCGGTGTTTCCCCGCCCCCCGATGACGTGAAGCCCGGAGCCCCGCCCCCTGGCACGTGCCACCTCCCCGTTGCCGTGCCCGGCCCCTTTTTCAGTCCACGCCCCCAAATCGCAGGCCCCACCACCAATCAGGGCCCGCCCCGCCTCAGGCCACGCCCCCGACACGCGGGCCACGCCCCCGGATGGCCCAGGGGCCTTCCCGATTCGTCCCTCTCTGTGGTCTTTCCCCGCCCCCCGATGACGTAGAGCCCGGAGCTCCGCCCCCTGGCAGGTGCCCCTCTCCCCGTGCGCGTGCCCCGCCCCTTCGTCAGACCACGCCCCCGCACGCAGGCCACGCCCCCGGGTGCCCCGCCCCCTGGCACGTGCCCCCCGTGCGCGTGCCCCCCACTCTTGATCAGACCACGCCCCCAAATCGCAGGCCGCGCCGCCAATCAGGGCCCGCCCCGCCTCAGGCCACGCCCCCGACCCGCAGGCCACGCCCCCGGCTGGCCCAGGGGCGTTCCTGATTCGTCCCTTTCTGCGGTGTTTCCCCGCCCCCCGATGACGTAGCTCCCGGAGCCCCGCCCCCTGGCACGTGCCCCCCGTGCCCGGTGCGCGTGCCTCGGTCGCCTCACCATCTGGGGTTGGAATATTCCTCAGGTAAGTGGGAGTCGTCAGAGGCTCCCCTCCTTTGGGCCAGCCTGGTTTATTCATTCAATCAATCAATCAATCAATCGTATTTATTGAGCGCTTACTGTGTGCAGAGCACTGTGCTGAGCGCTTGGGAAGTCCAAGTTGGCAACATCTTAGAGACGGCCCCTACCCAACAGCGGGCTCACAGGCTAGAAGGGGGAGACAGACAACAAAACAAAACGTATTAACAAAATAAATAGAATAGTAATAATAATAATGATGGTTTTTTTATGGCATTTATTAAGCGCTTACTACGTGCAAAGCACTGTTCTAAGCGCTGGGGAGGTTACAAGGTGATCAGGTTGTCCCACAGGGGGCTCACAGTCTTCATCCCCATTTTACAGATGAGGGAACTGGGGCACAGAGAGTGAAGTGACTTGCCCAAAGTCACCCAGCTGACAATTGGCCGAGCCGGGATTTGAACCCATGACCTCTGACTCCAAAGCCTGTGCTCTTTTCCACTGAGCCATACTGCTTCTATTTCTATTTGTTAAGCACTTACTACGTGCCAAGCAGTGTTCTAAGCGCTGGGGAGGTTACAAGGTGATCAGGTTGTCCCACGGGGGGCTCACAGTCTTCATCCCATTCTACAGATGAGGTACCTGAGGCACAGAGCATGATGATGATGGCATTTGTTAAGCGCTTACTACGTGCAAAGCACTGTTCTAAGCGCTGGGGAGGTTACAAGGTGATCAGGTTGTCCCACAGAGGGCTCACAGCCTTCATCCCCATTTTACAGATGAGGGAACTAGGGCACAGAGAAGTGAAGTGACTTGCCCAAAGTCACCCAGCTGACAATTGGCGGAGCCGGGATTTGAACCCATGACCTCTGACTCCAAAGCCTGTGCTCTTTTCCACTGAGCCGTACTACTTCTATTTCTATTTGTTAAGCACTTACTACGTGCAAAGCACTGTTCTAAGCGCTGGGGAGGTTACAAGGTGATCAGGTGGTCCCACGGGGGGCTCACAGTCTTCATCCCCATTCTACAGATGAGGTAACTGAGGCACAGAGGATGATGATGATGATGATGGCATTTGTTAAGCGCTTACTATGTGCAAAGCACTGTTCTAAGTGCTGGGGAGGTTACAAGGTGATGAGGTTGTCCCACGGGGGACTCACAGTCTTCATCCCCATTCTACAGATGAGGTACCTGAGGCACAGAGAATGGTGATGATGGCATTTGTTAAGCACTTACTATGTGCAAAGCACTGTTCTAAGCGCTGGGGAGGTTACAAGGTGATCAGGTTGTCCCACGGGGGGCTCCCAGTCTTCATCCCCATTCTACAGGTGAGGTACCTGAGGCACAGAGAATGATGATGATGGCATTTGTTAAGCGCTTACTATGTGCAAAGCACTGTTCTAAGCGCTGGGGAGGTTACAAGGTGATCAGGTTGTCCCACGGGGGGTCCCGGTCCTCATCCCCATTTTACAGATGAGGTACCTGAGGCACAGAGAATGATGATGATGGCATTTGTTAAGCGCTTACTATGTGCAAAGCACTGTTCTAAGCACTGGGGAGGTTACAAGGTGATCAGGTGGTCCCACGGGGGGCTCACAGTCTTCATCCCCATTCTACAGATGAGGTACCTGAGGCCCAGAGAAGTGAAGTGACTTGCCCAAGGTCACCCAGCTGACAAGTGGCTGAGCTGGGATTCGAACCCGTGACCTCTGACTCCCAAGCCCGTGCTCTTTCCACTGAGCCACGCTGCTTCCCTAGTAAATATGTGCAAGTGAAATAAATGAATTAATAGAGTAATGATAATGATGGTATTTGTTAAGCGCTTACTACGTGCAAAGCACTGTTCTAAGCGCTGGGGAGGTTACAAGGTAACCAGGTTGTCCCACCGGGGGCTCTCAGTTTTAATCCCCATTTTACAGATGAGGGAACTGAGGCCCAGTGAAGTGACTTGCCCAAAGTCACCCAGCTGACAGTTGGCGGAGTCGGAATTTGAACCCATGACCTCTGACTCCAAAGCCCGGGCTCTTTCCACTGCGCCACGCTGCTTCTCGTACTATTACTATTGTACGGTAATAAATCTGTACAGACATAAATACAGGTGCTGTGGAGAGGGGAAGGAGGTAAGGAGGACACCGTGAGCCCCATGTGGGACCAACAGGATGTGTTTTGTATCTACCCTAGCGTTTATAATAATAATAATAATGATGATGATAGAATGTACAAGTAAAATAAATATTTATTACTCTATTTTACTTGTACATATCTATTCTATTTATTTTATTTTGTTAATAAGTTTTGTTTTGTTGTCTGTCTCCCCCTTCTAGACTGTGAGCCCGCTGTTGGGTAGGGACCGTCTCTATGTGTTGCCTTAGTACAGTGCTCTGCACACAGTAAGCGCTCAATAAATACGATTGATTGATTGATTGATTTGGTGCGCCTTATTTGTTCCCAGAGAGCTCTGAAGAATAGTAACACGACAGGTGGCTCATCAGCGGGGGCCGGACTGCCAAATGCAGAAGGGATTTAGCGAGATCATCATCATCAATCGTATTTATTGAGCGCTTACTGTGGGCAGAGCACTGTACTAAGCGCTTGGGAAGTCCAAGTTGGCAACATATAGAGACAGTCCCTACCCAACAGTGGGCTCACAGTCTAAAAGGGGGAGACAGAGAACAGAACCAAACAACATACGAACAAAATAAAATAAATAGAATAGATATGTACAAGTAAAATAAATAGATAAATAAATAAATAAAATAAATAACAAATATGTACAAACATATATACATAGATGCCATCTGACATCCTGACGTTATTGTTTTCGTTTCTAGAATTTCACGACTCGGGTACGTGGAAGGTTAGAAAGAAACAGCTGAGGCCAAATGTATTGTGCAGCAGACGCGTCACCTGCGGTGACTTAACTTTTTCAGCAAAGGCTGCGTCTCAGTTAAATCTAAGATGATTTCAAGCCTGTGCACTAGCAAAGCCTTCAAACACTTGGGGGAATTAAGTCGAGTGATCTGGGTTCGATGCCGATTTGTAAACCTTCCAAAAATGTTCTCAAGAGGGAGACATCTATGTACAAATATGTTTGTACATATTTTTTACTCTATTTTATTTGTACATATCTATTCTATTTATTTTATTTTGTTACTATGCTTGGTTTTGTTCTCTGTCTCCCCCTTTTAGACTGTGAGCCCACTGTTGGGTAGGGACTGTCTCTAGAGGTTGCCAATTTGTACTTCCCAAGCGCTTAGTACAGTGCTCTGCACGTAGTAAGCGCTCAATAAATACGATTGATGATGATGATGATGTTGCCAATTTGTACTTCCCAAGCGCTTAGTCCAGTGCTCTGCACGTAGTAAGCGCTCAATAAATACGATTGATGATGATGATGATGAAAGGGAGGCAGTGAAATCTAGTGGAAAAAGCATGTCCCGTGATGATAGAAACCTGGATTCTATTCTTGGCTCTGCTACTGGTCAGCTGTGTGGCCTCAGTTTCCTCACCTGTAAAATGGAGCAAAAAGCTCCGTTGTCCTCCCTCTAAATGTGAGCCCTGTGTGGGACAGCGGTGATGTTCAATCTGAGTATCTTTTAGACTGTGAGCCCACTGTTGGGTAGGGACTGTCTCTGTATGTTGCCAATTTGTACTTCCCAAGCGCTTAGTACAGTGCTCTGCACATAGTAAGCGCTCAATAAATACGATTGATGATGATGATGAGTATCTTGTGTCTGCTCCAGAGCTTAGCATAGCACTCATCACATAGCGCCGCTTAATAAGGTGCCATCGATATTATCATTGACTTCCCAGAGCCTTTAAAAAGATGAAAACTTAAGGGAAAAAAAATCTAAAAATCTTTATCCTGTAGGATTTTGTGCTTTTAAGAAAACTTTCCAGTTAGAATATTTTTTACGATGAGATACATATGCACCAACTCCATGGGGGAACGGATTCATTCATTCATTCAATCGTATTTATTGAGCACTTACTGCGTGCGGAGCACTGTACTGAGCGCTTGGGAAGTACAAGTCGGCAACATATAAAGACGGTCCCTACCCAATAACGGGCTCACAGTCTAGAAGGGGGAGACAGACGACAAAACATGTAGACAGGTGTCAAAACTATCAGAATAGATAGAATTATAGCTATGTGCACATTATTAACAAAATAGAGACGGATGAATTCAGTCAGTCACATTTATTGAGCACTTACTGTGTGCAGAGCACTGTATTACGCACTTGGGAAAGTACAATGTAACAACAGCGGACACCTAGAGAAGGAGCGTGGCTCAGTGGAAAGAGCACGGCTTGGGAGTCAGAGGTCCTGGGTTCAAATTCTGCCCCCGCCGCTTGTCAGCTTTGGACAAGTCACTTCTCTGTGCCTCAGTTACCTCTTCCGTCAAATGGGGATTAAGATTAGGAGCCCAACGTGGGACAACCTGATCAGCGTGTATCCTCCCCTGTGCTTAGAGCAGTGCTTGGCACATGGTAAGTGCTTGACAAATACCAAAATTATTATTATTATTCTGCGCCCACAGTGAGCTTACGGTCTAGAGGGATGGGTTCCATGGGTGTGAGGGTGATGCCGGCGGATCCACCCCGACGGGTTTTTTAGGGCAGTGTGGGCATCCTCAGCCAACCCACCCGCCCCGTGGAGCTGCTTCCACAGTCGGGCCCAAGCGCTTAGCACAGTGCTCTGCACACAGTAAGCGCTCAATAAATACGATTGATGGATTGATTCCGGTTCGAGGCTGTTTTCCGTCTGCCATCCTGGCTCCCAGGACGGTCAGCTGGGCTGCCGAGGCGGAGGAGGTAGAACAGCCGCAAGACTGGGCAAACAAGGGAACCTGGAAACAGGGCTGGGCACCTTTAAATTACTCAGTCTAATGGGTTGTGCATGTAAAGAAAGCACATCATCATCATCAATCGTATTTATTGAGCGCTTACTGTGTGCAGAGCACTGTACTAAGCACTTGGGAAGTCCAAGTTGGCAACATGTAGAGACAGTCCCTACCCAACAGTGGGCTCACAGTCTCAAAGGGGGAGAGAGGGTGATGAGGAGAGGAAAAAAGGAGGTGCTCAGTCTGGGAATCAAAGAGGCTTAACCATGAACTCCACTTAGGCTCAATGTCCTTTCACCCCAAATCCAGGCTCAGCGCAGAGTTCATCACTGGGATTGGGTTGGTACCCTGTTGGAGCAGTTTTATTTCTTGAGGGACGATGGAATTGTATTTCATCCTTCGTCATCAAGGTGCTTTCGGTAATAGCCACTGAAATGCAATGAAAAATTTCCTATGATATGTTGTGCCAACAGGGCTTTTTGTCCCTCCTGTATAAATGAAAAGGGGAATGATAGACTTTGGGGGTGGAGTAGGGGGAGGGGAGGAGAAAGGACCCACCTTGTACTTCCCAAGCGCTTAGTACAGTGCTCTGCACGCAGTAAACGCTCAATAAATACGATTGATTGACCCGGAAATTTCAACTGGTCAACAATCAACTGTAAGAAAGGAAACACAAGGACCAGAAGAAGAGTGTCAGACTTTGAAAGTCCTCTACTCAGACTGCCACCAAGGGATCCTCGGCCACAGTCTCTGGAGCTACGTTATAGGGAAATTTTTATCCCTTCAGCTTGCCTTGAAATCAAGGAAACTTTTTGTGGAGAAAAATTAGTCTGTGCTAACCTCGTGTACGTATTCCACCTTTTCCCAGCCAAATAACCACGCATTCTGTTGTAGCAAAACTGAAGCAGCATGGCTTAGTGGACAGAGGACAGGCCTGGGAGCCAGAAGGTCTTGGGTTCTGATCCCAGTTCTGCTGTGTGTCCTTGGGCAAGTCACTTAACTTCTCTGTGCCTGTTACTTCATATGTACAATGGGGATTGAGACTGTGGGCCCCACTTAGGACTGTGAGCCCACTGCTGGGTAGGGACTGTCTCTAGTTGTTTCCAACTTGTCCTTCCAAAGCGCTTAGTACAGTGCTCTACACACAGTAAGCGCTCAATAAATACGATTGATGATGATGATGACAGGGACTGTGCCCAACCCAATTTGCTAGTATCCAGCTCAGCGCTTAGTACACTTGGTAAGCGCTGAACAAATACCACACTTATCATTATTATTATTGAAGTAATTATATAACCAAAATTTTATTGAAATTATTGCTCATCCAAATGGTGTTCTAGAAACTGAAGATTTAGTGTGCGGTGAGTCTCTCATGAATAAAATCAATAGTGATAGTTGTTTAATCTTAAGATATTATCTTAAAACGTTATGGGCTTGCTTTGAGGGCATTGTGGAATTGGGTGCTGCAAGATAGTTTTGTTGGCCTTGGCTGGACCCTGAATAAGGCCGTGATGCTGTCATCTTTTACCCTTCAACTTTCATTTATTCATTCAATCAATCGTATTTATTGAGCGCTTACCGTGTGCAGAGCCCTGTACTAAGCGCTTGGGAAGTACAAGCCGGCGACATAGCTTTGTACTCCTCCCTCCCCGCTGCCCCCGAATTAGAAACTTAAGTGCACACACGCGCACGTTCCTGAATGTCTTGCCTATCAAGTGAAACAGGGCTGCTGACCTGGAGCCAACAGCTGGAATGAGATAACAAAGTACCAGGCCTCTGCAGGGTCCTTCACGCCAGCATACGGACGAGATATCCCCGAGCGGGCATGGAAGTCGGGCAAGAAGTAGGCCTTCAACTCAATTCTAGAATAAGAAGCCGATCTGATGTGCTCACCAAAAGCACCCAAGTCCCGGAGGTTCATTCCTCTCTTTTAGACTTCTCCATTCTCGGGTCTTCCCCCAAGCCCGGGCCAATTCAACTCTCATCCCATCCCTGCCTGGGGTTTCAGGCAGTTGTTTTATTAGTCAAAAAGGGCTTCCGAAGCCATCCGCGGGGCCACCCCGACCTAGATAAGTGTTGGTAGAGCCGACGTCTCTGAACCAGTGAAGCCTTTCCGTTCTCATTTATCTGCAGTTAATCACGAAAAGCAATTTCCTTGACTGTAGCTACCCGAAACATATTCTGAGGGGCTGGAAACACCAGAGTTGCTTTCCATTGCCTAAGTAGTTGAGTCATTATTCTTTTCAAAATGCCGTTCTGGTACGTATGCCATAGAAGAAAAGAATGACTCAGAGAGCTCAACGTCCACATCTCGCAGCATGGGAAAAGATTCCAAATCCATTTATTGAAATTGATAGTTATGGTATTTGTTAAGTGCTTCCTGGGTGCCTGAGCACTGGGGTAGATACAGGATAATCAGATTAGACGCAATCTCCGTCCCACTCGGGGCTCCCAATTTAAAACTGACAAATATTGGAATTCCACAGCTGAATCCCACGACCCAGCTAGATCTTTTGGCTCCGGAGACATGTTTTCCTGACTTGCTCCTGGGTGCCTAGATGGAATTCACTGTGTTCTGCCAGAATGTGTGTTTTCACTCCATGGGTGGGATCTTTTTGCTCCAGAGACATGTTTTCCTGACTTGCTCCCGGGTACCTAGATGGAATTCACTGTGTTCTGCCAGAATGTGTGTTTTCACTCCATGGGTGGGACACAACTGCAGAATTGGGAACATTCTTGCAACAGCGTGCACCTGTCTGGAGACCACATGATGGAATATCAGAAAAATCAGTTGTGCACATGTATGTGGTGTCAGGCAGAGCGGGTAAGTACTATCGCATGAGTTTTCTGTAGCATTGAGTTCTGCAAGAACTCAGCCCCTGCACTGTGGGAGAACTGGGAGAATTCCAGTATTGAATGCGTGCCCTTGTGTTTCCGCACTGCAGATGTGGAAATCCACAATAGTCCCTAAAACATGCTACGCCAGACAGCCAGAACACACTGTTAAGGAGACACCGTCTAAGGCCAGTGTATCTATAATACCCCACGATCCCAAATTTACAAAGTTGTTTTGTCCTGGGGATTGCAGATTTTTAGCCAAAATATAAAGCACGTTGTAAAGGATTAGTATGTTTCCCTCTAAGAGTTCATGTTGCTTTAGATAATAAATAACAAACGATGTCATGGGACTTTATTTACAAATAAATAACATGAGATACAAAATTTCATACGAAAAGAGTGAAAATTAGATGGACTCAGTAGACTACTGAGTAATTGGATGAGAGGCTTTAATACTCCCCTCCAGCCCAACCTCCAGATCTTATCATCCGCACCACACAGTTTGTTACTCCGCATTTGTTTCTACCTGTGCATCATCGTATCCTTGCCTCCCTGTATGTCTAGCCGGATGTCTGCGTCCAAGCTGTCTGTTTTGGAAGCTTAACTCCTTCAGGACAGGAAGCGGGCTAGCTGAACTGACTGTACACCACCTCTGTGAGAGTCCTTAATAAATAGTATAAATAGTACGATAGTATAAATAGTACAACCCAGTCTGCACGCTTCGCTCCTCCAATGCTAACCTTCTCACCGTACCTCGATCGCGTCTATGTCGCCGCCGACCTCTCGCCCATGTCCTGCTTCTGGCCTGGAACGCCTTCCCTCCTCATATCTGACAATTATTCTCGCCACCTTCAAAGCCTTATTGAAGGCCCATCTTCTCCAAAAGGCCTTCCCTGACTAAGCCCTCCTTTCTTCTTCCACTCACTTCAGCGTCGCCCTGACTTGCTCCCTTTATTCATCCCCCCCCTCCCAGCACTTATGTACATATGTACAGCACTGTAATTTATTTATTTATATTACTGTCTGCCTCCTCCTGTAGACTGTAAGACCGTTATGGGCAGGGAATGCGTCTGTTATATTACATTTTACTCTCCCGAACGCTTAGTACAGTGCTGTGCACAAAGTAAGCGCTCAATAAATACAATTGACTTACTACTGGTGACGGTCCTGGAAACATAAATAGTAGAAACAAGGAGAGTCCACTCAGAGTTTGTTGTAACTGCCTCGCTCTATCATGAAGACTCGGTGGTAATTTCTTCGGCCACAGGGTAGGAGATTACATTCATCATAGTTTAATTAAGCCGAAATACGTCAATTCAGAATCATAAAATACTTGACTCGACTTGGTCACTTTAACGAACACCGAGACGCCTCGTTGCAGGTCAAAGACGCCTCCTATGTGAATGGACTGAAGACCACAGTGTTGAGTTGATGTCTGGGAATTGGCTCCCTTGAGTAAAGGACTCACGGCTCCACTCTTCTGGCTCAGGTAAAGGTAAGTCACAAACGGCTCCTTGTCCGTGGCTTCGTCTTTGGAGCAGAAGCCGACTTGGGCGTAGATATAGTAGAGTCCCGGCCTCTCGACTGTCAGCTTCCCAGCCTTGTAGGATAGCAAATGGCTCATGGTGAAACGCCCCTTCTTCATCCACTGTAAAACTGCGAGGAAAGAAATAAGAATAATTGTGGTGAGTCATCTGGTGCATTCTATTGGAAAAGAAGTTAAAAGTATAATGCCAGCAGATTCCAGCGATGGGGCACTGATGAGCCACAGTTCATAAGTCCGTTCAGTATATTAATTCCAAATCAAACTGGTGCCCGTCGGGTCACTCCAAGGAATAGCCTCGTTTCAAAATATCTTTCTATAAACAATAAATGCAAATCCACCAGGGAGTTCCCTGAGGTTAAATCGTATTTGAAAAAGAATGAAACCATCGTTAATTTTCAAGTGTTTGCTCACGGTCATCCCATCATGTTTGGTCCTCCATGAAATCGATGCCCACCTCCCTAGCTAAACCTCAAGCATGGTGAGAAGATGAAAATCTCACTGCTGCCCTATCATGCCGATGTGAAATTAACCAGCCTCCCACCTACAGGGCTATAATTAGGTAAGGAAGTACGAAAACAAGCTTGTCATTTCACTGTAAGTTTTGATCTCCCATTGTAGTGGGTGCCACAAACTTGAAAGCTCAGTAACGTGCAAAGCATCTGTAATCTTGTGGCTAAGCCCAAGTATCCACCAGTAGTGTGCCATTTTCTCAGCTGAGATGTTGAGTGGGTTCAAAGTGCTACATGTGCCAGATTTCAAATCTCAGTCTCTGAAGAGTGGAGGTACTTGAAGGGGTATGTGAAAATTTAGATCAGTTTTGTCACATTTTTGAACTGTACTAGCTTCCAGTATGGTGCAACACGCAACTGAAGTGGAGCCACAAAGTGTCCGGGAGACAGAGTTACCCGAAACTCTGGGTGCTACCATAGGGTCTCTGTGTCTTTCAATAGAATATGCATTCAATGAAAGAGTCCTCTCCCCAATTGAATTTTAATATCTAAATAATTCATAAGCACCTCTCACTTAAAACATTCGATAAGTGAATTCGTGCTCCATCAGTGTACTCAATAAATAATAGCATAAAAGGTTTTTTGTTCACAAGACCCGACAACGCTCCCCTGGGATACTTAAGGAGCTGAATATGAAAAATCAGAAACCTTTAAAATCATGGATATTCTAAGGGGAATCAAATTCATAAAGAAATGGCAAGAAAAACAAATACAACTCAAACTCCCAAACCCTAACTGGAGAAACAATGCCAATGACGCTCCTCAATTTCTTTTTTTTAAAATCTTTCCTCTCCCTGGCAGATATAGTAGGATGTTAAACACTAATGACCTGTCTGAATCTTGACCGCCTTTGGCACTTAAATCACTTAATTATAAGCTATATGGATAGCATCTAATAAAAGGTACCCTGTGTGGCATTTCTCTAATATTATGAAAGAATGTTCGTATTTACGTGACTTAATCAAAAACATTAGGATAAATTAACCCACAGCAATGGAACACTGAGACTGAGGAAACGGAGGGATAAAGCTCTCGTTCCTTTTATTTATTTTTTATGGTATTTGTTCAACTCTTACTATGTGTCAGGCCCTGTACTAAGCACTGGAGTAGAGATGCAAAGTAATCAGATTGGACGCGGTCCATGTCCCACATGGGGCTCACGGTCTTAATTCCCGTTTTACAGATGAGGTAACTGAGGCACAGAGAAGTTAAATGATGTGCCTGAGGTCACACAGCAGACAAGTGGCAGAGCCAAAATTAGAGGCCAGGTTCTTCTGACTTTCAGTCCCGTGCTCTATCCCCTAAGCCATTTACTTTTCTTGGTTTAGCTTCTCTTCTTTTAGGTTTTCTGGAATACTAAACGGAGTACGTGCATTCCATCTTCACTTTAAATTTCAAATTCTGCATGAACCTGTGGTTGAAACTTCAAATTCTAAGAGTGTTTCTGTGGCTGGGAGATTAGGTGCTTAATAACTCTGTTTCCATGGTTGTGTCAGATGCAAAACAGTCTCCATCCTAGGCTACCGATAATTGATTAGGGAAAAAGAACGAACAGTTGCAACAGTGGAACAACATTCATGGAAATGAAACCATTTAGGGTTGCAGAGATCGCAAAGCTCCTTCTGAAGTTTCTGCGGTGGAAAATCTGTAGCTTGCCAGTGCGTACTGAACTCTGTAGAAAGAGTTGTACTTTGAATTTACCTGGGGGCCGGGGCCATCCCAAATAAGGTGTGTGTAGACTAGTCACTTAATGACGGATGGCAATAATTTCCCTGAGTCATATTTTGAATTTCCAGGCCACTCGACCCCGAATATACGCAGCTTTTCCAGCAGCCAGAAGTCTATGGGAATCAGTGGTAATGAGCCAGGATACTAGTCATGTCTTCTGAGCTGACAGAATATCGACCTCCTCAATTTGATGCTACTCAGTCCTTAGAAACTTGTAGAAAATGATGAGCACAGTATGGGAAGCGCTCTCTCTCTCTCGTCTTCCCATCTCTAGACATACAGCCCTCTGGGATACACAATGAATGAAGGTAAATGGGTAGGGGAGGAATTTGGGAATTGGGCACTCAGCTAAAAAAAACCACAGTTATAAGGATCGTTATCCCACTTGAAAAATTCCCCCGAGCCATGATTTTTGAAAAGAATATGACTTACCAGATGCTGACTCATTATTTTTCACCCCTATAAGATGAGCTGCAATTGGGTGCTTCTGTTCATCTAAAATGAAGGAACACCCATTAGGTCCACAAGCACTACAACAAAAAGTACCACTGTCACTTAAACCCAAGTATCTACCATTTTTCTTTGGGCTAAAAGTGGCAGTAAGTATCTATATGGAAGAAAAGTGAACTGGACAGCTGGGGCAATTCTACATATAATTCAGGTGACGAATGCTAACGAGGAAAAATAATTTTTTCAACAAATGACTCCTATGATCTAAAGTGAGGAAATTCAGCCATCATTCCCTCAATTCTTCATTCTGTTTGTGTGTTTGTACATAGAATGTGCTTGTTCCAAGCAGAACCTGTTAGACATTATTGGAATCTTTATTCGGGTCAAATAACCCTTAAATCTCTGAGCAGGTACCTTAATGCCAAAAAAAAGTCCTGCTTGCACCATGTGACCTTTGGCCAACAGATCAATACGCAACCTAAAGCTGTAGACCCAAAGGATTGGCTTAAATACGCAATCCCAGCTAAGCCATAGAAGCACAATCATTCAAACCTCCCTTGGCTGCATGAAGCAGAGTTTCAATGACAGTGCTTTAATCAGTCAATCAAAATGGTATTTATTGAGCTTTTACTCTGTGCAAAACACTGTCCCAAACACTTGGGTGAGTGCAATTCAGAAGAGTTTATGTATGAGTTATTAGTATGTTTATTAGTCTGTTTAATAGCCCAAAAGCTAAGTTAACATGATTTCAGAGGGCATTACTGACAGGCAACCCATAGGAGAAACTGTTAGTCAAGCAGGAGCTTTTGGTGATGGTTGTGGAATTCATGTTCTCAGTTTAATGGGGTCATATTTCTCTGCGTTTGGATATGTTTTTCTACTTGGATTTTTTTTGGAAACCCTTCTAAAAACATGCTGAGGACTGCTAATGTTACCGGTTACAATAGTAAATTATTCTTTTCCAGCAAATCTATTCCTTTTCAGGTTTTGATAGGTCTGTAGTCCCTCTGAAAAAGGTTCACTGTCATTTTGAAGTGGTTATATTGAATTGCAAAGAAGGGGCTGTTTGGTAAACACCAACTTAACTAGACATCTCTGTATGTTTGCCTGAATGCACGGACACCGAGCTATCTGAAACCACAAGCACCATAGATGACATGCTTGGTTTCCTGTTATATTTACAAGGCTAAAAATGCAGGGTGTTTTTTTTTTTTAAAGGGTTATATCCACTTTAGTTTTTCTTTTAAGTTTGCAAGCATTAGCAGAAAATGTCAATAAAAAACCCACCTGTTTGCTTTAGAAATGCCTCTCCTCTCTCCTCTTTCTCCTTACCCTTAAAGAGAAAGATTTATAAAGTCATTTTACAGTGTCGTGATAGTAGTGCAGAGGTCGTAAATCTCCATCCCATATCCACCTATTACTCCTCTTAGGTGCTAGCAGAGGCGCTTATGTAGCTCTAGCTGTGGTACTATCAGTAAACCTTTCCTGCAGATGAGAAGACTAAGGCCTGGATGGGTTGTTACATTTTCAGGGGATCAGTCTGGGATTGCAAGGCTCGGGACTCTCATCCTTCATCTCCATTTAGACCAGTTCTTCCGTCCAGTCTTGTCACCGATCCCGACCCGGGTTTGAGAGTTATTCCTGGGACCAGTGAATATTATCCTACAGCAGGCACTCTGAGAGAGCAGACTATACCACGTTAACCTCCAAAGCAAACTTCTGTTGTACTGGCCCTGATTTATTCTGCCCCAGCGTGCCTCAGCTTGGGTGTCCTTTCAGGACAAACCTAACTATAAGTGGTTCGTGAGTATGAAATCTCAGAACAAAAGACTCACGAAAGTCCCTCGACAGTTGAAATATCAAAAAAATCCTTACGGTGTCCCATTGTACTGAATGGGTTATTTAAAACTGTTCTTTGCTATGAAGAAGACTTTGAACCAGTTTCAAAGCAACAATCAAAATCACTGCCAGAAAACATTAGCAGTAATACTTTCTACATCCTTAGTAACTTATTTACCTCTGGAGCTACTTGAAAGGAAGGTACCAAACCACAACGGGTTGGCTTCGTCAACCTTCGTCGGGTTAGGGATGGGAATCCCTCCCATTTTAAGGTAGAGAAACTAAGGGTTGGTGAAACCAAGTGACTTAGCTGAGCTCATCTAGAGAATATTGGAGCAGAGTCAGGAAAGGAAATAAAGACTCACCAAATCGGTTTTCTCTGGGAAAGCAGAAGGAAAATGGTATTTTGTTCCCTGCCTTCTGACATGTGGGAGCCTTTCTTTCTTACAGGATATTGAAATGTTTTGTCACCTCACCATTTTGCCTCTCTACCAGAAATGGTTTTTATACTCGTTTTGGGTTGTTCTATTGAGGCTCTGTTCTGCTGCCAGGTATGGGGGCGTGAATCATCATATGCAATGTAAAATCGGCTACTGTAATTGCTTACCTTACTTTCCATTTGTAACGCTCATCTAGAGAACTTTGATCTTAAAATTGTGCACCGTGAAAATGCGATGACAGGAAAGGATCATGAGATAACCAGTCAACAGATGACTAGGTAGTGCATTTTAAAAAATGGAGTGTGACAATTGAGGTTGAGATGTTTTTAGGGTAAGAGTAAGGAAAGGGCAAAGGACTGAACTGCACACTTCCATTCTGATAGTTTAGAGATGGCAGGAGGACACATGGAAATAATAATAAAAACAACGATGCTATTTGTTAAGCACTCACAACATGTCAAGCACTGTTCTAAGCGTGGGGATAGAGACGAGCTGATCAGGTTGTACACAGTCCCTGTCCTACATGAGGCTCACAGTCTTAATCCCCATTTTACAGATGAGGTAACTGAGGCCCAGAGAAGTGAAGTGACGTGCCCAAGTTCACACAGCAGACAAGTGGAGGAGCTGGGATTAGGTTAGAACCCAGGTCCTTCCGGCTCCCAGGCCTGTGCTCTATCCACTAAGCTACGCTACTTCTCCATCATGGGAGAGAGAGCTCAAACGTCTCAACTACAGATCAGATTTGGGCCCTGGGCAAGTGGGATCATCATCATCATCATCAATCGTATTTATTGAGCGCTTACTGTGTGCAGAGCACTGTACTAAGCGCTTGGGAAGTACAAGTTGGCAACATATAGAGACAGTCCCTACCCAATAGTGGGCTCACAGTCTAAAAGGGGGAGACAGAGCACAAAACCAAACACACTAACAAAATAAATAGAATAGATATGTACAAGTAAAATAAATAAATAAATAAATAGAGTAATAAATATGTACAAACATATATACATATATACAGGTGCTGTGGGGAAGGAGGTAAGATGAGGGGGATGGACAGGGGGACGAGGGGGAGAGGAAGGAAGGGGCTCAGTCTGGGAAGGCCTCATGTGCCAGCACCCAACAGAAGAACCTGGTGTTAGCCAAGAAAAAAAATTTCCAGGCTGGACAAATCAGGTGGGCTCTCCTGAAATGCAGAGCCGAGACCTTTTCTAAGAAGGAGGATCTAGTACATGCACATCTCAGGGTCAGTGAAATGTGACTTTAGCCGGCATCTGGGAGCTGGGATGCTTGCGCCAGTTTACGACCATAAATTTGTCGGTTCTAGTTAAGAATCCTCATGACTACCCCAAAGGTTATGCCGTGGCCACTTGGGCCATAAGTGCATCCTGCATGTACGATACTTTTGAGGCCCCTTAGCAAGGTGCTGCACTTCTGCCTTGCCTCCTCGCTTACTGCACTCTGTACCCCAGCGGGAGTGTTCCTGGCGTCCTTACTTCATTCCGATGGCTGGATCATTTTTCGAAAAAAAAGTTCCATCCTTGTCTCCCCATTCCTCAAGATCCTCCAAGAGCTGCCCATAAGCGCTTAATACAGTGCTGTGCACACAGTAAGCGCTCAATAAATATGAATGAATGAATGAATCCACCTCCACATCAACAGAAACTCTCTTTACCATCAACTTTAAAGCACTCAGTCAGCTCTCCCCATCCTTTCTGACCTTGCTGATTTTCTACTCTAACTCAGCCCGCACACCTCACTCCTCTAAGGCCAACCTACTCTCTCGACCTCGATCTTGGCTATCCTGTCGCCGACCCCTTGCCCATGTCCTCCCTCTAGCCTGGAACTCCCTTTCCCATCACATCCAACAGACCACCCCTCTCCCCACCTTAGAAGCTTTACTAAAATCACACATCTCCTCCAAGACACTTTTCCCCCAACGAAGCCTTCGTCTCCCCTACTCACTGTCCCTTCTGCGGCGCCTAGGTACGTGTGACTCAACCCTTTAACCTCGTGATCTTCAACCCACCTTCAGCCCCATAGCACTTACGTACATATCTGTATTTTGATATCTGTCTCCCATTATAGACTATAACTCCTCGTGGGCAGAGAACAAGTCTATCAACTTTTTTGTAATGTAGTCTTCCAAGCGCTTAGTACGTTGCTTTGCACTCAGTAAAGCACTCAATAAATATCACTGGCCAGGAATGAGAGTGTGTGAGTGGTGTAGAACAAGCCACCCTCACAATAATCAATTCCTCTATACAGGTTCTCGGTACCGAAAACTCTGTACTTAAAACTCACCCGTTGTTCTCAACGAGAGACTCCACTGTCTCAGGCCCATCATTAGCAGTACCAAATCTGTTTTAGTTCGCAATCCTCTTGCATTTCTTACGTGCAGAAGCTTTATTTTCATCATGATTTGTTGTTGTTCCACTCAACACCCCGTGATGACTACCAGATTTTTTGTTTCCATTTTACAAATGAGAAACCAGAGTGCCTGGGCAGGATTTAGAAGCAGCATGGCCTGGTGGCAAAAGTGTGGGCCTGGGAATCGGTGGACGTGGGTTCTAATTCTGCCTCCGCCACTGGTCTGCTGTGTGACCTTGGGCAAGTCAATTACCTTCTCTGTGCCTCAGTTACCTCATCTGTAAAATGGGGATTAAGGCTGTGGGCCCCAAATAAGACAGGGACTGTGTCCCATCTGATAATCTTGTATCTACCCCAGTACTTAGTAGAGTATCTAGTACATAGTAAGTGCTTAACAAATTCCATTAAAAAAAAACAAGATTCAGTCTGACGCCTCAGCTTGATCAGTAAACAAAGATATAAGAATGTAAGGTGAGCCATGCCAGGTTAAAGTCTTTGTGGATAGTGCAAAATGAAATTCTTAGAGGTTCCCCTTGTCTCATAAGCATTCCACCAATATGCTTAAATTGGGCATTTTTTATAATAATAATGATGGTATTTGTTAAGTGCTTACTGTGTGCAAAGCACTGTTTTATGTGACCTAAGTGGTATTTTTCAGCCTCGTCGTGGTCGGTGAATTTGTCTACCAATGCAGGTATATTGTACTTTCTCTAGTGTTTACTTGAGTGCTGTTCACACTGTAAGTGCTCAAAAAAATTGATTGATCCATGAGCAAGTCTCTGAGAGAGGGCATAGATTGTAATTCTGAAACCTTGCGAGCCTTTCCCTTATTAGGTTCAAAAAATTGTGCTCCATGCTGTTGGTACCCCAGAAATAAAGTTCAACAAGGAATGGCACATAGAGGCTTCTGATAGAGGGTCAGACTACAATGCCAGATAGCAGCTTTGATTGTCCCCCACTGGAATTATCATCTCCCCAAAGGGTCAGTGATGTGAGTCAGCCCCACAGCCTTTATACTGTTCAAGTCCTTATAGTCTGCCCTCTCCCCTCTCTGTGATCTATTTTAATTTCTCTCACACCCGCTAAACTGAAAGCCCTTTGAAGGCAGGAACTGTGTCTGCCAAATCTATCGCACCGTACTCTCCCAGATGTTTAGTTCACCGCCCTACGCGTAGCAGGCCTTCAATAAATACCCTTAGTTGATTGATATTTCTCTTGCCACCCGAGTTGGCCTGGAGGAATTGGGCCGCAGGCAAAGCCTGCCCTGCCTCATCAGAGGTCCGTGACGCTGTCTACCAAGATCCGCCAAGATCTAGAGATTCAGCCGGGTGAGATGCTGAGGCAATTTCCAGAGCCAATGTTGAGAGTGAACCTCCAGGCCCGTAAAGTCCCCCTGAAGTCCCGTTCGGAGAACTTTCCTGCCTCAGAGAATGGTTCATGAAACTTGTCGAGCCCTCTTAAGCCTCCCAAAGTTTCCATCTGAAGAGAAACCGCGATCGGACGCTACCTTACATTTCCCTGTTAAGGTGTAGTAAGTGAACACTGTGCCCTTTCACTTTATTTGAAGCTTTGTTATCCCGCAAGTCAGGGGAGTGGGAGGTGCTAGATAGTCAGCCATTCTGGTTAACGAAGGGCTGCCTGGCCGGGATTTTTCATAATCATATAGAGGCCTAGAGAGGGTGCGTAATGAGGAGTAATATTACAGAACAGGGATCAGAGCCACTGTGTGAGGGACGAGAGTGTGGTAGAGAACTGTACCATCATCATCAATCGTATTTATTGAGCGCTTACTCTGTGCAGAGCACTGTACTAAGCGCTTGGGAAGTACAAGTTGGCAACATATAGAGACAGTCCCTACCCAACAGTGGGCTCACAGTCTAAAAGGCCAAACAGGCTTGCTAAGACTCCCACCGAGGGCAAGGGCAGGATTTGTGTCTACTAACTCTATTGCTCTCTCCCAAGCCCTTACAGTGCTCTGCACCCATAAGGCGTTCAATAAATACACCAGATTGACTGAGAGTGTTTGCAAAACCCTGGCGAGCTATATACAGCTCGACTTTACCAGCCTTCTCCCTAACAACTGGGCAGAACAAGGTGACGTAACCCTGCATCGCCCACCGGAAGGATTGCCTTCGTATGACAGACCTCAGAAATGACAGTTAATCGAGTTTACCGGCTGGATGACAAAGCTTTTACTGCAATAAGACCAGAAAGGCTTTCCTTCGTGAATTCAGTAGAAACAATCTCACTTTCTAATTCTAAAACGAGGAGGTGATGATGACGGTGGCATTTATTAAGCGCTTGCTAGGTGCAAAGCACTGTTCTAAGCGCTGGGGAGGTTACAAGGTGAGCAGGTTGCCCCACGGGGGGCTCGCAGTCTTAATCCCCATTTTACAGATGAGGTAACTGAGGCACAGAGAAGTTAAGTGACTTGCCCAAAGCCAGCTGACAATCGGCGGAGTTGGAATTTGAACCCGTGACCTCTGACTCCAAAGCCCGTGCTCTTTCCACTGAGCCACGCTGCTTCCTAACTGCACCGGTCTTTAGCAGACCTTTTCTTTACACAGTTGATTAAAATTTCCCGCAGGAAATAGTGCTGCAACATGTATTTCCAGAGAAAAGCCTTTCACGGCCATTTACTGAAGAGTTATTTACCTCAAGAAGCTTTTGGAACCTGTTCCTAATCTCTTCGCAGTTCAGTAATGTTGAGGATGCCCCTCCATTGTGACATTTTTGTACCGTCTTCATGAACACATAATCTTCGTGAAGACTCATCTCATCTTTTACCTGTTTGGGATACAAACGAGGGAAAGAATAAAGGCGATTCTGAAGGAAAACTGAACAAATAATAACGACCACGACATTTATTAAGCCCTTACTATGGGCCGAGTACTGTGCTAATCCCTGGGCTAAGTAGCTGATAATCAGATTGGACACAGCCTCGGTCCCACATTTTAAATGACATTTGAATGTATATTTTCTCAGTTCTCTAGCAGTGTTTTATTAAAATGAGTATTTTACAAAATAAGGCAGAACATAATTATTGTTTTCTACCTTTTTAGTTTTTCCAAAGCAAAATGCTCTGGAATAATTGGAGTATTTTCAGACTCTGGGTGGAAATTGCAATTATTCTACTTAAAAAAACTTCCCTACACCATAGATTAGAGCTTTTCAATGTCTGGTAGCACATAGAATAGTCATGTTCATATCCTATTGCCACAGTAGTATTTAGCCATTACAAATGCCGCTTGTAAAATAACTTTTGTTTTCCTCTGATGTAAATGACCGCTGCATTTCAGCATTTTGTGATTTTCTCCTTTGAAAAAACAGTTAATTAGTAATCAATATTAATTCAAGTTTTAATTAAATCAGTGTGAAAAGAGTTTAAAGCTGAGAGGAAGCTTTTTCAACTTGAAAAGAATTGCTTTTTCATTAAGGTTAGTGCGTCAATCTATATCCACCTGTTTACCTACACGGAGGTTAAGTCTGTAATTCTCGACTTTTGGAAGTATTGTTTGTTTTATATGAAAAACAAGGCACAGGGAGGATTGTAAACTCCTTGAGGGCAGGGAGCAAGTCTTTTTCTTTTATTGCACTCTCCAAACCACCTAGCACAGTACTAAATGCCTAAAAGGCACCCAGCAAATATTATTGGATGAAAAATTGAATTCATTACCCTTTTGAAACTATATTTGCACAAGCAATGGAGAGTGGATAGTTGATTTTATGTGGATAATTCAAAACACTAAACTTACAACATAGAAAGAGAGGGGTTTTATTTTACTAAAATGATCCTACTGCCTCTCTCTCTCTCTCTCTCTTTCTCTTAAATTAGATGAACATAAACTTTGTCCCCATAAGTAAAATGAAGTAATTCTTTCTGTTAAATGATTAATATAGAATTGATCATTCTTGCTAAAAAAAAATCTTTGGCCAAAATTATCCAGATAATTGTCCCAACTCTCTACTTTGCCTTGCCTTTACAAAGACCCAGTCTCTGTATTTTCAGCCACATCCATGTACATGAAAATAAGTATTTTTGTGCTACAGTTTCTAAAGGATTTCAAATCATGTAAGAGACTGCCTATCTTTTTCCCATGAATTCAACCACTAAGCAGATCAGATAGCCCAAGATCAAACATGTCGAGCATGCATTTTAGCAGCAGTCAACAGCATGCACAAGCGCTTAGTACAGAGCTCTGCACACAGTAAGCGCTCAATAAATACGATCGAATGAGTGAGTGAATTTTAGCCCGACCACAACTATTTATTGCACACCCACCAATCAAATAACACTCACGGAGACACTTGGGCATGAGTTTGTACCCCAAACAATCTTTGGTCTTCATATATTTGTCCAGAGAATGCATTTGTCTTCAACTAGATAATATTAGTTTTTTGACCAAATCAACGCTCCCCTGCCCTAATAAGCTAAAATTAAGATAAAAAGAAGCAAATGCACTGTAAAAAGAATAGAATGCCAAATGACCAGACTTGACGATCTCAAAAACTAAAATTGCATTGCAGTAATGCTACTCTGTTCACGATGCATCGCAATGAATTTTGGGGGTGACCGTCCAAAGCGCATTCGGGGGAAAAGGCTTTTGGTTCATATTACCTTATCCAACCTCCTGTGAAGATATATACCAAAAAGGGCCGTCGCGATGATCTGAGCGGTGACAAAGACAGTGAGAAAACCCAGGAGAAATTTCATAGTGGCGGGAGATCCAGTGTTGACTGACCGCGGAGAAGGCTGACTGTAGACTTCGTTCATTCTGGTGCAGGTTGAAATGGTGCGTTTGGACAGAGAGATGCCGAGGCAGCATCTGAAGTTTCAGTGTCGCTATCTCTTACTAGGATCGTAGCTCGACTTCCTGGAAAATATGGCTCTTCTTTTTCTCTCCTTGAATAAAGAAACTACGTGAAGGTTTTTTCCTTTAAACTCATACTCACTTCCAGCCTTTTCCCCTTTGTTACCAAAGAAAAAAACGCTCAAGTTTCTTCTTCCATATATTCATACTTGCCTAACAATGTCACAGACTTCATAAGAGTTAATGACAGCATTTTCCTACCTCAGTTGAATCCTTCTTGGTTTGCAAAAGAATTATTTCTAATTCAATCATCCCAGAGTGACAAAGTGCCTCCAGGATATAAAGTAGGATATGTTTAGCAACAAAAAATGGGATTTATTTTGAAATTAGACCTCCATCCCTGACTAGGATTTCCCAAGATTTCCTTTACTTGAACTTTTAGTGTAAGGAAACCTGCATGGTCTCTTCTAGCAGAGAATTATCAATCAATCGTATTTATTGAGTGCTCACTGCATCCAGAGTATTGTACCAAGCATTTGGGAAAGTAAAATACAACAGAGCTGGTAAATATGATCCCCAACCAGGACCTTTAAGTCTAGAGGAGACAGGCATTAAAATAGAGTAGGGATGGGGGAAATAGTAGACTATAAGACTGTTTATGTAAGTATCGTGGGGCTGAGGGTGAGTATCAAAGTGCTTAAAGGGTACTCAGCCAAGTTGACACAGAGGGGTGGGTGGATAGGGGAAATAAAGGGCTTAATCTAGGAAGCCTCTTGGAGGAGATGTGATTTTAGGAGGGTTTTTAAGGTGGGGAGAGTGGTGGATTGTCAGTTATGAAAGGGCAAAGAGTTCCAGGTTCCAGATGAGAGCTGGTTGAGTGCCTTAAAGCCAGTGGTAAGAAGATTGTGTTTGACACAGTGGATGGGCAACCATTGGAGGTTTCTGAGGCATGAAGAGATGTGGACTGAATGTGTTTTTCTGAAAAATGATCTAGGCGGCAGAGTGAAATATGGACTGGAGAGGGTAGAAATAGGATGCAGGGAGGTCAGCGTTGAAGCTGATGCAGTAGTCAAGGTGGGAAATGAGAAGTGCTTGGATCAGCATGGAAGCAGTCAGGATGGAGAGGAAAGGGTGGATTCTGGCGAGGTGACTGGACATTTGAAGGTAGAACTGACAGGATTTCATGACAGATTGAATATGTAGGTTGAATGAGAGATGAATTGAAGGTAATGTCAAGGTTATGGGCTTGTGAGACAGGGAGAATGGTAGTGCTGTCTACAATGATAGGGAAGTCAGGGGGAGCACAGGCTTTGGGTGAGAAGGTGAGTTCTGTTTTGGACATGTTACATTTGAAGTGTCTGTGGGACGTCCAAATAGGAATGTCCTGAAGGCAGGAGGAAATGTGAGACTGCAAAGAAGGAGAGAGGAGAGAGGAGAATGATCCATGTTGAATTGGTAGCTGAAGCCACCGGAGCAAAGGAATTCTTCAAGAGAGTGTTTGTAGATGGAGAATAAAAGGGGTCCTGTAACTGAACCTTTAGGCACTCCCACAGTGAGAGGGTGGGAGGCAGAGGAGGAGCCTCAGAAAGAGGCTGAGGAAGCATGGTCCGAGAGATAGGAGGAGATCCATGAGAGGACAGTGTCGCTGAAGTCAAGGGTAGATAATGTTTCCAGGAGAAGGGGGTGGTCCACAGTGTTAAGGGCAGCTGAGAGATGGAGAAGAATAAAAGTGAAGTAGTGGCCACTGGAGTTGGCAAGAAGGTGGATGTGAATGGGTTCAAATTGCAGAGTTAAGAATTAGTAAGTGTCTAGCGAATTGGGGTCATACGGTTAGAAAGTCCAGGTAATTCAGGTCTAAAAATGGCCAGGGAAAAGCAAAAAAGTCAAAGTCAGTCATCCTGATTGCTTAAATGCTACTTTTGAGGAAGAGGAGGCTTTGGCCGTTGAATTTGCAAGGCTGGCAATCTCAGTGAATAACTGGTCAACTCTCCACCATTTCAGATTGTCCTCTGGACTAAGAGGCAACATTGCTGCTTCTCAGGCTCTTCTCTAAGACCACCACACAATTTCTACTCTCCGTATCCGCTAAGGAAATTTTCACTGCTGAGCCTTGGGGTGGTGGCCTTAGTACACCTAGGGATGCATTTGTCAAGTGATTTAAACAGCACATTACTGAACATCGAATAATCCCCTTTCCAAGCCGCAACGTTTAAAGAAAACTGTTCAAAATTAGGCACCTCGGACCCAAAATCCGAAAGCAGGAGAACTGGTGGTGGAGTCATGCAAGTCTGTCCCGGAGTTAGGATGAAATAGAGGGAACATGAGACAGTGGACAGTCAGGCTGAAAGAAATAGGGTGAAGGGACCCAGGGATACACATATGCTCACTCAGGCAGGTGAAGCACACACACACACACTCTCTCTCTTTTGTTAAAGTGCTGACTACGTACTAAGCACTGTCCTCTGTGCTGGGGAAGAATATCCTCAATGTGAAGCGGCTCTGGAGCAACAGGAACAGTTAGAGATGCAGATTCCAGTTGCCGTGGTCCTCAACTTCCCAACCGAAACTGGCAGAGAGCTGGACATGGGGGTCTGAGCTGATCTTCAGCCTCAGCCCCACGCCCAACTTTTGGACAATAGCAGCTGTCCTACTCTTTGTTGGGCTCCCATTCAATTTCCCCCCCCCCCCCCATTTCTGCCGTAACTCCCACGGTTGAGCGGTTGCTTCAATAAATACGATTGAATGAATGAAAGAATGAATAGAGCGTGGAAGGGAGAGTGTGCCATGTGAGCTGGTAGGTCAATCAGCCAAGTATTTATAGAGCACTTACTGTGTGCAGAGCACTGCACTAAATAATAATAATAATAATGATGGCATTTGTTAAGCGCTTACTATGTGCCAAGCGCTGTTCTAAGTGCTGGCGGATACAAGGTCATCAGGTTGTCCCACATGGGGCTCACAGTCTTCATCCCCATTTTACAGATGAGGGAACTGAGGCACAGAGAAGTTAAGTGACTTGCCCAAAGTCCCACAGCTGACAAGTGGTGAAGCCGGGATTAGAACCCATGACCTCTGACTCCCAAGCCCGGGCTCTTGCCACTGAGCTTGCTGCTTCTCTATGGTTGAGAGAGTTCAGTATAACAGAGTTGGCAGACATGTTCCCTGCCCACAGTGAGCTTACAGGCTAGAGGGGGAGACAGAACTTCAAGTAAATTATGCATATGTATATATGTATATATGTTTGTACATATTTATTACTCTATTTATTTTACTTGTACATATCTATTCTATTTATTTTATTTTGTTAGTATGTTTGGTTTTGTTCTCTGTCTCCCCCTTTTAGACTGTGAGCCCACTGTTGGGTAGGGACTGTCTCTATATGTTGCCAATTTGTACTTCCCAAGCGCTTAGTACAGTGCTCTGCACACAGTAAGCGCTCAATAAATACGATTGATGATGATGATGATATGTATACTAAAGTTGTAGTACTAAAGTTGGCGTGAATAAGGGATACAAATCCAAGTACAAAGGTAATGCAGAAGGGAGAGGAGATGAGGGCTTAGTTGAGGAAGGCCTCTTGGAGAAGACATGATTTTAATAAGGCTTCGAAGATAGGGAGGACTAAAGGAAAAGGGTAAAATCCACCCTTTCCTCTCCATCCTAACTGCAACCATGTTAATCCAAGCGCTTATTCTATCCCGCATTGATGACTATATCAGTCTTCTTGCGGACCTCCCTGCCTCCTGTCTCTGCCTACTCCAGTCCATACTTCACTCTGCTGCCCGGAATATAGTTTTCTACAAAAATGTTCTGTCCTCATTTCCCCACTCCTCAAGAACCTTCATTGGTTGCCCACCCACCTCCACAAACAGAAACCCTTTACCATCAGCTCTAAATTACTCAATATCACCTTATCTCCTCCTCCTTTACTTAGCTGCACTCCTACTACAATCCAGCCCCCAAACTCCCCTAATGCCAACCTACTCACTGTACCTCAATCTCATCTATCTTGCCGCCGACCTCTTACCCACGTCCTGCCTCTGGCCTGGAAGGCTCTCCTTCTTCATATCTGACAATTATTCTCCCCACCTTCAAAGCCTTATTAAAGGCACAGCTCCCTTTATTCACCCTTCTACCAGCCCCACTGCACTTAGGTACCAATTCGTAATTTATTCAGATAAATGTCAATCTTCCCCTCTTGACTGTAGTCTCGTTGTGGGCAGGGAATGACAGATCCACCAATTCTCTGGTATTGTACTCTCCAAAACTCTTAGTACAGTGCTCTGCATTCAGTTAGCGCTCAATACATATGATTGATTGGTCGATTGGGAGAGTGGATGTGAAGAGGGAGGAGATTCCAGGCCAGAGGCAGGATGTGGGCAAGGAGTTGATGGTGAGATAGACAAGACTGAGGCTGTGAGTATGTTGGTGTTAGGGGAGTGAAGCGAGCGTGCTGGTTTGTACTAGGAAGTCAGCAAGATAAGATAGGAGAAGCAGTGTGATTGAGTGTTTTAAAGACTATGGTAAGGAGTTTCTCTTTGTTGACGAGGTGGATGGGCAACCACTTAGACGTTCGTGAGGGATTAGAGAAATATGAACTGAAAGTTTCTGGAGAAAAATGACCTATATAGGAGGAGTGAAGTATGGACTGGAGTGGGGAGAGGCAGGAAGCAGGAAAGTCAGCAAGGAGGCTGGTGCAGTAATCAAGGCGGGATTGGATAAGTGCTCGAATCAGTAGAGTAGTAGTTTGGATGGAGAGGAAAGGGCAGATTTTAGCGGTGTTGTCAAAGTCAAACTGACAAGATTTGGTGACAGACTATGTGGATTGAATGAGAGAGATGAGTCAAGGATAATGCCAAGGTTATGGGCTTGTGAGACAGGGAGGATGGTGGTGCCGTCTACAGTGATAGGAAAGTCAGGGGGAGGACAGGGTTTGGGTGAGAAGTTGAGGGGTTCTATTTTGGACATATTTAAGTTTGAGGTGCTGGTGGGACATCCAAAGAGAGATGTCCTGAAGGCAACTCTGAAGACCAGCCATTGTTTAGGGACCCCAGTCTCTGCCACTCCTGCAGTGGTGGGCCGTGGAGATACATTCTTTTCTTGACATAAGTTAGATGAGAGGAATGACCATAAATCAGAGAAATAATAATAATAATCATGATAGCATTTGTTAAGCGCTTACTCTGTGCAAAGCATTGTTCTAAGCGCTGGGGAGGAGACAAGGTGATCAGTTTGTCCCACAAGGGGCTCGCAGTCTTAATCCCCATTTTACAGATGAGGGAACTGAGGCACAGAGAAGTTAAGTGACTTGCCCAAGGTCACACAGCTGACATTTGGAGGAGCCGGGATTTGAACCCATGATCTCTGATTCCCAAGCCCGCGCTCTTTCCATTGAGCCACGCTGCTTCTCAGGCGTCAAGGGCCCAAGAAGCCCCGGAATAGTAATAATTGTTCCCAGACTGAATGCCCCCCGACTTTTCCTCTCCTCCTCCTCCCCTCCCCTTCACCCTCCCACCCTACTCCCTTCCCCTCCCCCTAGCACTTGTGTTTATTTTTACATATTTATTTCTCTATTTATTTTATTAATGATGTATATATAGCTATAATTCTATTTATTCTGATGGTGTTGACACCCGTCTACTTGTTTCGTTTTGTTGTCTGTCTCCCCCTTCTAGACTGTGTTGTTGTGTAGGGACCGTCTCTCTATGTTGCTGATTTGTACTTCCCAAGTGCTTAGTACAGTGCTCTGCACACAGTATGTGCTCAATAAATACGATTGAATGAAAGAATATTTGTTAAGTACTTACTTTGTGTCAAGCACTAGGGTAGATAGAGGATAACCAGATTGGGCAAAGCCCCTCGTCCGCCCGGGCTCACAGTCTAAAGGGGCGAAAGAGCAAGTACTTTAATCTTCATTTTACAGATGAGGAAACTGAAGCACAGAGAAGTCAAATGACGTACCCAAGGTCACACAGCAGGCAAGTGGCAGAACTGGGGCTGTATCTCATAACTGCTGACTCCCCGTCTCATGCTCCATCCATTAGGCCACACCGCTTCTCCAGAAACAGCTAGGGACCAGAGAGGAAAAAAAAAACCACTAGCAGACTCAGCTAGTTGTTGCCTCAGCCATATTTGACCCTTTCACTGAAATGAGGGACTAAGGAAGACACAAAATTATGAAACTTGTGAAATGCTTTGGTCTGAGAAGGGAGCAGTCCAAAAAGAGATTCTCTGGGACAGAGGGAGAAGGAACTAGAGTGCATTTACCAAAACCAACCCTGGCCTTTGTGTCCTAGGCCTCTCTCTGGAAACATAGCAAAAATTGGCAGTGTTAAGACATAATTGCTATGTACAAAACAACGAAGCGACTTCTAGATCATAATGATAGGCTTCCAGTGATCCAATTTTGGGGAATAAATTCCAAAGACATTTAGGAAGGGAAGGATCTCTAAGGAGAGAACAACCTCAATTCCTTTATCTAAACCAGAGTGAAGAGGCCTGGCCTGTCTTCATATATAGCAAACTAATGGGACAGGGAGGATGGTGATGGTGTCTACTGTAATAAGAAAGTTAGGTGGAACAGTCTTTTTTCGGAGGGAAGTTGAGGAGTTCAGTCTTAGACATATTTAACTTGAGTGTCTGGCAGGAACATTCATGTGGAGATGTCTTGAAGGCAAGAGGGAATATGAGGTTGCAGAGGAAGTAGCAAAAATGGTGATGAGGATGGTGATGAGGATGGTGATGTTGTCTACTGTAATAAGAAAGGTGGAACAGTCTTTTTTTGGAGGGAAGTTGAGGAGTTCAGTTTTAGACATATTTAACTTGAGCGTCTGGCAGGAACGTTCATGTGGAGATGTCTTGAAGGCAAGAGGGAATATGAGGTTGCAGAGGAAGTAGCAAAAATGGTGATGAGGATGGTGATGAGGATGGTGATGTTGTCTACTGTAATAAGAAAGGTGGAACAGTCTTTTTTTGGAGGGAAGTTGAGGAGTTCAGTTTTAGACATATTTAACTTGAGCGTCTGGCAGGAACGTTCATGTGGAGATGTCTTGAAGGCAAGAGGGAATATGAGGTTGCAGAGGGACTAGCAAAACAGATTTGAACAACATCCACATATGTGTTAACTGAAGCCACATATGGGGACGAACTCCCTGAGTGAGTCAAGTGAGAAGAGTAAGACATCCAGGTCGGTCAGGAGGGACACCCTTGGTTAAAGGGTTGTGAAACAGACAAAGAGCTAGCAAAAGAAATACTACTCTGTTCCTCAGATTCCTCATCAGTATAATGGGGATTCAATACCTTTTCTGCCTCCTACTTAGACTGTGAATAATAATAATGGTATTTGTTAAGTGCGTACTATGTACGAGGCACTTTACTAAGCGCTGGGGTGGATCCAAGCAAATCCGGTTGGACACAGTCCCTGTCCCACGTGGGGCTCACAATCCCAATCCCCACTTTACAGATAAGGTAACGGAGGCCCAGAGAAGTAAAGCGACATGCCCAAGGTCACACAGCGGGTAAGGGGTGGAGTCAGGATTAGAACCCCTGACCTTCTGATTCCCAGTCCCATGCTGTATCCAATACGCCATGCTGCTTCTCTGTGTTGAACTCCATGAGAAACAGGGACTGTGTCTGATCTGATTATCTTGTTTCTATTCCAGTGCTTAGCACATAGTAAGCAGTTAGCAAATACCACAATTATTATCATTATTGTTAAGCGCTTAGTACAGCACCCAGTAAACACTCAATAAATATGATTGAATGAATTGTTGTTATGATGATGATGATGAAGGACTGGACACAAAGATAGGAGAACTAAGAGAGGACTGGGTAAGTGTAAAAATGTCTTTACCCTTGAGTTGTTGAGAGGTTTTTTTTTTGTTAAATGCCTACTCTATGCCAGTCACCTTTCTAAGCTCCCGGGTAGATACAAGGTAATTAGGTTGGACACAGTCCCTGTCCCACATAGTGCTCACAGTCTTAATTCTCATTTTACAGATGAGGTAACTGAGGCACAGAGAAGTTAAGTGATTTGCCCAAGGTCAAACAGCAGACAAGTAGTGGCGACGGGATTAGAATCTGGGTGCTCTAGCTCCCAGGCCCGGGCTCATTCCACAAGATCACACTGATTCTATTGTGTCTACACTCTCCCAAGTGCTTAGTACAGTGCCCTGCACACAGTAAGTGCTCAATAAATGCAATTGAATGAATGCTGAACAAACGGTGAGATTTTAACACTAGAGTCTGTGTTACCTGTTATTTTGATGTGTTCCTCAAATGTGTGATTTATTGCTTCTACTGTGATGCCGGTGACATTTTTAGCGAAAGAATGAATATACCATATTTAGTTGCATTGTTGCCACGTAATTCTCCCCAGAAAAAATGAAATGATTATTTTTTATAAGCAGCAATTAGTGATGGGCACTGGGGTAGGCAGAGGACCTGTGTCGGAATGGCTAAACACCACTGTCACAGGTTCATTCCCAGGAGGGAGTTTGTTCAGTGGGAATTGCAAATAAAACCTGTGGGGTAAGAAGAGGATTGAGTCTGGGGGATGGGAAGAGCTCAGCAGAAGAAAGAATAATAACTGTGGTATTTTTAAGTGCTTTCTACGTGCCAAGCACTATACTAGATGTAAGATAATCAGGTTAGACAGAGTCCGGATCCCACCCGAGGCTCACAGACTAAGTTGGAGGGAGAACAGGTATTGAATTCCCATTTTCTGGTTGAGGAAACTGAGGCACCGAGAAGTTAAATGACTTCCCCAAAGTCACACAGCAGGCTGGTGGCAGAGTCGGAATTAGAACCCAGACTCCCAGGCCCATAAAACTGAGGCACAGAGAAGTGAAGTGACTTGCCCAAAGTCACACAGCTGACAATTGGCGGAGCCGGGATGTGAACCCATAACCCATGACTCCAAAGCCCGGGCTCTTTCCACTGAGCCACGCTGCTCCTCATATGTATATATGTCTGTACATATTTATTACTCTATTTATATTTTACTTGTACATATCTATTCTATTTATTTTATTTTGTTAGTATGTTTGGTTTTGTTCTCTGTCTCCCCCTTTTAGACTGTGAGCCCACTGTTGGGTAGGGACCGTCTCTATATGTTGCCAACTTGGACTTCCCAGGCGCTTAGTACAGTGCTCTGCACACAGTAAGCGCTCAATAAATATGATTGATTGATTGATTGATTGATTGATTTCCATTAGGCCATTGGCCCAGGCAGAGTGTCGGTAGGAGACAGGAGGAAGGAAGAGATGATAGATATGAGGAGAGAAACGATTTCCCAATGCAGTAATTTTACTCTGTCTCACTCCCCAATCCCTTCCTAAATTGAACCCTGCAGCTTTTAGTTCCAAATTGTGTCCCACTCTGACCAATGTCTTCCTGACCCAGTGCTCTGCACACATTAAGCGCTCAATAAATACGATTGATTGATTGATTGATTGATTTCCGTTAGGCCACTGGCCCAGGCAGAGTGTCGGTAGGGGACAGGAGGAAGGAAGAGATGATCGATATGAGGAGAGAAACGATTTCCCAATGCAGTAATTTTACTCTGTCTCACTCCCCAATCCCTTCCTAAATTGAACCCTGCAGCTTTTAGTTCCAAATTGTGTCCCACTCTGACCAATGTCTTCCTGACCCAGTGCTCTGCACACAGTAAGTGCTCAATAAATACGATTGATTGATTGATTGATTGATTGATTTCCGTTAGGCCACTGGCCCAGGCAGAGTGTCGGTAGGGGACAGGAGGAAGGAAGAGATGATTGATATGAGGAGAGAAACGATTTCCCAATGCAGTAATTTTACTCTGTCTCACTCCCCAGTCCCTTCCTAAATTGAACCCTGCAGCTTTTAGTTCCAAATTGTGTCCCACTCTGACCAATGTCTTCCTGACCCAGTGCTCTGCACACAGTAAGCGCTCAATAAATACGATTGATTGATTGATTGATTGATTTCCGTTAGGCCACTGGCCCAGGCAGAGTGTCGGTAGGGGACAAGAGGAAGGAAGAGATGATCGATATGAGGAGAGAAACCATTTCCCAATGCAGTAATTTTACTCTGTCTCACTCCCCAATCCCTTCCTAAATTGAACCCTGCAGCTTTTAGTTCCAAATTGTGTCCCACTCTGACCAATGTCTTCCTGACCCAGTGCTCTGCACACAGTAAGCGCTCAATAAATACGATTGATGATTGATTGATTGATTTCTGTTAGGCCACTGGCCCAGGCAGAGTGTCGGTAGGGGACAGGAGGAAGGAAGAGATGATAGATATGAGGAGAGAAACGATTTCCCAATGCAGTAATTTTACTCTGTCTCACTCCCCAATCCCTTCCTAAATTGAACCCTGCAGCTTTTAGTTCCAAATTGTGTCCCACTCTGACCAATGTCTTCCTGACCCAGTGCTCTGCACACAGTAAGCGCTCAATAAATACGATTGATGATTGATTGATTGATTTCTGTTAGGCCACTGGCCCAGGCAGAGTGTCGGTAGGGGACAGGAGGAAGGAAGAGATGATAGATATGAGGAGAGAAACGATTTCCCAATGCAGTAATTTTACTCTGTCTCACTCCCCAATCCCTTCCTAAATTGAACCCTGCAGCTTTTAGTTCCAAATTGTGTCCCACTCTGACAAATGTCTTCCTGACCCAGTGCTCTGCACACAGTAAGCGCTCAATAAATACGATTGATTGATTGATTGATTTCCGTTAGGCCACTGGCCCAGGCAGAGTGTCGGTAGGGGACAGGAGGAAGGAAGAGGTGATCGATATGAGGAGAGAAACGATTTCCCAATGCAGTAATTTTACTCTGTCTCACTCCCCAATTCCTTCCTAAATTGAACCCTGCAGCTTTTAGTTCCAAATTGTGTCCCACTCTGACCAATGTCTTCCTGACCCAGTGCTCTGCACATAGTAAGCGTTCAATAAATACGATTGATTGATTGATTGATTGATTGATTTCCGTTAGGCCACTGGCCCAGGCAGAGTGTCGGTAGGGGACAGGAGGAAGGAAGAAATGATAGATATGAGGAGAGAAACGATTTCCCAATGCAGTAATTTTACTCTGTCTCACTCCCCAGTCCCTTCGTAAATTGAACCCTGCAGCTTTTAGTTCCAAATTGTGTCCCACTCTGACAAATGTCTTTCAGACCCAGTGCTCTGCACACAGTAAGCGCTCAATAAATACGATTGATTGATTGATTGATTTCCGTTAGGCCACTGGCCCAGGCAGAGTGTCGGTAGGGGACAGGAGGAAGGAAGAGGTGATCGATATGAGGAGAGAAACGATTTCCCAATGCAGTAATTTTACTCTGTCTCACTCCCCAATTCCTTCCTAAATTGAACCCTGCAGCTTTTAGTTCCAAATTGTGTCCCACTCTGACCAATGTCTTCCTGACCCAGTGCTCTGCACACAGTAAGCGCTCAATAAATACGATTAATTGATTGATTGATTTCCGTTAGGCCACTGGCCCAGGCAGAGTGTCAGTAGGGGACAGGAGGAAGGAAGAGATGATAGATATGAGGAGAGAAACGATTTCCCAATGCAGTAATTTTACTCTGTCTCACTCCCCAATCCCTTCCTAAATTGAACCCTGCAGCTTTTAGTTCCAAATTGTGTCCCACTCTGACCAATGTCTTCCTGACCCAGTGCTCTGCACACAGTAAGCGCTCAATAAATACGATTGATTGATTGATTGATTTCCGTTAGGCCACTGGCCCAGGCAGAGTGTCGGTAGGGGACAGGAGGAAGGAAGAGGTGATCGATATGAGGAGAGAAACGATTTCCCAATGCAGTAATTTTACTCTGTCTCACTCCCCAATTCCTTCCTAAATTGAACCCTGCAGCTTTTAGTTCCAAATTGTGTCCCACTCTGACCAAAGTCTTCCTGACCCAGTGCTCTGCACATAGTAAGCGTTCAATAAATACGATTGATTGATTGATTGATTGATTGATTTCCGTTAGGCCACTGGCCCAGGCAGAGTGTCGGTAGGGGACAGGAGGAAGGAAGAAATGATAGATATGAGGAGAGAAACGATTTCCCAATGCAGTAATTTTACTCTGTCTCACTCCCCAGTCCCTTCGTAAATTGAACCCTGCAGCTTTTAGTTCCAAATTGTGTCCCACTCTGACAAATGTCTTTCAGACCCAGTGCTCTGCACACAGTAAGCGCTCAATAAATACGATTGATTGATTGATTGATTTCCGTTAGGCCACTGGCCCAGGCAGAGTGTCGGTAGGGGACAGGAGGAAGGAAGAGGTGATCGATATGAGGAGAGAAACGATTTCCCAATGCAGTAATTTTACTCTGTCTCACTCCCCAATTCCTTCCTAAATTGAACCCTGCAGCTTTTAGTTCCAAATTGTGTCCCACTCTGACCAATGTCTTCCTGACCCAGTGCTCTGCACACAGTAAGCGCTCAATAAATACGATTAATTGATTGATTGATTTCCGTTAGGCCACTGGCCCAGGCAGAGTGTCGGTAGGGGACAGGAGGAAGGAAGAGATGATAGATATGAGGAGAGAAACGATTTCCCAATGCAGTAATTTTACTCTGTCTCACTCCCCAATCCCTTCCTAAATTGAACCCTGCAGCTTTTAGTTCCAAATTGTGTCCCACTCTGACCAATGTCTTCCTGACCCAGTGCTCTGCACACAGTAAGCGCTCAATAAATACGATTGATTGATTGATTGATTTCCGTTAGGCCACTGGCCCAGGCAGAGTGTCGGTAGGGGACAGGAGGAAGGAAGAGGTGATCGATATGAGGAGAGAAACGATTTCCCAATGCAGTAATTTTACTCTGTCTCACTCCCCAATTCCTTCCTAAATTGAACCCTGCAGCTTTTAGTTCCAAATTGTGTCCCACTCTGACCAATGTCTTCCTGACCCAGTGCTCTGCACATAGTAAGCGTTCAATAAATACGATTGATTGATTGATTGATTGATTGATTTCCGTTAGGCCACTGGCCCAGGCAGAGTGTCGGTAGGGGACAGGAGGAAGGAAGAAATGATAGATATGAGGAGAGAAACGATTTCCCAATGCAGTAATTTTACTCTGTCTCACTCCCCAGTCCCTTCGTAAATTGAACCCTGCAGCTTTTAGTTCCAAATTGTGTCCCACTCTGACAAATGTCTTTCAGACCCAGTGCTCTGCACACAGTAAGCGCTCAATAAATACGATTGATTGATTGATTGATTTCCGTTAGGCCACTGGCCCAGGCAGAGTGTCGGTAGGGGACAGGAGGAAGGAAGAGGTGATCGATATGAGGAGAGAAACGATTTCCCAATGCAGTAATTTTACTCTGTCTCACTCCCCAATTCCTTCCTAAATTGAACCCTGCAGCTTTTAGTTCCAAATTGTGTCCCACTCTGACCAATGTCTTCCTGACCCAGTGCTCTGCACATAGTAAGCGTTCAATAAATACGATTGATTGATTGATTGATTGATTGATTTCCGTTAGGCCACTGGCCCAGGCAGAGTGTCGGTAGGGGACAGGAGGAAGGAAGAAATGATAGATATGAGGAGAGAAACGATTTCCCAATGCAGTAATTTTACTCTGTCTCACTCCCCAGTCCCTTCCTAAATTGAACCCTGCAGCTTTTAGTTCCAAATTGTGTCCCACTCTGACCAATGTCTTCCTGACCCAGTGCTCTGCACACAGTAAGCGCTCAATAAATACGATTGATTGATTGATTGATTGATTTCCATTAGGCCACTGGCCCAGGCAGAGTGTCGGTAGGGGACAGGAGGAAGGAAGAGATGATCGATATGAGGAGAGAAACGATTTCCCAGTGCAGTAATTTTACTCTGTCTCACTCCCCAATCCCTTCCTAAATTGAACCCTGCAGCTTTTAGTTCCAAATTGTGTCCCACTCTGACCAATGTCTTCCTGACCCAGTGCTTCTAACATCACACACAGAGTGGGGCTCCCCAAAATAGGGCGTCCAGGACAGTGGCTCCTACTTACTTACCTACTTGCCCCTTTGAAGCCTTCCCTGCCTAAGCTCTCCTCTCCTCCTCTCCCACTCCCTTCTGCATCCCCCTTCCTTGTTCCCTTCATTCATCCTCCTTCCCATCCCCACCGCACATATGTATATGCCTGTAATTTATTTGTTAATGTCTGTATCCCCCTCTAGACTGAGCTCGGGAATGTGCCTACTATTGTGTTGTAGTAATAATGATAGCATTTATTAAGCGCTTACTATGTGCAAAGCACTGTTCTAAGGCGCTGGGGGGTTACAAGGTGATCAGGTTGTCCCACGGGGGGCTCACAGTCTTAATTTATTAATTTAATAATTTATTTTATTTTGTTAGTATGTTTGGTTTTGTTCTCTGTCTCCCCCCTTTTAGACTGTGAGCCCAGTGTTGGGTAGGGACTGTCTCTATATGTTGCCAGTTTGTACTCCCCAAGCGCTTAGTACAGTGCTCTGCACATAGTAAGCGCTCAATAAATATGTTTGATTGATTGATTGATTAATCCCCATTTTACGGATGAGGGAACTGAGGCCCAGAGAAGTGAAGTGACTTGCCCAAAGTCACACAGCTGACAGTTGGCGGAGCCGGGACTTGAACCCATGACCTCTGACTCCAAAGCCCGGGCTCTTTCCACTGAGCCACGCTGCTTCTCTACTCTCCGAAGTGCTTAGTACAGTGCTTTGCACGCAGTAAGCTCTCAATAAACACGGTTGAACGGATGACTGGATGAATGGTCCAGGGACAGCACATAGCACGTTTTCTCCCCCTGACAATTGTCAATCGTTTTGGTTGTTTCAGCAGTAAACCCCACTAAAGTCCATGAACACCGTTAACTGAATAAAAACAATAACAAAAGGACTCCATTTATCTATTGGCATGCAAGTACCAACAAAAGCAGCCAGGGAAGATCCCCTTTGGTTAGAATTCTTGACACAAAATGTTAAGGGCTTTTCACATTTTACAAACACACTTCAAAATTTGGCATGCTTCTTTAAAGACACCAGGAAGATCTAAACTACCCTGTAGGCTTCTGTGACTTTTCTTCCATTGTGTGATATTTTCAACTACGTCACATGTCTAGGCAGAAAACTCTCTGCGATTTTTAAATAGGTTTGTCGCATTACTCTCAGCACCCGACTTCTGACCTTTTCTGTTCCGGGTGACATAAAACAATTTTAGTAAGTTCTTCATTTAGTTTCTGTAACCCTTCCTAGGCTGTGAACCCGTTGTTGGGTAGGGACCGTCTCTATATGTTGCCGACTTGTACTCCCCAAGCGCTTAGTCCAGTGCCCCGCACACAGTAAGCGCTCAATAAATACGATTGAATGAATGAATGAATGAACCCATCAAGAAATAGATCACCATAATTCTTGGGTTCTTCCCTGACTTTTAGGCAGCATTGAAGTTAAATTATTGTGTTAAAACTATGGTTTACTCCTTCTCCACTCTTCTTGCCCTGAAAGTGAAGACTGGAAGCTTTGAAAAGCATTGTAAATGGCATTCATTAAGCACCCACTACGTGCCAGGCACTGTACTAAGCGCTGGGGTAGGTACAAGTTACTCAGGTCGGACACAGCCCACGTCCCACCTGGGGCTCCCAGTCTTAATCCTCATTTTACAGAGGATCGAATTGAGGCCCAGAGACGTGATGCGACTGCCCATGGTCACACAGCAGACAAGTGGCGGAGCCGGGATTAGAACCCGGGTCCTCCTGACTTCCAGGACCGTGCTCTTTCCATTAAACCACACCGCTTCTCATCAATTCCTGAGTCTGCCCACTTCCAAACCCTTCTAAAATCCCCTGTCCTCCAAGATAATTTTCCAGTTAATTTTTCTTCTCCTCACATCACCTCTTCTCAGTAGCACCTGAGCACATTGACTCTCACCACCTGTCATCACAGTTTTTTGTACAAATGGATTTACATACTATTTGAAGCCCTCTTCCCCATCCAAAAGACCAACATCCTGGTTCAGGTGCTTGTCATATCCCAGCTGTACCAGCCTCTTCACTTGTTTCCTTGCCTCCAGCCTCTCCAGCCCGTATTTCACTCTGCTGCTCTGATCAGCTCCCTAAAATGTCATTTTTATATGTCTCTCCACTCTTCAGAAATCTTCCAGTGGTCACTCATTCACCTCCACCTTAAACAGAAACTCCTGTCCATCGGCACTGAAGTGCTCCATCAGCTCTCTCCCTCTTATATACTGGTGTCTCCTACCACATGCCAGCTCACATTTTCTATCCCTCCCAAGCTCATCTTCTCACTCTGTTTCCTTTTTGAATCTCCAGGCTATTATCTGTGGCTCTCGCCCTTCCTCCCACCTGGAACTCCCTCTCCCAACAAATCCGCCAAACTTCTCGCCAACTTCCAAACCCTTCTAAAATCCCACGTCCTCCAAGATAGTTTTCCAGTTAATTTTTCTTCTCCTCACATCACCTCTTCTCAATATCACCTCAGCGCATTGACTGTCACCACCTGTCATCACAGTTTTGTACAAATTGATTTACATACTATTTGATTTTTTTGTACAAATTGATTTACATACTATCCTGTATATATGTATATATGTTTGTACATATTTATTACTCTATTTATTTATTTTACCTGTACATATCTATTCTATTTATTTTATTTTGTTAGTATGTTTGGTTTTGTTCTCTGTCTCCCCGTTTTAGACTGTGAGCCCACTGTTGGGTAGGGACTGTCTCTAGATGTTGCCAACTTGTACTTCCCAAGCGCTTAGTACAGTGCTCTGCACACAGTAAGTGCTCAGTAAATACGATTGATTGATTGATTGATTTGAAGCCTTCTTCGTCCCGCCTCTAAACTACTTCAAATCTGTTTTACCCTTTCAACTCTAACCTCACTGTGGGCAGGGCTCCTATCTGTCTTCCACCATTATTGTACTCTCCCAAGCACTCAGTACAGTGGTGTGCATAAAGCACTCATTATCCAGTAAGTGAAACCCTTAGAGAGTGTGCCAACTTAGAGAAGCAGTGTGGCTCAGTGGAAAGAGCCCGGGCTTTGGAATCAGAGGTCACGGGTTCAAATCCCGGCTCCGCCACTTGTCAGCTGTGTGACTTCGGGCAAGTTACTTGACTTCTCTGTGCCTCAGTTCCCTCATCTGTAAAATGGGGATTAAGTCTGTGAGCCCCACGTGGGACAATCTAATCACTTTGTATCCTCCCCAGCACTTAGAACAGTGCTTTGCACATAGTAAGTGCTTAATAAATGTCATTATTATTATTATTATTATTACTTTGCCATTTCAGCCATTTATGCAGAATGGACCCCGAGAAGGGTGGTGAGTGTCCAGTGAATGAACTAAGACACTTCATAGCACTGAAGAAGCCAGAACTATAGTCCTGCTGGTTTTCATCGTTTTCTTTAGGATAATCAAAACTACTTCTCATTTTCTTCTACTCTAAAGAAGTCCCTTAGAGTAACCAAAAAAGGGAAAGGGGCTCTTGAGTTTTTTTGTCACCTCTGAATATGTCATTTCCTCTCAGCTGTATTCTGAAGAAGAGTAATGAGGAGTCAAAGGAGGGTGCCTAGATTCCATTTCAGACCACTTCTTTTAAATATACCATTTCTCTCAATGGAGAAATCATTTACTATTGGCAATTCTAGAGGCCTGGAAAAGCAAATAGATCTCAAAGTGCCTAATTCAGCACCATCAAATAAGCACCTACAAAAAAAGATGGCATCACTGAATGAGTGTTCAAGAAAGCATTTCTAGACATAGATTCTGCTTTCTAGTTTACCATCTAAAAACTTTTGTTGGGAAGTAATTTGCATCCTTTACCCTCTGGCTTCATGAATATAATAGCACAGCCCCAAAATAATAATGAGAAAATTAGGCGGCAGATGGTTAACAGGAAATGAAATGTTTACGGTTCTGCAGTACATAGCTCCCTCTAAGATGTGTCTGTGACCTGACAGACTTGCCATGCAGCCAGCCTATAGACCCCAGGGGTCCCCTTCCATTCATTCAATCGTATTTATTGAGCGCTTACTGTGTGCAGAGCACTGTACTAAGCGCTTGGGAAGTACAAGTTGGCACATATAGAGACGGTCCCTACCCGACAATGGGCTCATAGTCTAACAGGGGGAGACAGAGAACAAAACCAAACATATTAACAAAATAAAATAGAATATGTACAAGTAAAATAAATCGAGTAATAAATATGTACAAACATATATACAGGTGCTGTGAGGAAGGGAAGGAGGTAAGGCGGGGGGGATGGAGAGGGGGAGGAGGGGGAGAGGAAGGAGGGGGCTCAGTGTGGGAGGGCCTCCTGGAGGAGGTGAGCTCTCAGTAGGGCCTTGAAGGGAGGAAGAGAGCTAGCTTGGCGGATGGGCAGAGGGAGGGTATTCCAGGCCCCGGGGGAGGACGTGGATCAATCAATCAGTGCTATTTCTGAATGCTTACTGTGTGCAGAGCACTGTACCTACTAAGAATTTGGGAGAGTACAGTCTAAGAGTTAGCAGATGCAATGCCTGCCCATTTTCGAATCTTCAAATTAAAAAATCGTATACTTTTCATCATCAAATGTACACAGTCAACCAGTCGATGGTATTTACTGAGTGCCTGCTTTTGCAGGGCATTCATTCAATCGTATTTACTGAGCGCTTACTGTGTGCAGAGCACTGTACTAAGCGCTTGGAAAGTACACATAGAGCACCGGAGCACCGGGTTTCTGACAAGGCACTGCTCGCCCCTGTCTGCCATCCTGGGGGATGAGTCCCATGCCCCTAAAGTGGGGTAGGCAAGAGGCCGGGTGACAGCCACCATCCAACACCAGTGAGGAGGTTGGCATGATTGTGCCTATTGACATTTGGACGGTGTCCTGCCAAGGCCAGTGAGGATCCTGACAGCCGCAGCTCTCGCCGACTTATTGTTGCCTTTGTTTTCTTATGTCGTTTGGTTGTTTTTTTATTTTTATTTTATTTTATTTTTTTATTTTGATGTTCTCTGTCCCCATTTCCAGGAGATGGAGACTCTCCCGTGGCACAGGACCACAGATGAATTATTTCTGCCTTCCCCTAGCATTTAGTACAGTCCCTACCCCCAAATAAGCATTCAGCAATTTTTCTTAACAATATTTGTTAGGTGCCTACTATACGTCAAGCATTGTTCTAAGTGCTGAGCTAGATGCAAGTTAATGAGGTGAGACACAATCCCTTTCCCAGGTGGAGTTCACAGTTTAAGTAGGAGGGAGAAAAATTATCGAATGTCCATTTTGATGATGATGATGGTATTTGTTAAGTGCTTACTATGTGTCAAGCATTGTTCTAAGTGCTGAGCTAGATGCAAGTTAATGAGGTCAGACACAATCCCTTTCCCAGGAGGAGTTCACAGTTTAGGAGGGAGAAAAATTATCAAATGTCCATTTTGATGATGACAATGGTATTTGTTAAGTGCTTACTATACGTCAAGCATTGTTCTAAGTGCTGAGCTAGTGCAAGTTAATGAGGTCAGACACAATCCCTTTCCCAGGAGGAGTTCACAGTTTAAGTAGGAGGGAGAAAAATTATCGAATGTCCATTTTGATGATGATGATGATGGTATTTGTTAAGCGTTTACTATGTGTCAAGCACCGTTCTAAGCACTGGGGTAGACACAAGATAATCAAGTTGGACACAGTCCCTGTCCCACGTGGGGCTCACAGTCTTCATCCCCATTTTACAGATGAGGTAACTCAGGTAAAGAGAAGTGAAGTTACTTGCCCAAGGTCACACAGCAGACAGGTGGTGGAGTTGGGATTCGAACCCAGGTCCTTCCAACTCCCAGGCCCGTGCTCTTTCCAGCAGGGAAGTGGCAGAGCTGAGATTAGAACCCAGGTCTTCTGGCTCCTAGGCCCACGCCCTTTCCACTTGGCCGCCCTGCTTTCAATTGCGATAACTAACAAGGCAAACAAATTTAATAGCTAATTTAACACCAGAGTAAAAAAAAAATACAGGAATAATTATGAGAAACGTCTAGCCTATCTCAGCAGAAAGCTAATTCTGGGAAATAATAGAGTTCGAGACTAGTTCAGGTAACGAGAAAGAAACCTGGTTGGAGTTTTCAATCTCTGGACCCCTCTGCAAGGAGAGAGATTCATTTGTTCATTCAGTCGTATTTATTGAGCGCTTACTGTATGCAGAGCACTGTACTAAGCGCTTGGGAAGTACAAGTCGGCAACATGTAGAGGCGGTCCCTACCCAACAGCAGGCTCACAGTCTAGAAGGGGGAGACAGACGACAAAACAAAACATCTAGGCAGGTGATTAAAGGCAATCAGAGCTGGATTCATGTCTACTAATGTTGTGCACTTTACAAAGCACTTAGTACAGTGCTGTGCACACAGTAGGTGCTCAATAAGTACTGTTCAATGGATCAGTGGTATTTATTGAACGCTTACTACGTGCACTTACAGTCAGTCAATTGCATTTATTGAGCATTTACTGGGAGCAGAACACGGTACAAAGTTCTTGGGAGAGTACAGTGTAACAATAAACAGACACATTCCCTGCCCACAGTGAGCTCACAGTCTAGAGGGGGAGACAGGCGTTAATACAAATAAATAAAGTATAGATATGTCCAGAAGTGCTGTGGGGCTCAGAGGGGAGATGAATAAAGAGAGAAAGTCAGGGTGATGCAGAAGGCTCCCTCTAGACTTGTGTGGGCAGGGAATGTGTCTGCTTATTGTTGTACTGTATTCTCCCGAGCGCTCAATACAGTGCTCTGCACACAGAAAGCGCTCAATAAATAAGATTGAGGAATAAATACGATCGAATGAATGAAAGGGAGTGGGAGAAGAGGAAGGGAAGGCTTCTTGGAAGTGGGGAGAGTAATTGTCCGTCGGATATGAGAAAGGCAGGGTGTTCCCAGGCCAGAGGCGGGATGTGGGCGAGAGGTCGGCGGCACGTCAGGCGAGATCGCGACACGATGAGAGGCCACCGGCATTTAGCATTAATGCCCAGTTAGCATTAGAGAAGCAAAGTCTGCGGGCTGGGTTGCCGTAGGAGAGCAGCGAGGTGAGGTAGGAGGGGACAAGGTGACTGACTGCTTTAAAGCCAGCGGCGAGGAGTTTCTGTTCGATGCGGAGGTGGATGGGCAACCACTGGTAGTTCTTGAGGAGTGGAGAAACACGGCCTGAAGGTTTTCGTAGAAAAATGATCCGGGCAGCAGAGTGAAGTCTGGACTGGAGTCGGGAGAGACAGGAGGCTGGGAGGTCAGCAAGGAGACTTTTATGGTCATCGAGGCGGGTAGGACAGGTGATTGGATTAATGCGGTAGCAGTTGGGATGCAGAGGAAAGGGTGGATTTTAGCAGTGATGCGAAGGACTGAACTAAGTTCTTGGGGGAGTAAAATACAACAGAATTAGAGGACACGTTCCGTGCCCGTAACGAGAGAACAGTCTAGAGGATGAAAAGAAGAGTTGTTTTGATCTTATTCGTACTTACCCTCTCATCGGCTGGGGGGCTGCCTAGGCATCCCTTCCCCTCCCTGTGCTTCTTGGGCGTCACGTTGTCTTCTGACTGGAGCTTTCTTACTTGTGAATCCGGCAGTCCACACTCTCTAGCTTGAATCACCTTGCGGGCTGCCTGAAATATCGCACATAGCACTTCCTTCCTGAGTTCATTAACTCACCCTGTCCACACTTCTGACACCACAGGCTTAGAGGTCACCCCGCAATCCTTACACCTCGCTAAGGCAGCCTCAAAGGGAGAAATCATTTATTTCTAGAAAGGACAACGTGTTCATCCCCCCCTCTCGGCCCCGTAGCACTTATGTACGTATCTGTTATTTGTTTATATGAATGTCTGTCTCCCCTGTTCTCGACTGTAAGCTTGTGGGCAGGGAATGTGTGTGTTTATTGCTGTATGGAACTCTCCCAAGCACTTAGTACAGTGCTCTGCACACAGTAAGCACTCAATAAACATGATTGAATGCATGAATGAATGAATGAGAGTGTGCCTACTCCTGAACTGCTTCAATCAATCAATCAATCGTATTTATTGAGCGCTTACTGTGTGCAGAGCACTGTACTAAGCGCTTGGGAAGTACAAATTGGCAACATATAGAGACAGTCCCTACCCAACAGTGGGCTCACTACCTGGTTGACTAACTGGGTGCTGAATTCTGCAAAGGGGTGGCCAATACTCAGACGAAGAATCCATCGGTTGTGCCTATCGAGTGTTTACTGTGTCCAGAACACTGTACTAAGCGCTTGGGAGAGTACAATATAATGTATTTGGTAGACGGGGTCCCACTCCAGAAGGAGCTAACAGTGTAGTGAAGGATACACAAACAGGCGTAAATCAATCCATCAGTAAGTGTTCGGGGAAGTGCAGTAGAATTAGCTGACATGATACCTGCCCTCAAGGAGCTTATAGCTTAGCAGGGAAGACAGACATTAAAATAAGATACAGATAGGAGAAAGTAAGAGAGTATAAAGATAAAGAAGTAGGTGGGGGGGGTGTGTGTTTGTGTGTGTATGTGTGTGTACACACACCCAGATGCTTAAGGGGCAGAAGAGGAGGATACAGGAAGGGAAATGTGAACTCAGTATGGACAAGGAACATGTATACCGACTCTGGTGTATTGTACTCTCTCAAGTATTTAGTATTATGCTCTACACCCAATAAACACTCAATATATACCATTGATCGATTGAGGACAAACCTCCTGGAGGAGATGTGATCTCATAAGGGCTTTGAGGTGGGAAGACCCACCACTTGCCCGCTGTGTGATCTTGGGGAAGTCATTTAACTTTTCTGTGCCTCAGTTTTCTCACTTGTAATATGGGGATTAAATACCTATTATTCCTCAGACTCCTAGAGGCAGGTGGATGCAGAGAGGGAGAGGGGTTAGAGCTAGTGAGGTAGGTAAGGGAGTTGGGAGGCACAAAGAGATGGAGAAGTATGTGCCAGAGAGGTATGAAGAGAAGAAGTGAACTGGGTCAGAAAAAACTAGTATCAACAGTGCTCCTACCACAAGAAGAGAAGGATCCACAGTGTTTAAAGCAGCTGAGAGGATGAGGAGGATCAGGATGGAGCAGAATCTGCTCGATTGAGACTCTTGTACAGAGCAGCGTAAGTGTAATGTAGGGGATCAAGGAGGGAGTTGGAGGAGAGGAAATGGAGTTGGCAGGTTTTTACAACCCATTTGACAAGTTTGGTCAGGAAAGGGAGGAGGGACAAGGGGCAATAACTAGGTACAGCAGTTGTTATTTTAGAATCAGAGACATGGGCATGTTTGAAGGCAGAGGGGAAGGAGCTGTCAGAGAGTGAGCAGTGGGGGGTTGGGGAGGGAGTTAGAGGGCTGGAACATAACTCTTTGACATCTTTTTTCTATTCACTTGAAAAGATTTTTTTTTTAATGGTATTTGTTAAAGCGCGTACTATGTGCCCGGCACTGTACTAAACTCTGGGGTAGATGCAGGCTAATCAGGTAGGACTCAGTCCATGTCCCACACGGGGGGCTCACAGTCTTAATCCTCAATTTACAGATGAGGTAGCCGAGGCACAGAGAAGTGACTTGCCCAAGGTCTCTCAGCAGTAAAGAGGCCGTGCCGGGATTAGAACACAGGCCCGTGCTCTTGACACTACGCCAGGCTGCTTCTCAACCTTTCCCTCCAACAGTCAGTATTAGGTCATGCATCTGGAATTAGAAATTCTTCTCAGGCCATAGTTGTGCCAAGGCGATGCCAAGCTAGAATGTTTCCAGTAATAATAATAATAGTAATCGTGGTACTTGTTAGGCACTTACTATGCACCAGACACTGTACTAAATGCCAGGGTGGGGCCTGGGCGTCAAAAGCTCATAGGATCGAATCCTGGCTCTGCCACTTGCCTTCTGTGTGACCGTGGGCAAGTCACTTCACTTCTCTGTGCCTCACGCTGAGAAGCAGCGTGGCTCAGTGGAAAGAGCACGGGCTTTGGAGTCCGAGGTCATGGGTTCGAATCCCGACTCCACCAGATGTCTGCTGTGTGATCTTGGACAACGCACTTAACTTCTCTGGACCTCAGTTACCTCATCTGTAAAATGGGGATTAAGACTGTGAGCCCCACATGGGACAATCTGATCACCCTGCATCCTCCCCAGCGCTTAGAACAGTGCTTTGTACGTAGTAAGCGCTTAACAAATGCCAATTATTATTATTATTATTATCACCTCATCTGGAAAATGGGGATTGAGACTGTGAGCCCCACGCGGGACAGAGACTGTGTCCAACCCGATTTGCTTGTATCCACCCCAGGGCTTCGAACAGTGCCTGGTTCATAGTAGTGTTTAACAAATGCTACAATTGTTACTGTTATTATTATTATTATTATTATTACTATTATTATTATTATACAAGCAAATCAGGTTGTACCTGCCCCCATACCCCTGAAGCCATGGAAGCCGTGACAGTGGCTGAGAGGAAGGGATGGGAAATTCAAACAAAACAGCAGCAGGAGGCATGTGATCCCATAACTGAAACAACGTGGCTTAGTGGACAGAGCACGGGCCTGGGACTCAGAAGGACCTGGGTTCTAATCCCGCCCCGCCACTTGTCTGCTCTGTGACCTTGGGCAAGTCCCTTCACTTCTCTACGGCTCCGTTACCTCGTCTGCAAAGTGGGGATAAAAGCGGGAGCCCCATGGGGGACAGGGACTGGTGTCCAACCTGATTACCTTATATCTACCCCAGCTCTTAGAACAGTGTTTGGCACATAGTAAATGCCTAGTAAGTACCGTAATTATTATAGGCAAACTCCGCTCCAGCAGGCAGTAGTAATAAGGGAAAGTGGAAGAGATGCCGGGAAACCCAAGCGTGACCTGTTTGAATGATAATGGTTGTAGATATAGCGAGCGGGCAGACTGCTCAATGTCAGAGAACAGCTGTGGGAGCAGGCAAGAAGAAAGATTTGTTTCTCTTTGCCACCTGGGTGCACTTAGTAGTCACCCCAGCTCCTCAGCACTTACGACGATACCCTTTTCCTCTACTATTTCCCCTATTCCTAAACTAATGTCTGTATCCCCTTGCAGTCCAGAAGCTCCTTGTGGGCAGGGATCATGTCTTTTAGACTGTGAGCCCACTATTGGGTAGGGACCGTCCCTATATGTTGCCGACTTGTACTTCCCAAGCTCTTAGTACAGTGCTCTACACACAGTAAGCGCTCAATAAATACGATTGACGATGATGCCGATCAACTCTATTGTACTTTCCCAGACGCTTAGTACAGCACTCTGCCCAAAGCGAGCACTCAATAAATACCATTGATTTAAGTTGGTGAACAAGAGCTACTGCAGTTCAGCCCCACGTTTCCCCACTCTGCAAGAAACTCCAGTGGTTGCCCAGCCACCTCCACATCAAAGCACACAGTCACCTTGCCCCCTCCTACCTCACATTGCTACTCTCCTATTACAAACCAGCTCATACACTTCTCTCCTCTTCTCACTGTTGTTCGAGCTCATCTATCTCACTGCCGACCTCTCGCCCACGTCCGTTCTCCGGTCTGGAATGCCCTCCCTTGTATCCAACAATTACTCTCTCCCCCTTCAAAGCCTTATTGAAGGCTTATCTCCTCCAAGAGGCCTTTTCTGACTAAGCCCTCCTTTCCTCTTCTCCCACTCCCTCCTGCGTCATCCCGATTTGCTCCCTTTATTCATCCCCCCCTCCGAGCCCTACAGCACCTATCTACGTATCTTTAATTTATTTATTTATACTGATGTCTGTCTCCGCCTCTAGACTGTAAGGTCATTGTGGGCAGGGAATGTGTCTGTTTACTTGTAACGTACTCTCCCGGGCACTTAGTACAGTGCTCTGCCTACAATAATTGCTCTATAAATACAGTTGATTGACTGAATCCACTGTTCATCATTATCAATCGTATTTATTGAGCGCTTACTGTGTGCAGAGCACTGTACTAAGCGCTTGGGAAGTACAAGTTGGCAACATATAGAGACAGTCCCTACCCAATAGTGGGTTCACAGTCTAATTTGCATGCATTTTCTGCCAACACTTTCATTCATTCAATCGTATTCATTCATTCAATCATATTTATTGAGCGCTTACTGTGTGCAGAGCACTGTACTAAGCGCTTGGGAAGTACAAGTCGGCCACATATAGAGACGGTCCCTGCCCCTAAACACCCTCCTCCAGTTCATTAGCTTTTCTTCCATACTTCCCCTTCCGAAGTCCCTCATTCTTGACTCTCCTTAATCAGTCGATCGATCAATCGTATTTGTTGAGGTTTCTTTAGATCTTAGAAGTCAGCTTGTTTTACATGGCAAATGTGAGCAAAATTCATCTGTTGCCTAATACTTTCCCTGACTCCCGTAAGAAAAAGGAAAGACTAAGCTAGAGGTAATGAGAACGTGTGAAAACCGCAGTGAAGTCTTTGTGAAGAATAGCTATTGTGGTTTTTTTGCAAATACTCCTCAACCAAGAGGACTGACATTCATTTTTGGACTGGTAATTCAGTGAAATGCAGATGATCTGTGAGTAAGCCCGGAAAGACTAAAAGAGCTAGCAGTGTTTTACGAACACTAGAGGAAAGTAATAGATAATCTGTGGAACATTCTAGAAGAGTGGCCATCGGCAGTTGCCTGTGTCTCTCACCTTCCATCTCTCTGGCGCTCCTCACCCTTCCCCAAGGGTTTAAGCGTCTTGTCCCTTTTCAGATGCAAGGCTTGGCCTTTATCCATAGCAGGAATGTATTTCTGGGCCTCTCTCGGCCTGATCGCTAATTCACACCTTTTGTGACTCATTCCTTCCCCGTCTTGCTTTTTTGCTGACTCTTCTCTGCTCCTCAGCCTCCTGGGACCCCTAAGAGCAGAATCAGCGACAGATTTCCTTTAACCCTCACCTTTAGGAAAGAAAACGGTGGGCTTTGCTTCTGGGGAAGAATGAGTGTGTTTGAGTGCCTCTGAGGGATTTTCTGGGTTTATACATGTATTTCTTCTAGAGGAGCAGGAGTAGAGGCTGGGTGAGACTTTCTCCAGGTTCTTCAAAGCCCAGTTCCGACAACGTTCCCACTTGCCCACTAGATAAGAGAGGTGGGGACTTGGGACCCTCTTTCAAGTTTGTAGCCTGGTTTCACCGAACTGGCCAAACGGCCTTGGCCATGGCCCTGCCGCTGGGAAATCATCATCATCATCATCATCAATTGTATTTATTGAGCGCTTACTGTGTGCAGAGCACTGTACTGAGCACTTGGGAAGTCCAAGTTGGCAACATATAGAGACAGTCCCTACCCAATAGTGGGCTCACAGTCTAAAAGGGGGAGACAGAGAACAAAACCAAACATACTAACAAAATAAAATAAATAGAATAGATATGTACAAGTAAAATAAATAAATAGAGTATGCTCTCAGGTGGCATGGGGGTAACCCTGGAATAGCGGCAGCACTTAACTTTTATATTTACCTCAGTTTGACCCTCAGGCAAGTAACCCACTTAGCCAAGATAACCTTTTTCCCCTTCCCCACCAAATTGGCCACTTCAGTTTTGTAGTATAGACAGTTCATCATTCTGTACCGAACACTGTAGTTAACACTTGGGAGAGCACCCCTGAATTAGTAGACGTGATCCCTGACCTCAAGAACCTTAAAATCAAAAAGGACGTGCTTTGTTGAGCTATTTGTTAAGCACTTCCTATGTGCCAGGCCCTGTACTAAGCACTGGACTTAAGCAATCAAGAGAGTACAAGACAGTCAATCAATCAATCAATCGTATTTATTGAGCGCTTACTGTGTGCAGAGCACTGTACTAAGCGCTTGGGAAGTACATGTTGGCAACATATAGAGGCAGTCCCTACCCAACAGTGGGCTCACAGTCTAAAAGGTGGGCTCACAGTCTAAAGGACAACAGAAGGAAGGAAGGAGAGAATGACCACGGTCATTTCCTTCACCTCAGAAACAGCATGAAACAGCCCCACATGGGACAGGGACCGAGTCCAACATAATTAATCTTGTACCTACCCTGGACATTAGACAGGTACCCGGTGGGAATATAATAATAATAATAATGGCATTTATTAAGTGCTTACTATGTGCAAAGCACCGTTCTAAGCGCTGGGGAGGTTACAAGGTGATCAGGTTGTCCTACAGGAGGCTCACAGTCTTAATCCCCATTTTACAGATGAGGTACTGAGGCACAGAGAAGTTAAGTGACTTGCCCAAAGTCTCACAGCTGACAGTTGGCGGAGCCAGGGTTTGAACCCATGTCCTCTGACTCCAAAGCCCGGCCTCTTTCCACTGAGCCACGCCTATTTATTTTATTTTGTTAGTATGTTTGGTTTTGTTCTCTGTCTCCCCCTTTTAGACTGTGAGCCCACTGTTGGGTAGGGACTGTCTCTATATGTTGCCAATTTGTACTTCCCAAGCGCTTAGTACAGTGCTCTGCACATAGTAAGCGCTCAATAAATACGATTGATGATGATGATGATGACGCTTCTCTGGGAATGCCCAAAGGGGTTCACTGGCAGCCGAGGAATGGGGACAAGAGAAGGAGGGGAGGACAGGAGAAGGGAAGAAGGGGAGAATGGAAGAGGAGAAGAGAGAAAAGGTGCGGGGGAGAAAGGAGAAGAAGAGTATGATAAAGGAGTGGTGGGAGGGGAAGGTTTGGAGGGAGGAAGGGAGAGCGATGGAGAGGGGAAGAGGGAGAGAAGGGGAGGAAGAAAAAAGGAAGGGAGGGAAAAGAAAAGTTTCTTTTTGTATGAGGGCAGCTGAGAATGGTGCCCGTGGTGGTGGGAACAGGGTGGCAGCTGCGTCAATTTGGCAACTGGCTCACCTTTCAGTAGCCCCCCGGCTATCTGGCAGGACCATGGTAAGTGGGGAGGTGGGATCCTGAGGGTTCCAGAGAGCCACACCCTGATGGCAAGGAGAATAAAGTAGAAAAGACATCTGGATGCCACTTTTGACCCCCCTTTCCAGCCCTCATGGGTAGGCCAGGCTACGATGGCTACCCAATCTTTCCAAAAAGCTCAAGCAGGTGGAGAAACATGAGGCTAATAATTTCAGCTCCACAGTACCCATCCGCAGGAAGCCAGGGCTCACGTCTTTCTCTCAGCAACTTGACAACTTGCATTGTTGCCTTGCTAAGGGGTATGGGATAGTAATAATAACTGTGGTATTTGTTAAGTGCTTCCTATATGCCAGGCCCCATACTAAGCACGGGGGTAGGTACAAGATCATCAGCCCAGACATGGTCCCTGCCCCACATGGGGCTCATAGTCTGAGAAGAAGGGAAAACAGGTCTGGAATCCCCATTTTACAAGTGGGGAAATTGAGGCACGGAGAAGTCAAGTGACTTGCCCAAGGTCACGCATCGGGAAAGTGGCAGAGCTGAGATTAGAGCTCAGGTCCTCCTCCACTTAGGCCATGCTGCTTTTCAGATGGAAATCTTCAAAGTACGGAAAAATTAAAGTTATTCCTTGTCCTGCACACAGACATATAGAAAGCTGGTGGTCACTGCTTTTCTTGCAAAGGAAATATTTTCGCGGTTAGGAATAGAAGGGTGTTTAATTCATGTAGCTATTCATTTGTCAGGCTGTTTCTATGAAAACACGATGGACATGGTCATACAAACAGCATGAGTATGATTTTCCATTTGTAAAGAAATGTTCTAGCATTTGTATTTACCATTCAGATTTCCTATTTTGACCCTTCTCATGAAAAATCTCAAGTTCAACCAAAGGCAGTTTAGATTCGCTTCACAGAAGGAAAAAAAGACCAATCCAAGCCTCAGTTTCATCAACACTCACCTCTTAGAGTTCTGACTAAAATCCAGTTTCTCTTGTGGCTGGAAACTGTGTGGCATTACTAGGAAAATCTAGTGTGGTCTGGTATGGTTTCGTTGGTTCCTGTTTCAAACCCAAGGAAAGACTCCTAAAAGGAAAAGTAAAAATGTTCGTACCCGAAGTCTTGCAAAACTATCTTTCACATGATTAGTCATTTTAATATGGCTCACTCTTATCTGTGATTACGAGGGACAGGGAGAGCAGGGCTATTTGAAATCCGTAGATATTTCCCAAACATCATTTTAGTCGTTAATTTCAACCTCATTCCCCACAAGACCCCACAGAACAGGAGAAGCAGTGTGGCCTAGTGGATAGAGCACAGGCCTGGGAGCCAGAAGGACCTGAGTTTTAATCCAACTCTGTCACTTCACTTCCCTGGGCTTCTGTTACCTCATCAGGAAAATGGGGATTAAGACGATGAGCCCCATGTGGGACGTGGACTGTGTCCAACCTGACTAGCTTGCATCTATCCCTGCGCTTAGAACAGTGCTTGACACATAATAAGTGCTTAACAAATACCATCATTATTATAGTCAATTCTTCTATTGTCAATTCCACTACATAGGTTATCCATTCCAAAGGCTGCAAATGAAGCCCATCTGTCTTTCTGATGAAAGACTCCATCACCGTCATCATCACGTGCCTGGCACGTAATAATAATAAAATAATAACATAAAATAACATAATAATAATAACATAATAAAATAATAACATAAAATAACATAAATAACATAAAAATAAAAAATAAAATAATAACAAAAGCCATCCGATCTTCACCTTCTCTCCCGACCTCTGAGAGGTGCTGACAGGTCAGGGAGAGGCCAAATGGGAGAGAAGGGTCTGGGTGATTAATCAGTCCATAAATCGACAGTATTTATTGACCTCTTACTCTGTGCAGAGCACCATGCCAAGTGCTTGGGAGATTCAGTAGACATGATCCCTGCCTTCAGGGAATTTACAGGGGGAAATGGACACTAAAATAAATTACAGATAGAGGGAAGCAATAAGAGCTGAACATAAGAGCAAGGGAGAAAGGGGGTTTGAATGCCCAAGTGCTTTGTTGTCGAGGAAGAGCCAAAGTGGCAGGACCGGGGGGAGAAATAAGGTGTGGAGATTGGAGATTAATCATCAATCGTATTTATTGAGTGCTTACTATGTGCAGAGCACTGTACTAATCCTGGAAGCAGCCTGATATAGTGGATAGAGCATCGGCCTGGAATTCTGAAGGACCTGGGTTCTGATCCCAACCCGCCACTTGCCATGCTGCTTTCATCAGATTTATCGTCCGATGGCGTCATGGTTGTAATTCTGACCATTTGATTCAGAATTCAGGATTAGATGTTTCAGAATTTGGGGGCAACTCATTTCTCAAGTGAGAATCATAAAATTTCAAGCCCCATTGGACCAACAGACTCACCAGGGCCACTTAGTCCGTGTCTAATGCCGAGCAGTGCTGAAGTTTGGGTCTGGTTGCTGCTTCCGTGCCTGCCTTCTTATTCATTCATTCATTCATTCAATTGTATTTATTGAGCGCTTACTTTCATTCATTCATTCATTGTCGTATTTATTGAGCGCTTACTATGTGCAGAGCACTGCACTAAGTGCTTGGGAAGTACAAGTTGGCAACCTATAGAGACGGTCCCTACCCAACAACGGGCTCACAGTCTTGAAGGGGGAGACAGACAACAAAGCAAAACATGTGGACAGGTGTCAAGTCATCAGAATAAATAGAAGTAAAGCTAGATGCACATCATTAACAAAATAAATAGAATAGTAAATATGTACGAGTAAACTAAATAGAGTAATAAATCTGTACAAACATATATACAGGTGCAGTGGGGAGGGGAAGGAGGTAGGGCGGGGGGGATGGGGAGGAGGAGAGGAAAAAGGGGGCTCAGTCTGGGCAGGCCTCCTGGAGGAGGTGAGGTCTCAGTAGGGCTTTGAAGGGAGGAAGAGAGCTAGCTTGGCGGATGTGCGGAGGGAGGGCATTCCAGGCCAGGGGGAGGACGCGGGCCGGGGGCCGACGGCGGGACAGGCGAGAATGAGGTACAGTGAGGAGGTTAGCGGCAGAGGAGCGGAGGGTGCGGGCTGGGCTGGAGAAGGAGAGAAGGGAGGTGAGGTAGGAGGGGGCGAGGGGATGAAGAGCCTTGAAGCCGAGGGTGAGGAGTTTTTGCTTGATAGGTAGGTTGACTGGTAGCCACTGGAGATTTTTGAGGAGGGGAGTGACATGCCCAGAGCGTTTCTGCACAAAGATGATCCGGGCAGCAGCGTGAAGTATAGACTGAAGTGGGGAGAGACAGGAGGATGGGAGATCAGAGAGGAGGCTGATGCAGTAATCCAGTCAGGATAGGATGAGAGATTGGATCAGCAGGGTAGCGGTTTGGATGGAGAGGAAAGGGCGGATCTTGGCAATGTTCCGGAGGTGAAACCAGCAGGTTTTGGTGTGCAGAACGCTGTACTAAGCGCTTGGGAAGTACAAGTTGGCAACATACAGAGACAGTCCCTACCCAACAACGGGCTCACAGTCTAGAAGATAATAATGATGGTATTTGTTAAGCGCTTACTATGGGCAAAGCACTGTTCTAAGCACTGGGGAATACAAGGTGATCAGGTTGTCCCACGTGGGGCTCACAATCTTAATCCCCATTTTACAGATGAGGTAACTGAGGCACAGAGAAGCTAAGTGATTTGCCCAAAGTCACACAGCTGACAAGTGGTGGAGTCAGTGGGCTTCGTCTTGAGAAGGAGCTGGGACCCTTGTCTACATTGCTGGCTTTAGAGGTGGCAATTTAAGATTATAATAACAATAATAGCGGTACTTGTTAAGCGCTTACTGTGTTCCAAGCACTGTACTAAATGCTGGGGCTAATTCAAGATAATTAGGTTGGACAGTCTTTGTCCCACATGGGGCTCACAGTCTTAAGGGGAGGGAGAACAAATGTTTCCCCTCTGTTCTGCAGGGGAAGGAACTGAGGAACAGAGAAGTGATGTGACTTATCTAAGGTAACCCAGCAGACCAGTGGCAGAGCCAGGATTAGAAATCAGGTGCTCTGATGCCAGGTCCGTGCTCCTTCCACTAAGGCATGTACTCGGAGCTGTTAATTCTAACAGCTGTACATTTCTATCCTACTTATTTTATTTTGTTGGTATGTTTGGTTCTGTTCTCTGTCTCCCCCTTTTAGACTGTGAGCCCACTGTTGGGTAGGGACTGTCTCTATGTGATGCCAATTTGTACTTCCCAAGCGCTTAGTACAGTGCTCTGCACATAGTAAGCGCTCAATAAATACGATTGATTGATTGATTGATTGTTAAGGAGTGGCTTTTGGATGAAAAGATTTAGACCAACACCAAATTCGCAGAAAAAACATAAGCGGACCATATACATTTTTATCAGTGCCTGTGCACGCTCAAGCTTGTACACCCATAGTCATTTTGTCAATTTATAAGGCATTACATTGAACACACACATTCAAGTGGAGTGCAGATTCCTAGCCCAGTTTGAGAAATCTGGGCATTTGCAGTCCAAAGGCTTGGTTCACAAGCTGATTTTGCCAATCTGGGAATTTGCCCGAGCTGGAATGTTAAGCAAACTGACCTTGGTTCAGTTGGGTTATTCGTCTAAATTTTGACTACCTGATTTGGGCGGCCCTACAAAATCCAGAACTTTGTCAGCAAAAAAAAAAGCACTGCCCACAGGATCCAGGACTAAACCCCTTTTATGCCTCCTGAGAACTTTCCTCAAGGCACTGAGTCAAACCATCAAAAACGTGAGCATTTGATCACTCCAAGTAACAACAATGTTACATTTTTTTATGCAGTTAGGATGCACCCTGTGGTAGGGTTGTCAGCCTTAGATATGTTAAACATTTTTACCACATTTCCTTGCTGCAGTGACTAGTTAATAATAATGATGGCATTTATTAAGCGCTTACTATGTGCAAAGCACTGTTCTAAGCACTGAGGAGGTTACAAGGTGATCAGGTTGTCCCACAGGGGGCTCATAGTCTTAATCCTCATTTTACAGATGAGGTAACTGAGGCACAGAGAAGTTAAGTGACTTGACTGAAGTCACACAGCTGACAGTTGGCAGAGCCGGGGTTTGAACCCATGACCTCTGACTCCAAAGCCCGGGCTCTTTCCACTGAGCCACGCTGCTTCTCAACTCTTAATATTTGTCAAACTCTTTCAGGCCATGAACTGCCTGAGGACTCCTGAATCGCCTCATGCCCCTGTTACCACTTCATTAGTGTAAAGAACCACCCATAGAGAAGCAGCGTGGCTCAGTGGAAAGAGCCTGGGCTTTGGAGTCAGGGGTCATGGGTTTGAATCCTGACTCTGCCAATTGCCAGGTGTGTGACTTTGGGCAAGTCACTTAATCAATCAATCAATCAATCAATCGTATTCATTGAGCGCTTACTGTGTGCAGAGCACTGTTCTAAGTGCTTGGGAAGTACAAGTTGGCAACATAAAGGGACAGTCCCTACCCACTTAACTTCTCTGTGCCTCAGTTCCCTCATCTGTAAAATGGGGATTACGATTGTGAGCCCCCCCGTGGGACAACCTGATCTCCTTGTAACCTCCCCAGCGCTTAGAACAGTGCTTTGCACATAGTAAGCGCTTATTAAATGCCGTCATTATTATTATTATAACATGAGAAATCATTCTTAGAGGGAAGAACGAGAGTAAATGGGAATAAAATGGAGGAAATGTGGAGGAAAAAGATGATGACGACGATTATGATGGTGATGGAGTCTTTCATCAGAAAGGATAGATGGGCTTCAGTGGGATGGTGAACCTATGTAGTGGAATTGACCATAATAATGATGGTAGTAACGATGGTATTTGTTAAGCATGTACTATGTGTTAAGCACTGTTCTAAGCCCTGGAGTAGATACAAACTAAGGTTGGACACAGTCAGTGTCCCACGTGGGGGTCACAGTCTCAATCCCCATTTCACGGATGAGGTAACTGAGGCACAGAGAAACGAAGTGACTTGCCCAAGGTCACACAGCAGACAAGTGGTGGAACCAGGATTAGAATCCAGATCCTCGTGACTCCTAGTCCCATGGTCTACCCACAAGGCCGTGCCGCCTCCCTTTAGTGCCCACTTCCTCTTGTCCAGGCCTGTCACGTTCCTGCTGGGACCCAGATTACCGTGAGTGAGGAAGGAGGGCAGGGGTGCAGCACACTGTGAAGTACAAGGATGTTCTTCCCCCCCATTAGCCACTTAGAAGACAAAGCTGGCACTAGAAACCCAGGTGTCCAGATTCCCAAAGCACTACTCTTCCCACTGGATCAGTTTAGGGGCTTGGGAGAGTGAATAAGCCTGGAAAGGACGGGCTAAGAGAAGATTCAAAAAGGAAGAGAGGGAGGCAGGTCTTCACCAGTCATCGGATGACCTCTCGTCACCGCCGATTTCACTGACTGACTTTAGCTCTGCCACTTAGGGGTCCTGGAAATTACTGTGAATTCTCTGTCCTTTCTCCGATTAGCTCCCCCGGAAACGTCAATGAAAAGCAAGGTTTATAGGAGAGTCGATATCTGCTGTTATTTTCTCAGGGAGAGTAAAGAGAGAATTTGGGGAACCTGTGGCGATCAGGTCGAATTTTGGTAAAGGAGGTGATAAAGCACATCCATTCTAATGAAATCTTTAACCCAAGTTTATCGCATCTGCCAACTCTGTGCCGTTGTATTCTCCCAAGCACGGAGTAAAGTGCTCTTCATACAGTTAGTACTCAGTAAAATACCACTGTCTTTTAGACTGTGAGCCCACTGTTGGGTAGGGACTGTCTCTATATGTTGCCAATTTGTGCTTCCCAAGCGCTTAGTACAGTGCTCTGCACATAGCGCTCAATAAATACGATTGATTGATTGACTGATCAGGACTTAAGCCCTGTTGGAGGGAAGTAGTGTGGGCTAGTTATTCATCAGTAGAGAACAAGTCCGCTAGCTTATCTTCATCACCTACCTCACTGTGCCTCACTTTCTCCATCTGCAAACGGAGCTAATAATACCAACCGCCTACACAATTTGCAGGTATTCTGTGTTTATGTTTGGTGATCGCTAGAAGAATACGCTCTGTTTAACAAAGTGGAAATCTTTGAACTTTGAAATTGTGGGTTTAGCGTGTAGACTTACGATTTTTAATGTTCCAAACTAAACTTTATTATTTCAACCGATTTTGGAGTCAGATGCTGGATTTTGGCCACAAAACTGCCAGGTGATTTTTTTTTTTTAACCTCACACGTAGCCGTGCATTCTCAGATCCGTCGGTAAGCCTAGGCAGCATCAAGTAAAATTCAGATAAACTTTCTGAAAAGCAACAAAGACCCTCCGGTGAACAGGGAGGGCGGATCAGTTGAGCCATCTGGGACTGTTACGATGAGAGCCCTCTGCCAGTGTCTGTGTCACAGTTTCCTCAATTATCAAAAGGGGACTTCCTTTCTGGAATGATGCTTTGTTGCCTCATCGATCGGTGACCATAAATCAATCCGAAAGGAGGTTGGCTGTTTTTGCCGTTGCCGTACCTGTCGTTCCCCCCTTTCTAACAACAAACATTGGAAAAGCTCTGATTCACGGTGATCAGGCCATTTTGAGTCAGGCCGAAAGACCTTTCAAGCCACCGGTGGGTGGGGCTTAGGAACAACGAAGGAAACAGTTGCAGTACTAGGAAATGAAGAGTTGTATTCATCAAAGTTGGCTGCAACCCCCGAAAGCCGATTTGATTCTGTGTTCTTTGTCAAAAGAGAAGAGTAGGTGTTTGGAAGAACGAGATCAAGCAGCAGGCCCCGTTGCTATTTAAGGCCACTGCCAACTTCCGATGAACGCTCGGCTCCGTAGGTGGGGGTGGTCCCAGATCGACTTGGCATTGTCACTCTTCGCTCTCCGTGAAGTGTAAGCCTCTTCGAGCTTTAATTTTCACGTGGAAAAAAAAGCAAGAAAGGTGGGTGTGTGGAAGAAGCAGAATAACACCGACAACTGCAGAGCTTCGGCTCCGGGCTCTGTGGGCACTGGGAAGAGCGAGCTGGTGTTTGGAATGCTATGGAAACTCGCTCATTATCGCTGACTTCTCTCAAATATCCGTTCCGAAGGTCTCATTTCTCCGGGGAGGCTTGGCCTGTCCTGGCAGGCCTCTCCTGACCAGGCTGGGCATACTTAGTGGATATTTGCTCAAAGCCTCAGAAACCGCAGGGCTTGGCGTTGTAAGCGGTTAAGGCTTCCTTGGTGGGAAAGTGAAACAAGAACAGGAAAAAGGCTCAGTATTCCTTATTGTTCTCTGGCATTTCTCTAGACCCCAGTGGCTAGTTGAGCACAGCCCTCAATTACAGATGAGCAATGAAGGGATCTAGAAGCCCAAAGATTTTTTGTAACGGTATTTGTTCAGCATTTACCAAAGACCAGGCACCGAACTGCTAGATTTTTCTACCAGATTTTCTGATCCTCACCAATGACATCAGGATGACCTCCGGTGATGGTGAGCCAAAGTATCCAAGGAGATGAGTTTTGCGTTTTGGAACATAATTTGCTGGTTGGTACCTGATTTAATTTAGGTTTATCCCAGTTCTTTAAAACCGTGATCCTGGTAAAAAAATTTATGACATTTCCTATACTTTCAAAATCTTCTATTAAGGGATCTAATAATTAATTTAGGTTTATCCCAGTTCTTTAAAACCGTGATCCTGGTAAATAAATTTATGACATTTCCTATACTTTCAAAATCGTCTATTAAGGCATCTAATAATTAATTTAGGTTTATCCCAGTTCTTTAAAACCGTGATCCTGGTAAAAAAAATTTATGACATTTCCTATACTTTCAAAATCTTCGATTAAGGCATCTAATAATTAATTTAGGTTTATCCCAGTTCTTTAAAACTGTGATCCTGGCTAAAAATTTATGACATTTCCTATACTTTCAAAATCTTCTATTAAGGGATCTAATAATTAATTTAGGTTTATCCCAGTTCTTTAAAACCGTGATCCTGGCTTAAAATTTATGACATTTCCTATACTTTCAAAATCTTCTATTAAGGGATCTAACAATTAATTTAGGTTTATCCCAGTTCTTTAAAACCGTGATCCTGTCTAAAAATTTATGGCATTTCCTATACTTTCAAAATCTTCTATTAAGGGATCTAATAATTAATTTAGGTTTATCCCAGTTCTTTAAAACCGTGATCCTGGTAAAAAAAATTATGACATTTCCTATACTTTCAAAATCTTCTATTAAGGGATCTAATAATTAATTTAGGTTTATCCCAGTTCTTTAAAACCGTGATCCTGGTTAAAAATTTATGACATTTCCTATACTTTCAAAATCTTCTATTAAGGGATCTAATAATTCCTGCCAAACCTATGCAACTGTATTAACTGAAGTTAATGGGAGGCTGTGGATTGTGGCTTATCCCTATACTCTGATTCTTCAAACAGGGTAGTAATCACAGTAGTATGGTGATAACATTTACTTGTACTTCCCAAGTGCTTAGTACAGTGCTCTGCACACAGTAAGTGCTCAATAAATACGATTGATTGATTGATTGATTGATTGAGCACCCCCTGGGAGTAATGCAGTGTACCAAGAGCTACTAGGGAAGTTCAAAACAAGCAAGTGATACATTGTCTGTCAATCAGTCAGTGGTATTTATTGCAGAACACTGTACTAAGTGCTGGGACAGTACAATACGACAGAATTAACAGCCATGGTCCCCGCCCATAACGAGCTTACGGTCCACAAGGAGTGACACTCCACTGACCGCGACGGACATAAAAGTCACGGCAAAAAGTCAATAAATAATTGATCATTAAACACGAATACCAAAGTGGTCAGGGCGAAGTTCCGATGGGCTACCCCAAAACACTGCCAATTCCATTTTCAGAATTGAGGGTTTTACCCAAGGTGTAATGAGAGCAGGGCTGTCTTGTGAGATGGGCTCTCCCTTCTAGACCGTGAGCCCGCTGTTGGGTAGGGATCGTCTCTACATGTTGCCAGCTTGTACTTCCCAAGCGCTTAGTACAGTGCTCTGCACACAGTAAGCGCTCAATAAATACGATTGAATGAATGAATGAATAAAAAACTGCTTCAGACATGGGTTGGCAGAGGTGTCACAGTGCCTGCCATCAGTCAGTCAGTCATGTTTATTGAGCCCTTGTGTGCGGCGCACTGTACTTATCACTCAGGAGGGTACAGTATAACAGATACATTCCCTGCCCACAATGAGCTTACAGTCTAGAGGGGGAGACAGACATTACTATCAGCATATTACTCTATTTATTTATTTATTACTCTATTTATTTTACTTGTACATATCTATTCTATTTATTTTATTTTGTTAGTGTGTCTGGTTTTGTTCTCTGTCTCCCCCTTTTAGACTGTGAGCCCACTGTTGGGTAGGGACTGTCTCTAGATGTTGCCAATTTGTACTTCCCAAGCGCTTAGTACAGTGCTCTGCACACAGTAAGCGCTCAATAAATACGATTGATGATGATGATGATGATGACGATCAGCAAATAAAATTACAGGTAAATACAGAAGTGCCGTGAGGCTGAGAGGAGGGATGAATAAAGGGAGCAGGTCGAGGCGACACAGAAGGGAGTGGGAGAAGAGGAAAGGAGGGCTTAGCCAGGGAAGGCCTCATGGAGGAGGAGATGTGCTTTTATAAGAAAAATAATAATAATAATAATAATGGCATTTGTTAAGCGCTTACTATGTGCAAAGCACTGTTCTAAGCGCTCAGACCTGGGCAATCAATCCAATCTGGGGTATTTATTGAGCGCTTAGTTTGTACTAAGTACAAAGTGTTTTACCAAGCACTTGGGAGCATACACTGTAAGCCCACTGTTGGGTAGGGACTGTCTCTATGTGTTGCCAATTCCAAGCGCTTAGTACAGTGCTCTGCACACAGTAAGCGCTCAATAAATACGATTGATGATGATGATACACTACAGCAGAATTAGTAGACAACGGTTCCTTGCCCATATTGATCGTACAGCCTAGAGGGCCGGCCCAGGGAAGGCCTTGGCTCCGGGGAAACGGGGGTGTGCCAGGCGTCCTCCTGGAGAAATGCTCTAGTTGGGAGTGGGCGGCAATGTCGATTGGGCTTCCCCGTCACCATATGGAATGGAGACATTATACTGCCTCAGGAAGCCAAATGTCTGAAGCTGGTCAATCAATCGTATTTATTGAGCGCTTACTGTGTGCAGAGCACTGGACTAAGTGCTTGGGAAGTACAAGTTGGCAACATATAGAGACAGTCCTTACCCAACAGTGGGCTCACAGTCTAGAAGGGGGAGACAGAGAACAAAACCAAACATACCAACAAAATAAAATAAATAGAATAGATATGTACAAGTAAAATAGAGTAATAAATCAATTGATCAATCAATCATATTGAGTGCTTACTGTGTACCGAGCACTGTACTAAGCGCTTGGAAAGTACAAGTTGGCAACATCTAGAGACAGTCCCTACCCAACAATGGGCTCACAGGCTAAAAGGAGGTGACAGAGAACAAAACCAAACATACTAACAAAATAAAATAAATAGAATAGATATGTACAAGTAAAATAAATAAATAGAGTAATCAATCAATCAATCAATCAGTCGTATTTATTGAGCGCTTACTGTGTGCAGAGCACTGTACTAAGCGCTTGGGAAGTACAAGTTGGCAACATATAGAGACAGTCCCTACCCAACAGTGGGCTCACAGTCTAAAAGGGGGTGACAGAGAACAAAACCAAACATACTAACAAAATAAAATAAATAGAATAGATATGTACAAGTAAAATAAATAAATAGAGTAATAAATCAATCAATCAATCAGTCGTATTTATTGAGCGCTTACTGTGTGCAGAGCACTGTACTAAGCGCTTGGGAAGTACAAGTTGGCAACATATAGAGACAGTCCCTACCCAACAGTGGGCTCACAGTCTAAAAGGGGGTGACAGAGAACAAAACCAAACATATCAACAAAATAAAATAAATAGAATAGATATGTACAAGTAAAATAAATAGAGTAATAAATCAATTGATCAATCAATCATATTTATTGAGCGCTTACTGTGTGCAGAGCACTGTACTAAGCGCTTGGGAAGTCCAAGTTGGCAACATCTAGAGACAGTCCCTACCCAACAGTGGGCTCACAGTCTAAAAGGGAGAGACAGAGAACAAAACCAAACATACCAACAAAATAAAATAAATAGAATAGATATGTACAAGTAAAATAAATAAATAGAGTAATAAATCAGTCGATCAATCAATCATATTTATTGAGCGCTTACTGTGTGCAGAGCACTGTACTAAGCGCTTGGGAAGTCCAAGTTGGCAACATCTAGAGACAGTCCCTACCCAACAGTGGGCTCACAGTCTAAAAGGGAGAGACAGAGAACAAAACCAAACATACCAACAAAATAAAATAAATAGAATAGATATGTACAAGTAAAATAAATAAATAGAGTAATAAATCAGTCGATCAATCAATCATATTTATTGAGCGCTTACTGTGAGCAGAGCACTGTACTAAGCGCTTGGGAAGTCCAAGTTGGCAACATCTAGAGACAGTCCCTACCCAACAGTGGGCTCACAGTCTAAGGGGGTGACAGAGAACAAAACCAAACATACCAACAAAATAAAATAAGTAGAATAGATATGTACAAGTAAAATAAATAAATAGAGTAATAAATCAGCCGATCAATCAATCACATTTATTGAGCGCTTACTGTGTGCAGAGCACTGTACTAAGTGCTTGGGAAGTACAAGTCCCGATAGAGAATATTTGTACTCCTCCCCAGGACTGTGCCCAGGAGAAGAGTAAATGCCGCTCAACAGATGATTGGACAAACGAATGAATGAAGGAACGACTGAGTGTCTTAATACATAATTTTAGGTATCGAAAACAAAATTTAACCTAAAAAAATTTTTAATGCTATTCGTTAGGCACTTACTGTGTGCTAGGCACCGTTTTAAGCACTGGGGTAGATGCAAGCTAATCAGTTTGGACACAGTCCGTGTCCCATGTGGGGCTCACCGTCTTAATTCCCATTTTACAGATGAGGTAACTGAGGCACAGAGAAGGTTACTTGATTGGCCCAAGGTCACACAACAGACATGTGGCAGAGCCCAGATTAGAACCCAGGTCTTCTAGACTGTGAGCCCACTGTTGGGTAGGGACTGTCTCTATATGTTGCCAACTTGTACTTCTCAAGCGCTTAGCACAGTGCTCTGCACACAGTAAGCGCTCAATAAATATGATTGATTGATTGATTTGGACTCCCAGGACCGTGCTCTTTCCACCAGGCCATGCTGCTTCTCGTTCAGTGATGTTTATTAACTCTAACTCCATTTATATTGATGCTATTGATGCCTGTTTACTTGTTTTGCTGTCTGTCTCCCCCTTCTAGACCCTGAGCCCATTGTCGGGTAGGGATTGTCTCTTATTTGTTGCTGAATGGTGCTTTTCCAAGCACTTAGAACAGTGCTCTGCACATAGTAAGCGCTCAATAAATACGAACGAATGCCTCTTGAATTCAGTGGTATCTGCTACAGAGAAGTAAGGAGGCACTGCAGAGACTTCTGAGGCCAAGACTTTCAACTGAGTTTCCTCCTTTTTGTATCTCTGCTTTCTTCATCTAGTCCATCCCAGCTCATACTCTTTGCTCCTCACCCACGACTTCATCAATCGTATTTATTGAGCGCTCACTGTGTGCAGAGCACTGTACTAAGCGCTTGGTATCCCATCACAACTTCCCATCTCTGCCCCATTGCTCATGCCCTTCCTCCATCCTTAGAGAAGCAGTGTGGCTCAGTGGAAAGAGCCCGGGCTTTGGAGTCAGAGGCCATGGGTTCAAACCCCGACTCTGCCGATTGTCAGCTGTGTGACCTTGGGCAAGTCACTTCACTTCTCTGGGCCTCAGTTCCCTCATCTGTAAAATGGGGATTAAGACTGTGAGCCCCCCGTGGGGCAACCTGATCACCTTGCAACCTCCTCAGCGCTTAAAGCAGTGCTTTGCACACAATAAGCGCTAAATAAATGCTATTATTATTATTATTATTATTATTATTATTATTATCATCTTGGAACGCTCACTAGCCTTCACATCTCCTTGACCGGAGTTCTCCCTGGCTTCAAAAATCTTCCTGAAAACCCACTTCCTCCTCCAGTAGGCATTCCCTAAATCATTTCCATCTTGGTCATATCCTCTAATACCCATTTTTAGCCCTTATCATCATCATCATCATCATCAATTGTATTTATTGAGCGCTTACTGTGTGCAGAGCACTGTACTAAGTGCTTGGGAAGTACAAGTTGGCAACGTATAGAGACAGTCCCTACCCAACAGTGTGTAAGATGCAGTGTAAATAATAATAATAATAATAATGATAGCATTTATTAAGCGCTTACTATGTGCAGATATTTACAGGGCCACTTATTTGTTCATTTATTTCATTTTTCAAAATTCTTGCAATTATCAGTTGCATTTTTTTTCAATCAATTAGAAGTATTGCGTGCATGACACTACACTAGACTCTCAGTAGTGTCTTAGTAGAGAACAATAGAATTGGCCGACATGATTCCTGCCCTCAAGGAGTTTACAATCTGGTGGGAGAGAGAGACACTAACGTACATTACAGATAGGAGGAAGGAATAGAATAGGTAGGATTAAGTACATAAGTGTTTTAAGAACCCGTTGTGAGGACTTAGTGCGTGAAAGTGCTGCTGTGGGAGTTAGGGGAGAGTTTGAGAAGAATGAAGAGTGTGAGCTGGGGTGCAGTGGAAGAAGAGAGTGGATAAATTGGAAGGAGAATGCTGTTTGAGTGTCTGAAAATCACTCATCAGGTGGGTCTGTTGGATGTAGAGAGGAATGGGCAAACATTGGTGGTTTTTGAGGAGTGGGGAGATGTGTGCAGAATGACATTTTAGAAAAATGATCCAGGAAGCAGAACGAAGAATGGACCGAAGAGGGGAGAGACTGGAGCCAGAAACATAGCAAAAAGGCTAATGCAGTGTTCTTGGCTGGGTATGGCAAATGCCTAGACAAGTCTGGTGCCCGTTTGGATGGAGAGGAAGGGACAGACCTTGAAAATGCTGTGGGGGAAGAACTAACAGGATTTGGTGAGAGACTGAATATAGGGGTTGAAAGAGAGGGAGGAGTCAAGGGTAATGCCACGGTTGTGGTGGGCTGGAGACGTGGAATGGATGGTGGTGGTGTTGATTGGGCTGGAAAACTTAGGTGGAGGAGAGGTTCTGGGAGAGAAAATGATAAGTTCAGTTTTGGACACATTGAGGTTGATTTAGAGATATCCTGGAGGCCAGAAAAAATGCAAGACACAGAGAGAGAGAGAGAGGTCAAGGAATAATACCTGGGTAGATTTGGGGGTCCCGTCACAACTTGTTTAGTTATCTCCCCTTTCTTCTCCATCCGAACAGCACTTACCATACCCCGTCTTGACTACTGCATCAGCCTTCTCACTGACCTCCCTGCACCTTATCTCTCCCTTCTCCAAACCATATTTTACTCTGCTCACCGCATTATTTGTCTACAGAATCTGTCAGGCCACATCTCCCCACTCCTCAAAAGACTTCCAGTGGTTTCCCATTCACCTCCACATCAAACATAAACTTCTTACTGTCAGCTTCGAGGAACCCAGTCAGCTCTCTCCGGTGGCTCAGTGGCAAGAGCCCAGGCTTGGGTTCTAATCCCGACTCCGCCACACGTCTGCTGTGTGACCTTGGGCAAGTCACTTCTCTGTGCCCCAGTTACCTCATCTGGAAAACGAGGATGAAGACTGTGAGCCTCACGTGGGACAACCTGATCACCTTGTATCATCCCCCCCGTGCTTAGAACAGTGCTTTGCACATAGTAAGCACTTAACAAATGCCATCATCATTATTATTATTATCTTACCTCCTTGATTTCGTACTACAACCCAACCCACACACTCGGTTTCTTTCACTGTACCTCAGTCTTGTCTATCCCACCCGGGCCCCTGACTCATGTCCTCCCTTTGATCTGGAACTCCTTCTTCCCCCTTCCTATCCAACATCACCACTCTCCCCACCAGCAAATCCTTATGAAAATCACATCTCTCCACTATGCCTTCCCTGACCATGCCTTCATTTCCCCTACCTGCCTTCCCCTCTGCGTCACCTGTGCACTCAGAACGGTGCCCCTTAAGCACTTGAGATTCACCCAGCCTTCAACCCCACAGCACTTATGTACATATCCTTATCCTCTGCCAGTTCCCCCAACTTTAATTGACTTCAGTTTCTCTCTCCCATTCTATACCGCAAACGCCTTGTGGGCCGTATCTAGTCAATCAAACAATCAATTGCATTTAGTGAGTGCTTACTGTGTGCAGAGCACTGTACTAAGTGTGTCTACCAACTCTATTGTATTGTGCTTGTCCATGCTCATAGTATAGTGGTTTGCACACGGTAAGTGTTCAAAAAATACCATTGTTTGATTGACTGGAGTAATCAACAGAGAGGTGGTAGTGGATGCAAGGAGCGAGATGAAAAGCCTTCAAAGACACCCACAGTTAGCAATTGGGAAGTAGGAGACGAGCCGGCAGAGATACTGAGCTGGATCTCTCAGAGAGATGAAGAGGAGAAGCATGAGAGAACTGTGTCCCAAAAAAACAATGTTAGATAGTGTTTCCAGGGGAAAGAAGTGGTCCTTGGTGTCAAGGAGGATTAGGACTGAGTAGAGTCTGCTAGATCTGGCGAGAAGAACACCACTGGTGCCCTTGGATGGAGCGGTTTGAGTGGAGTGAAGAGGGCAGAAACTGGATTGTAGAGGATCAAATAAGAGAGTTCATTCATTCACTCATTCAGTCGTATTTATTGAGCACTTAATGTGTGCAGAGCACTGTAGTAAGCGCTTGGGAAGTACAAGTTGGGAACATATAGAGACGGCCCCTACCCGACAGTGGGCTCACAGTCTAGAAGGGGGAGACAGAGAACACAACAAAACATTGGAGGTGAGAAAGTTGAGGCAGTGGGTATATACAGTCCATTCAAGGATTTTGGTGGGAATGGGAAGAGGGAGAAGGGGTGACAGTTGGAGGGTGCAGTGGGATCCAGACAAGGATAGAGATGTGGGCATGTTGGAAGACAGAGGGAAAGAAGCCCTTTTTATGCCTTCCTGCTGCTGCCTGTCTCTCCTTTTAGACTGTAAAATCCTCAAGAACAGGCTCATCCATTTTATTTTTATTTTATTATCCTCCATTCCTACTGTCTTAGAAGCGATGATGATGGTAATTGTTAAGCGCTTACTATGTGCCAAGCACCGTTCTAAGCACTGGGGTAGATGCAAGGTAATCAGGTTGTCCCACGCGGGATTCACAGTCTTAATCCCCATTTTACAGATGAGGCGACTGAGGCACAGAGAAGTTAAGTGACTTGCCCAAAGTCACACAGCTGACAATTGGCGGAGCTGGGATTTGAACCCATGACCTCTGACTCCAAGGCCCGGGCTCTTTCCACTGAGCCAGGGTGCTTCTCTAAGGATGTGAGGTGGGGCTGGGAGGGGAGAGAATCATATAATTTAAGGGGGGGTACACAAGTGCATAGGCAATGGAGAAGGGAGGGTGAATAGTTGAGGAAATGAGGGGTAGCACTCTGCTCACAGTAGGCATTAATGCCTTTAGAACCAGAGTGGTTACACCTCCTCCACTCCCCCGTCTTCTAGAGCATCTGAGTTTTACTAATTTGCCCACAGTTCAATCAATCAATCCATCAATCGTATTTATTGAGCGCTTACTGTGTGCAGAGCACTGTACTAAGCGCTTGGGAATTACAAGTTGGCAACATATAGAGACGGTCCCTACCCAACAGTGGGCTCACAGTCTAAAAGTGGGCTCACAGTCTAAAACAAAATTTAGAAAAATCAAAATTCACAAAATCATGCAGGTCTAGTTCAAAGAGCTCTTAACTCCACATGTATCAAAGCAAATGAATTAATGGGTGCAAATGGCGGCAATTGTCTTCACTGCCTCAGGTGCCCCAGCGTCTCTGCTGCCAGCTGGAAAACCGTGTACCAGTCTTCAGGAGCGGAGCTAAAGAAGTCAGTTGTTCAGCCTTTGCCACCTCAAAAACCTCCAGTGGCTACCAATCAATCTGCGCATCAGGCAGAAACTCCTCCCCCTGGGCTTCCAGGCTGTCCATCCCCTCGCCCCCTCCTACCTCACCTCCCTTCTCTCCTTCTCCAGCCCAGCCCGCACCCTCCGCTCCTCCGCCGCTCATCTCCTCACCGTACCTCGCTCTCGCCTGTCCCGCCATCGACCCCCGGCCCACGTCCTCCCCCGGGCCTGGAATGCCCTGCTCCCTCTGCCCATCCGCCAAGCTAGCTCTCTTCCTCCCTTCAAGGCCCTACTGAGAGCTCACCTCCTCCAGGAGGCCTTCCCACACTGAGCCCCTTCCTTCCTCTCCCCCTCGTCCCCCTCTCCATCCCCCCCATCTTACCTCCTTCCCTTCCCCACAGCACCTGGATATATGTATATATGTTTGTACATATTTATTACTCTATTTATTTTACTTGTACATATCTATTCTATTTTATTTTGTAATATGTTTGGTTTTGTCTCCCCCTTTTAGACTGTGAGCCCACTGTTGGGTAGGGACTGTCTCTATATGTTGCCAATTTGTACTTCCCAAGCGCTTAGTCCAGTGCTCTGCACACAGTAAGCGCTCAATAAATACGATTGATGATGATGAGGCAGAGACCATCATCTTGGCCCACCTGGGCTAGTAGAGGGATTGGCACCGTGTTAGCCCGGGCAGCTCGGCCCAGAACCTGGATTTCATTTTTCTTTTCCACCAGTCAGTCAGGTTGCATCACTGTCTTCTTTGATTTCATTGATCCCTCCTCCTCTTCTGAATCGAACTGCCTTCAAAGCCCTGCAGCGAGCTCATGCCTCGCCTGTCACTTCCTTCCTCCCCAAGGCCTCCCATCGCTCTAATCGGCTTCCTCGGGTTCCCGCCTACTCTCGTCTCGAACCTTCTTCCACCCTGGCCTCCCTTGCTCTCCCTTCTTAACCACATTTTCCTCTCCTAAATCCCTCCTGAAAGTCATTGATTCCATGACAATATCAAGGGCTGGTACATAAAGGATACGAAGGGAATTGCCCAGAGAACGGGGACCATCTCTACCGAGGGAGGCAACATGGAAGTGGGTTTGACGTTGCAGGAACAGGTCTCTAGGTTAGCTAAGGGAAAAAACTGTCAACAGGGAGAATGGTTAAACCTTGGATATCGCCTTCCTTAAACATGGCCCTCTCTCTCTCTTTATTCCCCACTTGGGACCTCCCGCAAGCCTAAACAGAACCTGAAGCCACCAAAAACGAGACAAACAGAAAACCTTATTTTACAGGATTATTTTTCAAGGGGACCGCAGGGCTCGTCTGGACTGGGCCGCGTGACCGAACCGGAGCCCGGCACGGGTTTCCAGAACCAAGACCGTGTCCGGAACACCTTTCTGGCCGAAGCAGCTTCTTGTCCCGCTTAACTGCTTTGGGGGAGGCCTGGTCTGTAGTGTCCACGTTTCATCGTATGTTGTCATCTTTGTCGTCCACAACTACCGACTGTAAACTCCTAGTGGGTAGGACCATATATTCTTAGCATAAATTTCATTTCATACCTAGCCCCTTGCTTTGATACGGGGAGGAATGGGCAACCGTTGATGACTTTTGAGGAGTGGGAAGAAAGACATTTTAGAAAAAATGATCCTGGTAGCAGGGTGAAGAATGGACTGGAGTGGGAAAGAGTCTGGAGACAGGAAGATAGCAGAGAGGCTGATGCAGTGTTCATTCATTCATTCAATCGTATTTATTGAGCACTTGCGTGCAGAGCACTGTATTAAGTGCTTGGAAAGTACAGCAACAAAGAGAGGCAATCCCTGCCCGCAGTGGGCTCACAGTGTTCTTGCCTGGGTATGATAAGATAAACCTGGTGGTCGTTTGGATGGAGAGGAAGGGACAGTCCCTGGAAATGCTGTGGAGGAAGAACTGACAGGATTTGGTGACAGACCGAAGATGGGGGTTGCAAGAGAGGGAGGAGTCGAGGATAATCCCAAGATTACAGGCTTGAGAAACAGGGATGATGGTGGCGTTGCCTCATGGGAAAGCCAGAGGGAAGATGAGGAATTTAGTTTTGGACATACTGAGCTTGAAGGGTCAGTAGGACATCCGTGTAGAGTCGTCCTGCAAGGAAGAAGAAATGCAAGATCACAGAGAGAGAGATTTCAGGGCCGCCAGGCCGGTTTCTAAGGCATCTGCTTATAAGTGGTAGTTGAAGTCTTGAGAGTAGATGAACTCCTCTCCATGGGAGGGTATGGAGATGGAGAAGCGAAAGGGACTCAGAACAGAGCATTGAGGGTCCCACATAGCTTAGGGGGTGGAAGATGGAGGAAGAGGGCAAAAGAGTCTGCGACGGATCAGTTTGAGCGGTAAGAGGAGAACCGGTAGAGAACTGGGTCAGTAGAACCGAGGTGAGCTACTGTTTCCAGGAGAAGGAAGTGGTTCACGGTATTGAAAGCAGCCAAGCATCTAAGGAGGTTGTGAAGTCCATTAGATTGGTCTAGAAAGAGGTTACTGGTGGTCTTGGAGAGAGTGGTTTTAGTGGATGGAAGGGAGTGGAAACCAGATTATAGAGGATTGAGAAGGGATTTGGAGAAGTGGAGGTCAGGGCAACCAGAGAGACAACCTGTTTGAGTAGTTTGGGAAGGAATGAAAGGAGGGTAAACTCATCAAGGGAGGAATATGTTGACCGATTTTGTTGTACCCTCCCAAACGCTTAATACAATGCTCCACATACAGAAAGTGCTCAATAAATACCATTAATTGATGGATGGACTGATTGAGGAGATGGGGGATAACTGGATAATGCAGTGAGGAACCAATAGGTTTTTGTGTTTGTGTGTTTTTAAGACTAGGGGTGGGATGGATATGTTTGAAGGCAGAAGGAAGGAGCCATCAGGAAGAGAGTGGTTGAAGATCATGGTTAGGAAGGCTAGTAGAGTACTGAAAACTCTCCGGGTGCAACCCTGAGAGAGTCCGTCTTCACCACCAAACTCAATTCCCTCTCTCCCTTATCCCTCTGTTGACCTTTCATTACCAACCGCCCCAGCCCTCAGTACACATCCTCTGCTGTTGGCTGCAATCCAGGCGCTAAGATGACTTTCCTCTCTCCCACTGGAGAGTTTCCAGTGCTCCACCAGTCTTGGCTATGAGAGGGAGAGTCAAGCAGAGGCCTACCCATTCCATTCCTAGCTTGGGCAGTGGCTAGCGAGTGGAGGGCAATCGGCTAAAAGTCAAAATTCACCAGCGTTGGGCAGCAATGGCATGGGAGAGAGTCCAGGCGGAGACTCCAGTTTACTGCGCAGAAGAAGGCAATGGTAAACCACTTCAGTATTTTCACCAAGAAAACTCGGTGGATACACTACCAGCACGATTGCAGATGGAGATGGGGGAGAGATGGGTCCATGGAGTCGCTGTAAGTCGGAAACGGCTTGACGGCGCGAGACAAGACAAAGCTGACTTGGGCCACTTCAAATCCATCCTCTTCTGCTTCAACTCTGTCCTCCTTTCCACTCAGCAACACCACTTCTCCTCCCTAATTGACTTCCAGGCTGATTGCCCTCACCAAAGATTCTAGACCTCTAATTCATCATCATCATCATCAATCATATTTATTGAGCGCTTACTGTGTGCAGAGCACTGTACTAAGCGCTTGGGAAGTACAAGTTGGCAACATATAGAGACAGTCCCTACCCAGCAGTGGGCTCACAGTCTAAAAGTCTAATTCCCCCTTGAACCTCCCAATGCCCCACTCCCCCCGGCCCCTTTGCCCCTTGGTGCCATTAAGGAGCCTAGTATTGTAAAGTCAAAACTGATTTAAGGCCGAAATGGTGTAAATTTAGAAATGTTGCACGTACTGCTCGCCGTAACCTGAACAGTATGGAAAACAGCACGATCTAATAGAGCCCAGGCCTGGGAATCAGAAGGACTTGGGTTTTAATCCTGCTTCCACCCCTTGTCTGTGGTTTAACCTTGGGCAAGTCCCATAACTTCTCTGTGCCCCAGTTTCCTCAGCTATAAAATGGGGATTAAAACCCTGAGCACCATGTGGGACAAGGACTGTGTCCAACCAGATTAGCTTGTATCTAACCCAGCGCTTAAAACAGTGCTTTACAAATAGTAAGTGGTTTGCTTTGTTTTTTAACCCCTTCCTCATCCTTCATTGTTTTTTAACCCCACATTGGGTTGGTGGGCTGGAAGACAAGTCATCAGTGATTCTGAGATGTTTTCTTGACTTGTGACTGAGACCTCGGAGCCCTTCATCTTGTTTTTTTTGCAATCGAGATCATTTTCATTTTAGGTGCGTTTTCTTGCTACTGTGCACCCTGAAATGCTCTTCTGCCAATTTTCAGCCTTCACCCTTGAAATAGTAGTGATGGATAAGAGAAACTCCAAATAAATTGGATTCGGAATTAGAATTTGGGGTTAACCCTTCTAGAAGTTCAGACTCCCTTCCTATCTTTATAAACAGTTAAGCTCTATTATCTTCCTGTGTTTCTAGACTGTGAGCCTGTTGTTGGGTAGGGACCGTCTCTATATGCTGCCAACTTGTACTTCCCAAGCACTTACTACAGTGCTCTGCACACAGTAAGCACTCAATAAATACGATTGAATGAATGAATGAATGTGCCAAAGATATATGAACAGGTCCATTAAATATTTTGTTTTATGGGCGCCAATCAGTAGAACTGAAAACATAACTGTTCTGTCATAAATCTGAAGTTAAACACTTAAAGTATGACATTCACTAGGAGAAGGAAGCCAAGGAAAGCTGAGAGTGGCTTTTTTCAGCAGGATATAGAAATAACAGGATTGGGATAGAAGGGTTGGTGTTGACTGTTGGAAAAAATTATCCTGGATTTAGAAAATGTTGCGATCAAGAATATCAAGGCATAAAACTCGGATCATGGCAGAGAGTAGGTAACCAAGTTGATCATTGAGAGCATCCAGTGAAACATTTTTTGGAATTTTTTGGAAGGTTAAATCAAGAAATCTGATTCTGTAATGCTTAATGCAGAATTTTTTGTTTGGCAAATTCAGTGAAAGCGTAGAATAAGTTACCTGCATTCACATTTTTTCAGAAAATGGTGTTTCATTTACAGGTGTGGCCATAAATCCAATGGGTGCATTGTTTACTAAATTTACTGTTTCCACTTATAATGTTTTCTTTTATGACTGATGTTGAAAAACTGATGTTATTGTGTTCTGCTCTACTTATTCCTCCATCAGTTGCTTAATTACTCATAATAATAATAATAATAATGGTATTTGTTAACCATTACTATGTGCCAAGCACTGTTCTAAGCACTGGGGGAGATACAAGGTAATCAGGTTGTCCCACGTGGGGCTCACCGTCTTAATCCCCACTTTACAGATGAGGTAACTGAGGCACAGAGAAGCAAGTGACTTGCCCAAACTCACACAGCTGGTAAGTGGCAGAGCTGGGATTAGAACCCAAGACCTCTGACTCCCAAGCCCGGGCTCTTTCCACTAAGCCACACTGCTTCACAGTCACACTCATGTAGTATGGGGTTACAGAGCAAGGAACAATAGAATTGGAAGAAACATTAGGTTTCAAAGTAGCCCTCAACTTTCCAGTCACAGTGAAACTCTTTGTGACAATTATCCAGATAATTTTACCCCCAAGACGCAGATTGATAGAACAAAAGAAGGTGGGGTTTGGGGCTGAATGATCTTGATTAATTTACCCACATTCACTACATACTTTGTACTTCCCAAGCGCTTAGTACAGTGCTCTGCACATAGTAAGCGTTCAATAAATACGATTGATGATGATGATGATGTTACTTGTTCAAATCTCCCCTTCAATTAGCAGGTTGAAGCACAGTCTTAGGGTAGGAATTCGGTAGATAAGGAAGTAGCAACTGTGTTTCCAAAGAGGAGAAAGAGTTAAAATTCCACCTTTATATCCCCGCAGCGCTTCTGTACATATTTCTAATTTTATTTATTTGTACTGATACCTGTCTCTCCCCCACCCCCACCCTGTAAAATTGGTTGTGGGCAGGGAATGTCACTGTCTATTGTGTTGTACTTTCCCAAGAGCTTAGGACAGTGCTCTGCACACAGTAAGTGCTCAATAAATACAATTGAATGAATGACTTCCAGGCAAAGATCCCCTTAATGTAAATCTTTAAGGAAATCCATGGAAGAGCAAGTCTGAGACCAGCTGCCACAGAGATAGGAGAAGGAGTCAAAATGATAATAGAAAACATCGTTAGCTTAAATTCTTGAAAATTCAGTCTCCGTAGCATGGTATTGAGGATGGAGCCTCCCTTCAAGAACAGTGGCAGAATCCCGGCCCCGAGATGTGAAACTGCTCGAAGGAACATCAACATCAACATCAATCGTATTTATTGAGCGCTTACTGTGTGCAGAGCACTGTACTAAGCGCTTGGGAAGTACAAGTTGGTAACATATAGAGACAGTCCTTACCCAGCAGTGGGCTCACAGTGTAAAAGGGGGAGACAGAGAACAAAACCAAACATACTAACAAAATAAAATAAATAGAATAGATATGTACAAATAAAATAAATAGAGTAATAAATATGTACAAACATATATACATATATACAGGTGCTGTGGGGAAGGGAAGGAGGTAAGATGGGGGGGATGGAGAGGGGGACGAGGGGGAGAGGAAGGAAGGGGCTCAGTCTGGGAAGGCCTCCTGGAGGAGGTGAGCTCTCAGTAGGGCCTTGAATGGACTAAGAGAGCTAGCTTGGCGGATGGGCAGAGGGAGGGCATTCCAGGCCAGGGGGATGACGTGGGCCGGGGGTCGAAGGAATTGATTATAGAGCTGGTGCTTTCCAGAAGAATGTCCGCACTTTTCTGCCGTAGCCAGTCAGGGGTCCGCGGGGGCATGGAGTGTAAGCAGCAAGGGGAAGGGCAGAGGTGCAGCTCCTGGCAAAGTGTCCGCGAGGGTTTTGACCCGTAGGACCCATTGGTGGCCAAAGTGACCACAGCACAGAGCTGATGCTGAGCTGTTGCGCCAAAACAGTGTTGGCCACGTTCAAGAAGAAATAACGAGTGCGAAAATGCCACAGTGGCCCAAAACTTCTGAGACGATAGCAGGGAGGATAGGACCAGGGTAGGAGGAACTTTAACTGGTGAACGGCTGCTGGAGGAGGTGAGATTTCAGAAGGGATGGGGAGATCATCGTCATCATCAATCGTATTTATTGAGCGCTTACTGTGTGCAGAGCACTGGACTAAGCGCTTGGGAAGTACAAATTGGCAACACATAGAAACAGTCCCTACCCAACAGTGGGCTCACAGTCTAAAAGGGGGGGACAAAAACCAAACATACTAACCAAATAAAATAAATAGAATAGATATGTACAAGTTAAATAAATAAATAGAGTAATAAATATGTACAAACATATATACATATATGGATTGTCAGGGAAGGAAGGTGGAAACTGGGGTCAGGGGCTGGACAATCTAGAACAAGGCACAGTGAATGGTGAGCTTAGGAGGAGCAGAGTATGAGCTGGGATATAGTAGGAGAAAAGAAAAGATGAGAGAGAGAGAGAGAGAGCTGATGTATTGCTTTAAAGCCAATGACTAAGTGTTTCTGTTTAATATGAAGAGGAATGGGCCTTCATTGGATATTTGTCTGCTTTCCTCCTCCTCCTGACCAGTCTTTTAAGTGGCACTCATGAGGCAAGTAGTCCTTTTCAAGGAGCGTTCAGGGAATTATATTAGTAAGAAGCTAAAACAGCTCTCAGGGGTTACAAATACCGTATATGAAGGTACAGCAAAGAAAAATGTTTATGCATGTAAATTGTGAATGGGGTTTTTTTTTCAATGGTGTTTGTTAAGCGCTTGCTATGTGCCAGCCACTATACTAAGCTCTGGGGGTAAGATGCAAGCTAATCAGTTTGGACCCAGTTCATGGCCCACATGGGGCTCACAGCCTCAATCCCCATTTTATAGATGAGGGAACTGAGGAACAGAGAAGTGAAGTGACTTATCCAAGGTCTCTCAACAGACAAATGGCAGTGCTTTGCACACGGTAGGTGCTCGATAAATACAGTTGAATGAAAATGGCGGAGCCAGGATTAGAACCCAGGTCCTTCTGACTCCCACGCTTCTGCTCTATTCTCTAGAGCACGCTGGCTTGTCGGGCATGATGCGTCAGTTGAGCATATGACCCCATGGACATGCGTAAAATATCATTTTCAATAGTGCTGTTGCTGAGCTCCATAAATAACCCATACAACAGCATAAATACACTTCAAGACTCTTTGTATCTGTAGAGATAGCGTAATCTTGCACTGGAGCCGGTGAGTTACTTTTCATTAATTCATTTTAGTCAATGTTTCAGGTTAACATGGATGTCTGAATTGAGGGCACCAGATTTTCGGAAGCTCAAGTTCGTACAGAGGGTAGGGTCTTCGCTGGTGGAGTTTGGGTATAGATAGAAAAGCAGCTTGGCTTAGTGGAGAGAGCACAGGCCTGGGGATCGGAAGGACCTGGGTTCTAATCCTGGCTCCGCCACTTGTCTGCTGTGTGATCTTGGCAAAGTCACTTCGCTTCACTTCCTTTTAGACTGTGAGCCCACTGTTGGGTAGGGACTGTCTCTATATGTTGCCAACTTGTACTCCCCAAGTGCTTAGTACAGTGCTCTGCCCACAGTAAGCGCTCAATAAATACAATTGATTGATTCTCTGTGCCTTAGTTACCTCATCTGTAAAATGGGGATTGGGACTGTGAACCCCATGTGGAATATTTACTTAGTACAGTGCTTTGCACACAGTAAGCGCTCAATAAATACGATTGATTGATTGATTCTCTGTGCCTTAGTTACCTCATCTGTAAAATGGGGATTGGGACTGTGAACCCCATGTGGAATATGGACTTAGTACAGTGCTTTGCACACAGTAAGCGCTCAATAAATACGATTGATTGATTGAGCGATTGATTCTCTGTGCCTTAGTTACCTCATCTGTAAAATGGGGATTGGGACTGTGAACCCCATGTGGAATATGGACTTAGTACAGTGCTTTGCACACAGTAAGCGCTCAATAAATATGATTGATTGATTGATTGATTCTCTGTGCCTTAGTTACCTCATCTGTAAAATGGGGATTGGGACTGTGAACCCCATGTGGAATATGGACTTAGTACAGTGCTTTGCACACAGTAAGCGCTCAATAAATACGATTGATTGATTGATTCTCTGTGCCTTAGTTACCTCATCTGTAAAATGGAGATTGGGACTGTGAACCCCATGTGGAATATGGACTTAGTACAGTGCTTTGCACACAGTAAGCGCTCAATAAATACGATTGATTGATTCTCTGTGCCTTAGTTACCTCATCTGTAAAATGGGGATTGGGACTGTGAACCCCATGTGGAATATGGACTTAGTACAGTGCTTTGCACACAGTAAGCGCTCAATAAATACGATTGAATGAATGAATGAGTGAACGTGGACTGTGTCCAACCTGATTAGCTTATATCTCCTCCAGCACTCAGTACAGTGCCTGGCGCATACCAAGCCCTTTACACTTACCATAAAAAAAAAATAGAGGAATGGGGGAAAGAGAGAGGGGGAAATGGGAAAGGGTACAAGGAGGAGGGAGAGAGGAAAGACAAAAGAGGGAAGAAAAGGAAAAGTAAGGAGAGGAAAATGGGGAGGGAGGTGGATGGATGAAGAGAAATTCCTTTCTATCATGGACTTAGTACAGTGCTTTCCCCACAGTAAGTGCTCAATAAATACGATTGAATGAATGAATGAATGAACATGGACTGTGTCCAACCTGATTAGCTTATATCTCCTCCAGCACTTAGTACAGTGCCTGGCGCATACCACAGTCCTTTACACATACCATAAAAAAAAAATAGAGGAATGGGGGAAAGAGAGAGGGGGAAATGGGAAAGGGTACAAGGAGGAGGGAGAGGGGAAAGACAAAAGAGGGAAGAAAAGGAAAAGTAAGGAGAGGAAAATGGGGAGGGAGGTGGATGGATGAAGAGAAATTCCTTTCTATCATGGACTTAGTACAGTGCTTTGCCCACAGTAAGCGCTCAATAAATACGATTGAATGAATGATTGAATGAATGAACATGGACTGTGTCCAACCTGATTAGCTTATATCTCCTCCAGCACTTAGTACAGTGCCTGGCGCATACCAAGCCCTTTACACATACCATAAAAAAAAATAGAGGAATGGGGGAAAGAGAGAGGGGGAAATGGGAAAGGGTACAAGGAGGAGGGAGGGGGAAAGACAAAAGAGGGAAGAAAAGGAAAAGTAAGGAGAGGAAACTGGGGAGGGAGGTGGATGGATGAAGAGAAATGCCTTTCTATCAGTTGTCTCTTGCCCTCTGAAACTGCCCGAGTCCGGGAAATTTCCGAGGGTTGACGACCCACGCTGCCAGCCTCCTCAAGATCTACCCAGGCCGGAGAGCTGGAAGCTGGAGACAGTTGCACCCACCTGGCTGCGCCAAAATGAGCCCTTCCAGACCACAAAGAGGAGTTTGGGGCCAGACTAGACGAGGCGTTCCCATCAACCTTCCGGAACGGCGGTCGATCATTCGCCTTTGGGGTGGCGGAGGTGATGCCGTTGCCGCTAAGGAAGGAGAATCAGTGAGGATGTTTGTGTGTTTGCTTGTGTTCTGGGCTGTCCTCATCAAAGGGTCCCTACGCTGAAAGTAAATGCGCGCTCATTGGGCTGTGGAAAATTGAAATCCAGGTTGACTACACTTGCTTTGAATTGCACAGCGAGGTTGGTTGGCAGGCTAAACTCTTGGAAAGTACCTTACTCACTTCGGACTAGTCAGTCATAATGTTTGTTATAATCCCTGCACAGTGGGGAATCTGATACCAGGCATGAGTCAGGACCAGAGCACGGTCAATTTACTATTGACTGAACATTTCCCAAGAAATGGCTAAAACAACAGTGGGAACACCGTGTGATTCAAAGGGGGCTGACCCATTCTTTCCTGCCCTGAGGCCCTAATTGAATTCAAAGCGAATGCTTAACTTTCAGGAAAGTGCAACCTGAACATCCTGTGCATGTTTTTGAAAGACATTTGCCATTCTCTATTTTCTGAAGCTTTCTCTGGTGCAGGTCTCTCAAATCATCAGTTTTTAGGCCTGATTGGAAGGCCGGTCAGATTGTCAGCAGCTCCAGGTGCTAGTTTCTCTTCAGGCATTTACCTGCTGTGTGACTTTTGGCAAGCCACCTAGCTTCCCTGGGCCTCAGTTTCCTCATCTGTAAATGAGGTTAAAGATACCCGTTCCTCCTCTTAGACAGTGAGCTCCATGGGGAGTAGGGCCTATGTCCAATCTGATTATATTGTTTCTACCCTGGTGCTTAGCACGATGCGTAGGATAGTGTGTACGTGCTTAATGAATGCCATCGTTGTCATAGGTGGAACCTTTCTTTAGGCCCAAGGAGGATGACCATTCATCCAGTTTTATTCGGGACAGTCCAGTAGTGACACAGCCCCAGATGCCTTTGTGCCCGATATTTTTATTTTAAATTCCCAGCTTCCCTCTTCTTCGGCTCCTGCCATCCAGCCCCTCAGCTCCGAAGCGGGGCTTATACATATAGACAGTTCTATGAAGAGAGTTCTAGGTCTGTAGAGAAGATGCTGTGAAATATGTATGCATGAGAGGGAGAGAGAGAGAGCCAGAACAGAAACCCAGAGATGAGAACAGAGGCCAAGACAGAGCTTCGGTCTCTCCATCTGTTGATCAGATCCCTGAAGATGCTTTACCGGCCCGTCATAGTTCTCTGATATTTCACTGGGTGACCGGCAGGAAGAGCAGGATGTAATACTGGCAAAGGGTCCTAAACCTTAGACTGGGAATTTCACCTGGAATAGGGGCCACCTGATCTGATTTTGGTCTGATCTGGATGTTTGGTTTTGTTGTCTGTCTCCCCCTTCTAGACTGTGAGCCCGTTGTTGGGTAGGGACCGTCTCTGTATGTTGCCGACTTGGACTTCCCAAGCGCTTAGTACAGTGCTGTGCACACAGTAAGCGCTCAATAAATGAACAAATGAATCTGATTATATTGTATCTATTTCAGTGCTTAGCACAAAGTAAACGCTTAGTATTTTCATCTCTCGGCCGACTGCTTTCTCTCCCTTCTGCTTGGAACTTCCTCCCCTTTCGCATCCGGCAGACAGCGGCTCTCCCCATCATCAAAGCCCTTCTGAACTCACAACTCCTCCAGGAAGTCTTCCCTGATTGTTCTGTTACCTCCCCCCGTCTATCCCCACAAATGTCATTTCAGCACTTCCATGCCCTACAAATACTTGGGCACTCACCCCCAACATGGCCCTTACGCACAAATCTCTGTATTCTATCGCTTCCTTCTACCCGTAGTTTATTTTGGTGTTTGCCTCCTCAGCTAGACTGTAAACTCCTTAACGGTTGAGAGCCAAGCCCTCAGTGAAGTGCTCTGTGCAGATGAAGCACTCAATAATAATAATTATTATTACTATTATTATTATTGCTGTCTCTGTATTCTATCGCTTCCTTCTACGCGTAGTTCATTTTGGTGTTTGCCTCCTCTGCTAGACTGTAAACTCCTTAACGGTTGAGAGCCAAGCCCTCAGTGAAGTGCTCTGTGCAAATGAAGCACTCAGTAATAATAATTATTATTACTGTTATTATTATTGCTGTCTCTGTATTCTACCGCTTCCTTCTACCCGTAGTTCATTTTTGTGTTTGCCTCCTCTGCTAGACTGTAAACTCCTTAACGGTTGAGAGCCAGGCCCTCAGTGAAGTGCTCTGTGCAGATGAAGCGCTCAATAATAATAATTATTATTACTATTATTATTATTGCTGTTGATCATTGATTGATATAGGCAGAAATATCAGCAGCACAGTAAAATGTGGGGATGGCTCAAAGAGAAGGAGGTGATAGAAAGATAGCTACAGGAAATGAAGTCTGGTGGACTTGTGTTAAGAACGCTAGAAGCACTTTGATTCTGATTCCTCCCCGTACTCTTTGAGCCCTATTTGATCTTGAGAGCCTTAAAGCCAACGATAAGGAGTTTCTCCCTGATGTGGGCAGGGATGGGCAACCACTGGAGGGTTTTTGAGGAGTGGGGAGTTGTGTACAGATATTGGGAAAAATGATCCAGGGAGCAGAGTGAAGTATGGACTGGAGAGAGGAGAGGCCAGAGGCAGGGAGGTAGTAGAGATGGACTGTGACCAGTGTTTGGACCAGTGTGGCGGCAGTTCAAATGGAGAGGAAGAGGATGGATTCTAGAGATGTAGTGAAGGCTAAACCTGCGGGATGTGGGAACAGACTGAATATAGAAGGTGAAATAGAGAGAGGAATCAAGGATAATGCTAGAGCTGTGGCACTGAGAGACAAGGAAGATGGTATTATTGTCAGTAGGAAGAGGGAGGGGAGGAGAAGATTTTGGGGAGATGATGAGGAGTTCGGTTTCGGACTTGTTGCCCCTGAGGTGCTGGAGGGTCAGCTGGAGGCCCGAAAAGATATGAGATTGCAGAGAGAGAGAGAGAGAGGGCGGAACAAGTGAGGTAGATTAGCGAGTCATCTGTGTAGATGTGGTAGTCGAAGCAGTGAAAGTGGATGATCTGGTAACTTAAACCACACATCTGATAATTAGAAAAATCTAATCGTCTTTCTCCATAATCTTGATGGAGAAATTATTATGATCTGTGATCATAATCACAGTCTTTTAGACTGTGAGCCCAATGTTGGGTAGGGACTGTCTCTATGTGTTGCCAGTTTGTACTTCCCAAGGGCTTAGTACAGTGCTCTGCACATAGTAAGCGCTCAATAAATGCGATTGATGATGATGATAATCCTTCCCTCTGTTTAATTGAAGAAAGCATTATGGATTTCCCCCATAATATCCGTTAAGCGCCTACTACGTGCCAAGCACCGTACTGAGCAACGGAACAGATACAGGCAGATGAGAGACAGTCCTTGGCCCTCAACCTAGTCGGAGTGTAAAGGGGAGGGGAAGAAGAGGTGTTTAATCCCCGTTTTACAGATGAGGAAGTTGAGGCACAGATAAGCCACCCAGCAGGCAGGCGGCAGACATAGGGTTAGAATCCACGTCTCCTGACTCCCTCTTTCCAGTAAGTTTTTTAGTCATTCTAACGCACCCCAGGAAGAGACTCCCAACTTCACAATCAGTTCTTCCATCTTCTTTCCTTTTTTGGCTGCAAGGTCTTGCAAAATTACCTTGAACGTCTTTGAAATCCTTCCCTCGCAGTCAGAGCTACTTTCTCTTCCCCTCCTCTTTGCTTTCGGCTTTTCTTCTCCCCAGTTAGCCCAGAGTGCCGTTGCCGGAATTATCTTCCGTATTCATCTCTTCGACCTTTGTTGCTTCTCTCTTCTAGATCGCTCTCTGGTTAGCTCTGCCAGTGACTCATACCCGGATCAGGTTATTCCCCTACTCTGTCCCCTTTCTCCTGTTTTTCTTGTGCTGATAGCAGGGGCAGAAGATTTCTGCTGGTGATGTTGGCAGCGGCCAGCCCCCACAGGGTAGCCCATAACCGTTGTTAATAATAATAATAATAATAATAATGATGGCATTTATTAAGCGCTTACTATGTGCAAAGCACCGTTCTAAGCGCTGAGGAGGTTACAAGGTGATCAGGTTGTCCCCTTGGGGGGCTCACAGTCTTAATCCCCATTTTCCAGATGAGGTGACTGAGGCGCAGAGAAGGGAAGTGACTTGCCCAAAGTCACACAGCTGACAAGTGGCGGAGCCGGGATTCGAACCCATGACCTCTGACTCCAAAGCCCGGGCTCTTTCCACTGAGCCGCGCTGCTTCTATTGTACTCTCCCAAGTGCTTGGCGCAGTGCTTTGCGCACAGTAAGCGCTCAGTAAATACGATTGAACGGATAACGCAATTGGAAGGGTAACGCGTGACACTCCCCTTCTCTCTCTGGAGGCTGTAAGAGCTTGGCCAAAGAGTAATAATTAGGCATTTATTATAGGCCAAGGAATGTGTCTGTTTAGTGTCATTTTGAGCTCTCCCAAGCGCTTAGTACAGTGCTCTGTCCGCAGTAAGCACTCAGTAAGTATGATTGAATTCATATGTATATATGTTTGTACATATTTCTCTATTTATTTATTTTACTTGTGCATATCTATTCTATTTATTTCATTTTGTTACTATGTTGGTTTTGTTCTCTGTCTCCCCCTTCTAGACTGTGAGCCCACTGTTGGGTAGGGACTGTCTCTAGATGTTGCCAACTTGGACTTCCCAAGCGCTTAGTACAGTGCTCTGCACACAGTAAGTGCTCAATAAATACGATTGATTGATTGATTGATTTAGACTGTAAGCCCCATGTAGGACAGAGAGTGTACCCAGCCTGATTAATTTGTATCTACCCCAGCGCTGAAAACAGTGCTTGATGCATAGTAAGCACTTCGCAAATAGTGTCAAAAAACAATAAAAGTAGAAATCAGAAAGAAAGCCAGACACATGCTTACTATATGCAGTACTTGGTACTAAGTGTTCAGTGAGTGATGTTGATAGATGCAAACAACAAAGAAATTGTTAGAGAAGGGGATGGGTGCGAACAAGACAGCAGACAGAGGGGCAAGTGCAAGGAGTGGGAGAGCAGCGAGTCAAGAAAAGTAATAATAATAATAATTATGGCATTTGTTAAGCGCTTACTATTGTGCCGAGCACTAAACTGTAGACTGGGTGAGAGGTTGGGCCTGGGGAGATCGATTTTGAAGTCTTCCACAGAGAGATTTTAGACTGTGAGCCCACTGTTGGGTAGGGACTGTCTCTAGATGTTGCCAACTTGTACTTCCCAAGCGCTTAGTACAGTGCTCTGCACACAGTAAGCGCTCAATAAATACAATTGATTGATTGATTGATTGATGGAGATGGTAGCAGAAGCCATGGGAGTGGATGAGCTCCCTGAAGGAGGGCGTGTAAAAAGAGAAGAGAAGAGCCAGAGCAGAGCCTTGAGTGGGAGCCACAGTTAGGGTGTGAGAGGCAGAAGAAGAGTCAGTGAAGGAGTCTGAGGAAGACTGGCCTGTATATATGTATATATGTTTGTACATATTTATTTATTTTACTTGTACCTATCTATTCTATTTATTTTATTTTGTTAGATGTTTGGTTTTGTCCTCTGTCTCCCCCTTTTAGACTGTGAGCCCACTGTTGGGTAGGGACGGTCTCTCTATGTTGCCAACTTGGACTTCCCAAGCGCTTAGTACAGTGCTCTGCACACAGTAAGCGCTCAATAAATACAATTGATGATGATGATGATGATGACTGGCCTGAGAGGTGGAGGAGATCCAGGGGAGAAATATGTCAGGAAAACCAAGTTAGGGTAGCATTTCCACGTGAAGGGCGTAGATAGTGTCAGTGTGTCGGGCAATCAACACCGTGTGCAGAGCACTGTATTGAGCCTTTGGGATTGTACGTTATAGTTATAGTACAGTACAGTTATAATGTATAGTTATAATGTTATAACATAACAAGGTATATAACAAGGTTATAACAAGGTGGGCAGTTATAACGTATAGTTATAGTACGTTATAGTAAGTATCTCAATCTCAATCTCAATTATTTATTTATTTTACTTGTACATATCTATTCTGTTTATTTTATTCTGTTGGTAAGTTTGGTTTTGTTCTCTGTCTCCCCCTTTTAGACTGTGAGCCCACTGTTGGGTAGGGACTGTCTCTCTGTGTTGCCAGCTTGGACTTCCCAAGTGCTTAGTACAGTGCTCTGCACACAGTAAGCGCTCAATAAATACGATTGATGATGATGATGATGATGATGAAGTAGTACACACAATCCCAGCCTATGAGCATCTTGCCACCTAGTAGAGGAGGAAGTTATAATAATAATAATGATGATGATGATGATCATTAATAAGCGCTTGCTATGTGCAAAGCACTGTTCTAAGCGCTGGATCAAAATAAATTCCAGGTAGGGGAAGTAAAAGAGTATAAGGATGGGAACGTAAGTCCTGTGGGGGCCTCAGTTTCCTCTCCGGTAAAATGGAGATTAAATATGTGTTCTCCCTCCTATTTACACTGCGAACTCTGGGTGGGACGGGGACTATATCTGATATCTGACAGAGAAGCAGCGTGGCTCGGTGGCAAGAGCCCGGGCTTGGGAGTCAGAGGTCATGGGTTCAAATCCCAGCTCCACCGCTCATCAGCCGTGTGACTTTGGGCAAGTCGCTGAACTTCTCCGGGCCTCAGTTCCCCCATCGGTAAAATGGGGATTAGGACCGGGAGCCCCACACGGGACAACATCATCACCTTGCATCCTCCCCAGCGCTTAGAACAGTGCCTTGCACATAGGAAGCGCTTAACAAATACCGAAATTATTATTATTATTATCATCTGATTATCTTGTATCTACCACAGTGCTCCGAACAGTGCTTGTAGCGTAGGAAGCACTTAACAAATACCACAATTCTGCATAATATTACGCTGCCTGCCAATGCAGGATGATGTATTGGTGCCAAGGGGATGCCTGTAGTACTTCCAAACCCAGAGCATTTCTCCAGGCACCGCGACCTGCCCTAGTTGTCACCGAGCCTTTGCATCCCTGTTCATTGGGTGCCGCTTCTGATTCGGGCTGGCGGTCCTGAATTGTTTTGCTCGCCACCCCCCCGAGACTGCACCCACCCACCCCCCGATAACTTGTCCAGAGGTGGTCTTGCATTCACATGGCGCCTGAAGCGTGAACCAACCGCTCATTCATTCGGTCAGTTGTATTTATTAAGCGCTTACCGTGTGCAGCGCACCGAACGAAGGGCTCGGGAGAGTACGACATAAAAATAAACAGACGCATTCCCTGCCCACAGTGAGCTTACAGCCTAGAGGGGGGAGACAGACATTAATATAAACGATTAAATTGCAGGTTTGTCCATGATTGCTGTGGGGCTGAAGTGGGGAGGAATGAATAACGGGAACAAGTCAGGGTGACGCAGAAGGGAGTGGGAGACTTAGACTGTGAGCCCACTGTTGGGTAGGGACCGTCTCTGTATGTTGCCAACTTGGACTTCCCTAGCGCTTAGTACAGTGCTGTGCACACAGTAAGCGCTCAATAACTATGCAATTTATAATATATCATTTCATTGTAATAACTGTATTGGTTACGCGTTTATGGGCCAAGTAATCATCATCATCATCCTCAATCGTATTTATTGAGCGCTTACTATGTGCAGAGCACTGTACTAAGCACTTGGGAAGTACAAATTGGCAACATATAGAGACAGTCCCTACCCAACAGTGGGCTCACAGTCTAAAAGGGGGAGACAGAGAACAAAACCAAACATACTAACAAAATAAAATAAATAGGATAGATATGTACAAGTAAAATAAATAAATAAATAAATAGAGTTATAAAGATGTACAAACATATATACATATATACAGGTGTTGTGGGGAAGGGAAGGAGGGATAGTAATGTACTAGTACTTAGTAATGTACTAAGCACTGGAGTAATCAAGTCTCTGTCCAACATTGGGCTCCCAGTCTAAGAGGACAGAGAATAGGTATGGAATCCTACCTTGATTGATTGATTGATTGATTGAGAAGAGGAAAGGAGGGCTTAGTCAGGGAAGGCCTCTCGGAGGAGACGCGCCTTCAATAAGCTCGGTTTCCCCACAATATAATGCCGACTGCCCTTTTGGGAGGCCGGAGGCGCAGCCCACACATCAGGTCAGGCGGAGCCCTGCCCGGCCTGTAAACTCTGCTCAACCCTGGGCCCCCGACAGCTCGATGTGGTGCGTGCCCGAGATGGAGCAGGACCGAATCCGGTGCCAAAGTAGCGCCCTGCTGCGCTTTCCGGGTCCAGGCCGGCTCCGTGGGAGCCAGAGCCATTTTTATCAATCAATCAATCAATCAATCGTATTTATTGAGCACTTACTATGTGCAGAGCACTGTACTAATTGCTTGGGAAGCACAAATTGGCAACATATAGAGACAGTCCCTACCCAACAGTGGGCTCACAGTCTAAAAGGGGGAGACAGAGAACAAAACCAAACATACTAACAAAATAAAATAAATAGAATAGATATGTACAAATAAAATAAATAAATAAATACATAGAGTAGTAAATATGTACAAACATATATACATATATACAGGTGCTGTGGGGAAGGGAAGGAGGTAAGAAGGGGGGGATGGAGAGGGGAACGAGGGGGAGAGGAAGGAAGGGGCTCAGTCTGAGAAGGCCTCTTGGAGGAGGTGAGCTCTCAGCAGGGCCTCGAAGGGAGGAAGAGAGCTAGCTTGGCGGAGGGGCAGAGGGAGCAGGGCATTCCAGGCCCGGGGGATGACGTGGGCCGGGGGTCGACGGCGGGACAGGCGAGAATGAGGTACAGTGAGGAGATTAGCGGTGGAGGAGCCGAGGGTGCGGGCTGGGCTGGAGAAGGAGAGAAGGGAGGTGAGGTAGGAGGGGGCGAGTTGATGGAGAGCCTTGAAGCCCAGGGTGAGGAGTTTCTGCCTGATGCGCGGATTGATTGGTAGCCACTGGAGATTTTTGAGGAGGGGAGTGATATGCCCAGAGCGTTTCTGGACAAAGATAATCCGGGCAGCAGCATGAAGTATGGATTGAAGTGGAGAGAGCCACGAGGATGGGAGATCAGAGAGAAGGCTGATGCAGTAGTCCAGACGGGATAGGATGAGAGCTTGAACGAGTAGGGTAGCGGTTGGGATGGAGAGGAAAGGGCGGATCTTGGCAATGTTGCGGAGCTGAGACCGGCAGGTTTTGGTGACCGATATAGGAGGAGGTGCTGTTGGATTGACCGCGGAGGGCCTCTGGGCAGCTGAGACCGGGCTCCTGCGGGGTGAGGGGCCTGCCCATCTGCCTAGTTGGCCTTGGAGACGAAGGGGGCCCGGCGCGTGGAGACGTGCTGCCAGAGTAGAGACAGTGGGGATCTGAAAGCCAGGTTCGGTTGTACGTGTCGGGGAGAGTCCGGTTCACTGTCTCTGGGATTCTTACCTCCTCCTCCTCATCATCATCAATCATATTTATTGAGCGCTTACTGTGTGCAGAGCACTGTACTAAGCGCTTGGGAAGTCCAAACTGGCAACATATAGAGACAGTCCCTACCCAATCAATCAATCAATCAATCATATTTATTGAGCGCTTACTGTGTGCAGAGCACTGGACTAAGCGCTTGGGAAGGACAAGTTGGCGACATCTAGAGACAGTCCCTACCCAACAGTGGGCTCACAGTCTAAAAGGGGGAGACAGAGGAAAAAAAAAACCAAACATACTAACAAAATAAAATAAATAGAATAGATATGTACAAATAAAACAAATAAATAAATAAATAGAGTAATAAATATGTACAAACATATATACATATATACAGGTGCTGTGGGGAAGGGAAGGAGGTAAGATGGGGGGGATGGACCCCAACAGTGGGTTCACAGTCTATGTATCACCTGTATATATGTATATATGTTTGTACATATTTATTACTCTATTTATTTATTTATTTATTTGACTTGTCCACATCTATTCCATTTATTTTATTTTGTTAGTATGTTTGGTTTTGTTCTCTGTCTCCCCCTTCTAGACTGTGAGCCCACTGTTGGGTAGGGACTGTCTCTAGGTGTTTCCAACTTGGACTTCCCAAGCGCTTAGTCCAGTGCTCTGCACACAGGAAGCGCTCAATAAATATGATTGATTGATTGATTATATGTTTTGCAACTTGGACTTCCCAAGTGCTTAGTTCCGTGCTAAGCACCTGGGGGGGTACAACAGAATAGATTGGGGTGATAATGATCCCTGTCTACAAGGAGTTTACAGTCTAGCAAAAATTTGGTGTATATTTTTGCCAAAGACATTTAGAAAACTCTTACTTTTTACATCTATTATTTATTTATTTTATTTTATTTTGTTAGGATGTTTGGTTTTGTTCTCTGTCTCCCCCTTTTAGACTGTGAGCCCACTGTTGGGTAGGGACTGTTGCTTTACGTTGCCAATTTGTCTCCCCGTTTTAGACTGTGAGCCCCCTGTTGGGTAGGGACTGTCGCTATATGTTGCCAATTTGGACTTCCCAAGCGCTTAGTACAGTGCTCTGCACACAGTAAGCGCTCAATAAATACGATTGATTGATTGATTGATTGAAAGCCAGGTTTGGTTGTACGTGTCGGGGAGAGTCCGTTTCACTGTCTCTGGGATTCTTACCACATCATCATCATCATCAGCAATCGTATTTATTGAGCGCTTACTGGGTGCAGAGCACTGTACTAAGCGCTTGGGAAGTCCAAGTTGGCAACATAGAGAGACAGTCCCTACCCAACAGCGGGCTCACAGTCTAAAAGGGGGAGACAAAACCAAACATACTAACAAAATAAAATAAATAGAATAGATATGTACAAGTAAAATAAATAAATCATCATCATCATCAATCGTATTTATTGAGCGCTTACTATGTGCAGAGCACTGTACTAAGCGCTTGGGAAGTCCAAATTGGCAACATATAGAGACAGTCCCTACCCAACAGCAGGCTCACAGTCTAAAAGGGGGAGACAAAACCAAACATACTAACAAAATAAAATAAATAGAATAGATATGTACAAGTAAAATAAATAAATAAATAGAGTAATAAATATGTACAAGCATATATACAGGTGCTGTGGGGAAGGGAAGGAGGTAAGATGGGGGGATGGAGAGGGGGATGAGGGGGAGAGGAAGGAAGGGGCTCAGTCTGGGAAGGCCTCCTGGAGAAAAACACCACCAGGATGAGGAGCTGCCGATTTCCATCCTATCTTGAGATCTGGGCTGGGCTGGGCACACTTACCCGGGACCTTCTTCTTGGAGAATCCTACGTCTGGGCCCACCGCACCTCGGCTGATTCGGGGTTTCCAGAGCCCGCTGGGTAAAACTGGTGGTAGTTCGCACAGTTTCACCATGATCATTTGGGTGCATCCCAAACCAGGACTCAAAATGCAACTCGAGGGGTTAGGCAGCGACATCTGTAAATGCAGCTGAAGAAGGTTCCCATGAAATCTAAACTGCCCAGTTGAGCACAAAGTTAGGTCGTGAATTGCCCAGATTTCCGTGCCTACCTGTGTCCAGCGTCACCCGTGGGTCGGCAGCAAGACAAAATGGCACGGGGGGAGATGGGCCCTTCCAGAATGTTGCCCTTTAATATGTTATTAACCATTTGCTTGTTGTGAGCGGGGTAACGGGGATTAAAACTGTGAACCCCCTGTGGGACAACCTGATCACCTTGTAACCTTCCCTGCGCTTAGAACAGTGCTTTGCACATAGTAAGCGCTTTACAAATACCACCATCATCATCATCATCTGTTATATTGTTGTTCCGTTCCCTCCCAGATGCTTAGTACAGCGCTCCGCACACAGTAAGCGCTCAGGGAATGTGACTGATTGATCGACCGATTGATCTCCTTACACTAATAATAATAATACTAATGATGGCATTTGTTAAGCGCTGACTATGTGCAGAGCACTGTTCTAAGCACTGGGGGGGATACAAGGTGATCAAGTTGTCCCACGTGGGGCTCACAGTCTTAATCCCCATTTTACAGATGAGGTAACCGAGGCTCAGAGAAGTTAAGTGGCTTGCCCAAGGTCACACAGCAGACATGTGGCGGAGTCGGGATCCGAACCCGTGACTTCTGACTCCAAAGCCCGGGCTCTTTCCACTGAGCCACGCTGCTTCTCAACTAGTTCTAGTTGAACACTAGCTCTCTAGAGGCTGACGATGCTTTCCAGCATCTTCCTCGCTTCCTCAGTTGCTGGGAAGGCCGCTTGTATTTTTTTTCCAGATTTAGGGTAGGGCGACCACTTCGTATAATGCTTTTCCTCCCATAATTGCGCCGCGCTGTGGCGTGAAATTCACAACCCGACGACAGGGAAGGGAGTATCCGGTGGGGAATTATGACTAGCAATAAGAGGATCAGAAGCAAAAAAAAGAGGGGAAGAAGGGAAAGAAAGGTAAGAGGGTATTTGAGACTTTATCTCTTACTTCTGTTGCCCTCTCCAAAATGCAGCATGCATTAGACAGACAGTGAATTACGGTAACATCCCCTGCATTCTCCTCTTCCTACCAACTGTGCTCATGCACAATTCAAAGAGGAAACTCCTGCAGCGTGAGTCTGTACCCATGGAGTTCTGACTCTACTCCCCTTCCTACCCCCGAATGCACCGTTTTCGCCACTTACAAAGATAACTGTATATTTTATCCTCAAAAATCCAGGGTGAGTGTTACGTGAGTGAATGCAATCTATATAATTCATCTTGTTTGTTCTGACTCTACTCCCCTTCCTCCCCCTAAATGCACCGTTTCCACCACTTACAAAGATAACCGTATATTTTATCCTCAGAAATCCAGGGTGAGTGTTACGTGAGTGAATGCAGTCTATATAATTCATCTTGTTTGTTCTGACTCTTCTCCCCTTCCTCCCCCTAAATGCACCGTTTCCGCCACTTACAAAGATAACCGCATATTTTATCCTCCAAAATCCAGGGTGAGCGTTACGTGAGTGAATGCAATCTATATAATTCATCTTGTTTGTAACATTTTTGAAGATGCCTTATTTGGACATTTTAAAAATATGCCGTGGTCATTCGCCCTGATTTTCTCAGGAAGGCTTGTCAAGCAAGAGGCTGGCTTCTGATTTAATCAATCAATCGTATTTATTGGGCGCTTACTGTGTGCAGAGCACCGTACCAAACATACTAACAAAATAAAATAAATAGAATAGATATGTACAAGTAAAACAAATAAGTAAATAGAGTAATAAATCTGTACAAACATATATACATCTATACAGGTGCTGTGGGGAAGGGAAGGAGGTAAGGTGGGGGGGATGGAGAGGGGGGCGAGGGGGAGAGGAAGGAAGGGGCTCAGTCTGGGAAGGTCACACAGCTGACATTTGGCAGAGGCGGGATTTGAACCCATGACCTCTGACTCCCAAGCCCGGGCTCTTTCCATTGAGGCACGCTGCACTTATTGAGCGCTTACTATGTGCACAGCACTGGACTAAGCGCTTGGGAAGTACAGGTTGGCAACGTATAGAGACGGTCCATATCTGCTGTGTGATCTTGGGCAAGTCACTTAACTTCTCTGGGCCTCAGTTACCTCATCTGTAAAATGGGGATTAAGACTGTGAGCCCCACGTGGGACAACCTGATCACCCTGTATCCTCCCCAGCGCTTAGAACAGTGCTTTGCACATAGTAAGCGCTTAATAAATGCCAATTATTATTATTATTATTTCTTGATGTATTGAGTTGCACTTTGCCTGAAAGTACCAAGCAAAATCTGCATGTGTACAGTAAGTGCTTGGTTGTAAGCCACTCATCTTCTCTGTACTTCACTTCCCTCCTCTGTAAAGTGGGGGATTCAATATTCGTTCTTCCTCCTACTGAGACTTTTGAGTGCCCTGGGGGACAAGAACTGAGTCTGACCCTATTGCTGTGTCTCTAACTTAGCGCCGAGAACGACGCTTGACACGTAGTAAGTGTAACAAACGCCACTATTAATATGTTTATCAGTGTCATTACTATTAAATGTTTAACAACCAAATGTCGGTGGGGATTTTGCTCTTTAGACAGGATTAGTGTTTTCAGAGTCACCAACCACTCGTCCTGCTTTGGAGCTCCTCCTGGAAATTCTGGCATCGCTGCTGAAACCAAAAGTGTTTGAATTCAAAGTCCATCATTGTAATTATTAGTGTTATTACTATCTTTTTTTTTTCACCTGATCACATTTTCTACCTCCGAGTCCTGGAGCTCCAGCCACCCCCTACCCAGTGACCTGTCAAATGATTATTTTTCACTGCTTTAAGGATTTTTTTTTGGCTGCTTCATGTGTCTCAAAAGTTATCATTTCAACCTCTTTGCAGCTACGCAAAACAAGCCCCACCTCCACCCAGTCTCCCCCCTCCTCTCCTCCCGTAACCTCGGGGATACTGAGGCTTTCCAAATCTTGTGACGGAGCAGTGGTAGTGGCAGCATCGGTGTTGGATTTGCAAAAAAATAAAAATTTAAAGTTATAAAAACAGATCCCTGTCTCCCCCTTCTAGACTGTGAGCCCACTGTTGGGTAGGGACTGTCTCTATATGTTGCCAACTTGTACTTCCCAAGCGCTTAGTACAGTGCTCTGCACACAGTAAGCACTCAATAAATATGATTGATTGATTGATTGATCCCAAACTAAGGGAGACTTAGGGGGAGTGGGGAAAGAGCAGGGCAAGCCCGGGGTGTAGGGAGAATCCCAGGAACTAGGGAATGTCACTGTTTATTGTCGTATTGTACTTTCCCAAGCTCTGCACACAGTAAATGTTTAATAAGTACAATGGAATGAATGGATGAGTGGGAGAGCTGGGCTAGGAAGGACGGAGAGAGGCTTCTTCCCAAGTGAATTTATTAAATTTGAATTAGTCTTGAGTAGAGGTAACTTGGACCCTGATGTGGTGGACACTTAGCCGTTCCAGTGTGTACCAACGTTGACATCAGAGTGTCCCTTACCTCCTGCCAAAATCTCTCGGGCGGGTCCTAATCCACCTACAGCAGAAAGGAGCTGGAAGAGATAAGAGCTGAACCAAGCAAGGTCCAGGGAAAAGAACTCAGGGGCTCTTCTGAATTTACTTCCATCTTCACCCAGAAAAGGAGACAGAGGGCCTTGTTCCACATCAGCAGGGAGGAAATCACTCCTGCTCAAATTTGCATTCTAACTCAGTGAATTCACCGCACGATCATAAGAGCTTAACCACTGGAACAGGGGCACGCGCTGCAGTACGCTCCCAGGTGCTTAGTACAGTGCTCAGCACACAGTAAGTGTTCAAAAAATACTACTGATTACAATACAACAGAGTAGCTATAGACCTCCTGCCCATAAGGAGCTTACAGACTAGAGGTAGAGACAGATATTAAAATAAATTAAAGGTGGATATGGACAGAAGTGCTCTGGGGCTAGAGAAGGGGTGAATATCAAAGTGTTTAAGGGGAACAGACACAAATACATAGGTGACAGAGGAGGGAGAGCTTAGACCGGGAAGCTCGTTGTGGGTTAGGGACTATATCAACCCACTTTTAGACTGTGAGCCCACTGTTGTGTAGGGACTGTCTCTATACGTTGCCAACTTGTACTTCCCAAGCGCTTAGTACAGTGCTCTGCACACAGTAAACGCTCAATAAATACGATTGATTGATTGATTGATTTGAGGATCAGCGCGGTGAGGGTGAGAGATCGGCGTCAGAAAGGCCGAGCCGTACAAGGTTTATTCCATGTGGTGGATTGAACTTTCCTTTCAGGAGGAATACTTTTAGTTACTCACATGTGGCGAAGCACCTAGCTCCCGCCCCACGAATGCTTCCCACTGGGGATGAATACACTTATGTGGCCAACACGATCCTCAGCTTCTAGCAGCTGGTGGAATCAGGCAGGAGAAACCGATAGTCTCCAGAGGCTACCTTTCAAGTCACCCGGTCATCGAGTCTCCAGGGCTACCTTTCAAATCACCTAACAATTGAGCTCCCTCCCCGAGCGAGGTATTCCGATAGGTCACTAGGCACCCCGCAGGGTTTGACCGAGTGGGCGTCCCTGATTCCGGGTAGAGGTGATTCCCCCTTTTAGACTGTGAGCCCACTGTTGGGTAGGGACCGTCTCTATATGTTGCCAACTTGGACCTCCCAAGCGCTTAGTACAGTGCTCTGCACCCAGTAAGCGCTCAATAAGAAACTCCTCACCCTGGGCTTCCAGGCTGTCCATCACCTCGCCCCCTCCTACCTCACCTCCCTTCTCTCCTTCTACTGCCCAGCCTGCACCCTCCGCTCCTCTGCCGCTAATCTCCTCACTGTACCTCGTTCTCGCCTGTCCCGCCGTCGACCCCCGGCCCACGTCATCCCCCGGGCCTGGAATGCCCTCCCTCTCCCCTCTGCCAAGCTAGCTCTCTTCCTCCTTTCAAGGCCCTGCTGAGAGCTCACCTCCTCCAGGAGGCCTTCCCAGACTGAGCCCCTTCCTTCCTCTCCCCCTCGTCCCCCTCTCCATCCCCCCATCTTACCTCCTTCCCTTCCCCACAGCACCTGTATATATGTATGTATGGTTGTACATATTTATTACTCCATTTATTTATTTATTTATTTATTTTACTTGTACATTTCTATCCTATTTATTTTATTTTGTTGGTATGTTTGGTTCTGTTCTCTGTCTCCCCCTTTTAGACTGTGAGCCCACTGTTGGGTAGGGACTGTCTCTATGTGTTGCCAATTTGTACTTCCCAAGCGCTTAGTACAGTGCTCTGCACATAGTAAGCGCTCAATAAATATGATTGATTGATTGATTGATTGATGTCGGTGTGGCAGAGTTCCAACCCACTATCGGGAGTTCGTGGAGATCCCTCCCCTGATACCCCCTGCTACTCCCTGATCCCCTTCCCTTCCGTTGGCAGTATTTATGGGGGAAAAGGATCATGTGACTAGACAAATTGGAAATTACTCATTTCGGTCTAATCCTTCAGCCTTATTCCTCAGCCGGCCCCTCCGAGGTCGATAGCACCGAGACATGGGGGGTGTGTTTGTTTAGCCAACTGCTTCCCACTGCTCCCAAGCAGCGCCTCCGTCATTAGTGAGCCAAATCTTGTTAGCTTGGCCAAGGCTTGACCGGTCACAAACCATTCCCAAAAGAAATAGCTCAATCTCTTTCCCTGGACACGCGCAGGGCCAGAATTCCCACTCGGAGGCAGAAGGATGGACTAAATGACTTCTGACGGCCCCATCGGCTCTTCGATTCAATCAATTCTGTAACCTCGAGGCTCGCTCCGAACACAGAGAACTAAAATCACTTATGATTCTGATTTTCCATTTAAATGTGATTGTAGCCTCCCTGTTAGGTCTTTATAGGTCATTTGGAAAAAAAAAAAAAAAAACACCAAAGAACAACAAATGCTATATCTAAAAGTTTTATATGATTCTGAATTTCCATCTAGGTCTGATTTTGTTCATCCCGCTTTATCTTTGTAGGTCATCTAGAAACCATTTGCAGAGGAAATGCTCCAAAGGCAGCAGCGCCGAAGTTCTTTGCTAAGTGGCAGGCTGTTCCCAAGGATGCACACGTCTGACTCGGTAGGTTTTTCAAAGGTTAACCCCAACTGTAGGCACTAAAGACCATCCTTTAGATGGTCTAAAGCAGTGTGGAGAAGCAGCATGGCTCGGTGGAAAGAGCATGGGCTTTGGAGTCAGAGGTCATGGGTTCAAATCCCAGCTCCGCCAGCTGTGTGCCTTCGGGCAAGTCACTTAACTTCTCTGTGCCTCAGTGACCTCATCTGTAAAATGGGGATTAAGACTGTGAGCCCCCTGTGGGACAAATTGATGGCCTTGTAACCTCTCCAGCGCTTAGAACAGTGCTTTGCACATAGCAAGTGCTTAATAAATGCCATTAAAAAGAGCACGGGCTTTGGAGTCAGAGGTCATGGCTTCAAATCCCGGCTCCGCCAACTGTCAGCTGTGTGCCTTCGGGCAAGTCACTTCACTTCTCTGTGCCTCAGTGACCTCATCTGTAAAATGGGGATTAAGACTGTGAGCCCCCTGTGGGACAAACTGATGGCCTTGTAACCTCTCCAGTGCTTAGAACAGTGCTTTGCACATAGCAAGTGCTTAATAAATGCCATTAAAAAGAGCACGGGCTTTGGAGTCAGAGGTCATGGCTTCAAATCCCGGCTCCGCCAACTGTCAGCTGTGTGACTTCGGGCAAGTCACTTCACTTCTCTGTGCCTCAGTGACCTCATCTGTAAAATGGGGATTAAGACTGTGAACCCCCTGTGGGACAACCTGATCACCTTGTAACCTCCCCTGCGCTTAAGCGCTTTACAAATACCATCATCATCATTATTATTGTTATCCTGATGGGAAGTGGTAGAAAGTCCAAGAAAGGATGAGTCAGTCCTGAACTTGAATTTCTTTATCCCCTCCCTGGACCTGGGTATTCATCTGAACTTATTTTCTTTATTACCTTTGCCCTGTTCACGGTCTCTTTCTAAACTTCCCCAGATGGGACGTGGCATTTGACCCGTAGAGTATGTCTCTTGATTGGTGCAGCGTCATTCTTCTCAGAGACTTGTGAGGTGTCTAGGTGATCTGTGTAGTTGAGAAAGCTCTTGTTGGCTGAAGCGTGCTCCGTCCTCTCTCTTCATCCCAACCCGCTCAATATTGTGTCCCCTGCGCCGTCCTTTCCTCACCATTCCGATTCCAGGCCAAACCCTCCCAACGACGAGCACCGCCTGCATTCAGGACCCTCTTACCCCCGGTGCCATGTTAGATATTCTACAGTCAACCCACCGCTGGTGTTCACTGGACCCTTACCGGGTGCAGAACACAGTCTTTTAGACTGTGAGCCCACTGTTGGGTAGGGACTGTCTCTATGTGATGCCAATTTGTACTTCCCAAGCGCTTAGTACAGTGCTCTGCACATAGTAAGTGCTCAATAAATACTATTGATTCTAAGCATTCGGAGGGTCGACTACAGTAGAGTAGGTAGACGACACAACACGGAACAAACAGGATGCCTGAATGCTAGTGACAGTCCTTCAAAGGTTTCAGGTCACTGGTACCGGAGAAGCCTGCAGGCATAGAAATGGACCAAATTCAGAAAGTCCTCTTTTCCGCTTTGAAGTTCAGTCCAGTTCCAACCCGTGAAACATTTTTAAAAAGTAGGTTATGAGCAGCTGCACTAGCCACTATCACATCCTGCCGGGGACGTCTCTGTGTACCGGAAAACTCAGCCCAGACCTGGGGCTGCAAGCTTTCTGGGGCAGCGGATTTTTTACCGCCGTCCCGTCACACTCCAGGCTACAATAGTCTGTTAGATTTCAGCACATTCAATAATGCTCTTCAAACTCATCCCCTAGCCCCAATTTCCTCTGCTCAGAGTGGAAATGTACATTGCGGGAGGTGCTGGGAGGTGTGGTCTCTCCTCAGCCTGAACCCTACGGAGGCAGAGAGTCATAAAAGATCACCGTGACCACTATTTAAAGCCAAACTGACTCAGTCTTCATTTGTAGATGAGAAGCCAGCCCACTTGATGCACGGGAGTTCTTTCAGAATCACAGGGGAGCAGCGTTGGTCTAGTGGAAAGAGTTGGGGACTGGGAGGCAGAGGACCTGAGTTCGAATCCCACCTCTGCCAGTTGCTTGCTGTGTGACCTCGAGCATATCACCTAACTTAATAATAATAATAATGATGTTGGCATTTGTTAAGCGCTTACTATGTGCAAAGCACTGTTCTAAGCGCTGGGGGGGATACAGAGTGATCAGGTTGTCCCATGTGGGGTTCACAGTCCTAATCCCCATTTTACAGATGAGGTAACTGAGGCTCAGAGAAGTTAAGTGACTTGCCCAAGGTCAATCAATCAATCAATCAATCGTATTTATTGAGCGCTTACTATGTGCAGAGCACTGTACACAGCAGACATGTGGCGGAGCCGGGATTCGAACCCATGACCGCTGATTCCAAAGCCCGGGCCCTTTCCACTGAGCCACGCTGCTTCTCGTTAACGCTAACTTCTCTGAGCCTCAGTTTCCTTAACTGTAAAATGTGAGTTCAGTACCTGTTCTCCCTCCTATTTAGACCGTAAGCCCCGTATGGGACAACCTGATTAACTTATATCAACCCAAGCACTTAGAATGTTTAACACATAGGAAGCACGTCACAAACACAGTCATAATAATAACGGTAATAATAACACCAAATCCCAAGACGATATATGAGAAATATCCCAACAGGAATCAAAGCTACTGCCACTAGATGAATTCATTAATCTTTCAGTTTATTTGGGTGTTTAGGATGTGCCGAGCACTGCGCTCAGTACTTGCGACAGGACAGAAGGATCAGTAGGCATGATCCCCGCCCTCAGAAAGCGTACAGTCCAGCAGAGGAGGCAGACACTTAAATAAATGATGGGGATGGGGAAGCTGCAGAGTGTAAAGACGTGTACATCAGATTAAATATACATATGCCGTATTTTATTTTCTGACAGCTTTGGTGTAGAAAGTGTCTATACAAGTTAATCTTCTGAATGGGAGAGTGGGTAAATCAAAACTTCACTGCCAGGGTAGGCTAAACGCCGGTCCAAGCTCCACAAGTGGCTGCCTCAACTTCCATTCCGCAAATCCTCTTCTAAATCACACTTCAGACCGGACTTTGCCTTTTTCATTCTATTGAGACGGTGCTAACCTATCTTTCATCATCATCATCATCAATCGTATTTATTGAGCGCTTACTATGTGCAGAGCACTGTACTAAGCGCTTGGGAAGTCCAAGTTTGCAACATACAGAGACAGTCCCTACCCAACAGTGGGCTCACAGTCTAAAAGGGGGAGACAGAGAACAAAACCAAACATACTAACAAAATAAAATAAATAGAATAGCTATGTACAAGTAAAATAAATAAATAAATAGAGTAATAAATATGTACAAACATATACATATATACAGGTGCTGTGGGGAAGGGAAGGAGGTAAGATGGGGGGGATGGAGAGGGGGACGAGGGGGAGAGGAAGGAAGGGGCTCAGTCTGGGAAGGCCCTTAAGGCTTCCTAATTCTACGACGTGAAAGGATTTTGCTAGAATTTAATCAAAATTTCTTTGGTGGTCTAACTACAGTGCTTTGCACATAATAAGCGCTTAGGAAATGCCATCATTATTATCATTAAGAAGTCAAAATCCCAAGCAACAAAGTAAAATCCACATAAACTATTTATTTATTTATTTAATTTATTTGTACATATCTATTCTATTTTATTTTGTTAGTATGTTTGGTTTTGTTCTCTGTCTCCCCCTTGTAGACCGCGAGCCCACTGTTTGGTAGGGACTGTCTCCATATGTTGCCAACTTGGACTTCCCAAGCGCCCAGTACAGTGCTCTGCACACAGTAAGCGCTCAACAAACACGATTGATGATGATGATAACGCATACGACGACCTCCTTTCATTGAACTCTAACCCTTTTGCTCTTCTCGTTCTCCTTGATCATTTTTTGCTGCTTTGACCCAGTTGACCATTCTTTACCTTCTGGAAAACTTCCCTGGCCTTGCCTTTATGGCTGCAGCAGTCTCTTGGTTATGTCCTAACTCTCCCTCCACTTCTCAGTTTCCTTTTCCAGCTCTGATTTTTCTCCTCTCTCTTCAGCTGTGGGTGTCCTCCGAGTCTCACTTCTCACTCCTCTACCCTTCTCACTTTACATTCACTCCCTCGGGGATGAGAAGCAGCGTGGCTCAGTGGGAAGAGCCCGGGCTTTGGAGTCAGAGGTCATGGGCTCAAATCCCGGCCCCGCCAATTGTCAGCTGTGTGGCTTTGGGCAAGTCACTTCACTTCTCTGGGCTTCAGTTACCTCATCTGTAAAATGGGGATTAATCAATCAATCAATCAATCGTATTTATTGAGCGCTTACTGTGTGCAGAGCACTGGACTAAGCGCTTGGGAAGTCCAAGTTGGCAACATATAGAGACAGTCCCTACCCAACAGTGGGCTCACAGTCTAAAAGGGGGAGACGGAGAACAAAACCAAACATACTAACAAAATAAAATAAATAGAATAGATATGTACTAGTAAAATAAATAAATAGAGTAATAAATATGTACAAACATACATACATATATACAGGTGCTGTGGGGAAGGGAAGGAGGTAAGATGGGGGGATGGAGAGGGGGACGAGGGGGAGAGGAAGAAAGGGGCTCAGTCTGGGATTAAGACTGTGAGCCCCCCGTGGCACAACCTGATCACCTTGTAACCTCCCCAGCACTTAGAACAGTACTTTGCACATAGTAAGCGCTTAATAAATGCCGTCATTATTATCATTATTTCATCAACTCATCTACACCTCCAGCCCACAACTCTCTCGTGCTCTTCAATTGCGTATCACCTTCTGCCTTCAGGATATTTCCATGACTGCTGGAACCTCAAGCCTACTGCGGAAAAACGGAGGTTTCCATCTTCCTTCCAAAATTCTCTCCACTTCCCAACTGTTCCGTTATGGTCAACGCCACCACCAAAGTCCCGTCCGCAGGCTGGTAACGCCGCTGTCATCGATAATTCCTCCCTCGCCCTTTTCTATCATTTTGCACCTCTTTCTAAATTCTGTTGATTCTACCTCGATGAACTTTCATGAATCGACCCCTTTCACGCCACCCGTACACCCCCAACTCTGGCACATGCTGGTAATACCTCCCAGCTGGATTCCTATAACGTCCTCTCGACCGGCCCCTCGAAGTCCGTCTCGCACACATTTGCACATACCATCTTTCTAATCCAAGCAGAACCCCTTATTCCTAAATCGTCTTAACCCGTTAGCCATCTCTCGCATTTATGGATTTCTTGATCGCATCCTAGGTATTGACTTAGGTATGTTTATTCAGTTGTTCATTTGATTATTTGCTTTATCAGCGATGTTTGACAGCTCACTGCATGCAGACACTGGACTGAGCGCTTGGGAAAGTACAGTACAACAGTGTGGGTAGACATGGTCCCTGCTCATCACGAGGAGCTTACAGTCTAGAGGAGGAGACAGACATTAAAATAAACTATGGATGTGAACAAAAGCGCCGTGGGGCAAATAGCAAGTGCTTAAAGGATGCAGTTCTAAGCACATATGTGACGCTGAAGGGAGAGGGAGTAGGGAAAATGAGGGTCTAGTCACGGAAGGCCGCTTGGAGGAGGTGTGATTTTTTTAATAAGGCTCTGAAGAAGAAGAAGAAGAAGGCTCTGAAGAAGGGGAGAGTGGTGGTCGGTCATATATGATTTTTTAAATAAGGCTCTGAAGAAGAAGGCTCTGAAGAAGGGGAGAGTGGTGGTCGGTCATATATGAAGGGGGAGGGAGTTCTGGGACAGAGGGAGAACGTGGGCAAGGGGTCAGTGGCGAGATAAACGAGATCAAGATACAGTGAGTAGGTTGGCATTATAGGTGTGAAGTTTGTGGACTGGGTTTTTTCTATGGTATTGTAGTGCTTCCTGTGTTCCCGGCATTGTATTAAACACTGGGGTAGATATCAGATAATCAGGTTAGACACAATCCATGGGCCACCTGGGGCTCACAGCCTTAATCCCCATTTTACAGATGAGATAACTGTTGCCCAAAGTCACTCAGCAGACAAGTGGCAGACACAGGATTCGAACCCAGGCCCTCCGATCCCCAGGCCCACACTCTTTCCACTAGGCCGTGCTGGCTCCCACCGTTGTACTACGAAATCAGCGAGGTAAAATCGGATGGGGGCAACCTGATTGAGTGCTTTAAAGCGGATGCTGAGGAGTTTCTTTTCGATGTGGAGGTGGACGGACAAAGACTGGAGGATCTTAAGCGGGGAGACGTGGACTGAATTTTGTTTTTTAGAAAAATGATCCCGGCATCAGAGTGAAACATTGACTGAATCAATAAATACGATTGATTGATTGATTGATTGATTGAAGTGGGGAGTGACCGGAGGCAGGGAGGTCAGCGAGGAGGCTGTGCAGTAGTCAAGACAGGAGATGACAGATACTTGTATCAGCATAGTAGCAGTTCGGATGGAGAAGAGAGGGCAGATTTTAGCAATGTTGAGAAGCAGCGTGGCATAGTGCATAGAGCACGGGCCTGGGAACCAGAAGGTCGTGGGTTCTAATCCCGGCTCTGCGACTTGTCGGCTGTGTGACTTTGGACAAGTCACTTAACTTCTCTGGGCCTCAGTTACCTCATCTGTAAAATGGAGATTAAGACTGTGAGCCCCCTGTGGGACATCCTGATCACCTTGTAACCTCCCCAGGGCTTAGAACAGTGCTTTGCACATAGTAAGTGCTTAATAAATGCCATTATTATTATTATTATTATTATTATTATTATTATTGTCACCTTGGGCCAGTCACTTCACTTCTCTGTGCCTCAGTCACCTCATTAGTAAAATGGGGATTGGGACTATGGGACAAGGGACTGTGTCCAAACCAATTTGCTTGCATTCACCCCGGCGCTTAGTACAGTGCCTGGCATATAGGAAACACTTAACAAATACCGTTATTAGTAGAAGATAGAACCAACAGGATTTGGTGATGGATTGACTATGCGGGTTGAATGAGTGAGACGAATTGAGGATAATGCCAAGATTAAGAGTATGTCAGATGGGGTATGGTGGTGTTCATTCATTCAGTCGTATTTATTGAGCGCTTACTGTGTGCAAAGCACTGTCTATGGTGATGAGAAAGGCAGCGAGGGGACAGAGTTTGGGTGGGAAGATGAGGAGTTCTGTTTTGAACACGTTAAGTTTGAGGTGGTAGTAGGACATCCAGATAGAGATGTCCTGAAGGCAAGCGGAAATGCGAGATTGTGAGAAGGAGAGAGGTCAGGGCTGGAGAGGTAGATTTGGGGATCAATCAATCAATCGTATTTATTGAGCGCTTACTGTGTGCAGAGCACTGTACTAAGCGCTTGGGAAGTACAAGTTGGCAACATATAGAGACAGTCCCTACCCAACAGTGGGCTCACAGTCTATCTATCTAACGACCATCTGCGTAGAGATGGTAGTTGAATTTGTGGGAGCAAATGAGTTCTCCGAGGGAGTGGGTGTAGGTGAAGGATAGAAAGGGGCCCAGAATTGAGCCTTGAGGGACTCCCACAGTTAGAGCGTGGGAGACAGAGGAAGAGTCTGCAAAAAAGACTGAGGAGGAGCTGTCGGAGAGATCGGAGGAGAACCAGGAGAGGACAGTGGTAGTTAAACCAAGGGTGGTTAATGTTTCCAGAGAAGGGGGTGGTCCATAGTGTCCAAGGCAGCTGAGAGGTCGAGAAAGATTGGGATGGAGTAGAGGCCGTTTGATTGAGCAAAAAGGAGGTTATTACTGGTGACACTGGAGAAGCAGCATAGTCTAGTGGAAAGAGTATGGGCCTGAGAACCAGGGGACCTGGATTCTAATCCCGGCTCCACCGCTTGTCTGCTGGGTGATCCTGGGTGCCACTTAACTTCTCTATGCCTCAGTTACGTCATCTGTAAAATGGGGATTAAAGCCGTGAGCCTCATGTGGGGCAGGGACTATATCCAACCTGATCATCTTGTGTCTACTTCAGTGCTTGTGCCTGGCACATAATAATATTAACAATAATTTTGGTATTTGTTAAGTGCTTACTATGTGCAAAGCACTGGCCTAAGTGCTGGGGAGGACACAAGGTGATCAGGTTGTCCCATGTGGGGCTCACAGTCTTAATCCCCATTTTACAGATGAGGGAACTGAGGCCCAGAGAAGTGAAGTGACTTGCCCAAAGTCACACAGCTGACAAGCGGCAGATGCGGGATTTGAACCCACGACCTCCGACTCCCAAGCCCAGGCTCTTTCCCCTGAGCCACGCTGCTTCTCTTATTTAGCATAGCAAGTGCTAAATGAATACCATAAAAAAAAAAACCCCAAATCCTTAGAAAAAGCAGTTTCCGTGGAGTGAAGGAGGCAGGTGTCAGATTGGTGGGGGTCGAGGAGAGGATTGAAAGAGAGGAGGTGGAGGAGGATCAATCAATCAGTCGTATTTATTGAGCGCTTACTGTGTGCAGAGCACTGTACTAAGCGCTTGGGAAGTCCAAGTTGGCAACATCTAGAGACAGTCCCTACCCAACAGTGGGCTCACAGTCTAAAAGGGGGGAGACAGACAACAAAACCAAACATACTAACAAAATAAAATAAATAGAATAGCTATGTACAAGTAAAATAAATAAATAGAGTAAAAAATATGTACAAACATATATACATATATCCAGGTGCTGTGGGGAAGGGAAGGAGGTAAGATGGGGGGGGATGGAGAGGGGGAGGAGGGGGAGAGGAAGGAAGGGGCTCAGTCTGGGAAGGCCTCCTGGAGGAGGTGAGCTCTCAGCAGGGCCTTGAAGGGAGGAAGAGAGCTAGTTTGGCGGAGGGGCAGAGGGAGGACATTCCAGGCCCGGGGAAATGCCAACCATGGCCAACCATTGGAGGTTTTTGAGGATTGGGGAGATATGGACTGAATGGTTTATCAGAAAACCGATCTGGGCAGCAGAAGGAAGTCTGGACTGGAGAGGGGAGAAACAAGATGTAAGGAGGCAGTGTGGTAGTCAAGGTGGGATATGACAAGTGCCTGGATCAGCAGAGTAGCGGTTTGGACGGAGAGGAAAGGGCAGATTTTAGCAATGTTATGTAGGTAGAACCAACAGGATTTAGTGACAGATTGAACGTGTACATTGAATGTGAGAGGATAATGCCAAGATTATGGGCTTGTGAGAAGGGAGGTTGGGGGTCCTTGCAACGGCTTATTCGCCACCGCTTTCAAACATGGCCGTGTCTCCCCTAGCCTAAAAAAACTATCCTTTGACCCCATGGCTCCCTCCAGTTATCACCCCATCTCCCTCCTACTATTCCTCTCCAAACTCCTCGAGCGAGTTGTCTGCACCCGCTGTCTCAAGGTCCTCTCCTCCTTGACCCCCTCCAATCTGGCTTCCATCCCCTTCACTCCACAGAATACAGCGTCTCAAGGGTCCCAAATGATGGAGAAGCAGCGTGGCTCAGTGGAAAGAGCACGGGCTTTGGGGTCATGGGTCGTGGGTTCAAATTCCGGCTCTGCCAACTGTCAGCCGTGTGACTTTGGACAAGTCACTTCACTTCTCTGTGCCCCAGTTACCTCATCTGAAAAATGGGGATGAAAAACTGTGAGCCCCCCGTGGGACAGCCTGATCACCTCCCCAGCACTTAGAACAGTGCTTTGCACATAGTAAGCGCTTAACAAATACCGTTATTATTATTATTATTATCCCTTTCTTGCAAAACCACTCAGCTGTCTTTGACACTGTGGACTGTCCCCTTCTAGAAACATTATCTCACCTTGGATCCACCGAAAGTGTCCTCTCCTGGTTCTCCTCATTCTCAGTCTCTTTTGCAAGCTCCTCTTCCACCTCCTACCCCCTAACTGGGGGGGGTCTGTCCAGATTCAGTTCTGGGTCCCCTTTTATTCTTCATCTACACCCATTCCCTGGGAGAACTCATTTGCTCAACTTCACCTCTCTGCAGATGGTTCCCAAATCTACCTCCCCAGCCCTGATCTCCCTCCGTGACTGCAGTCTCACATTTCCTCCGGCCTTCAAAACATCTGTACTTGGGTGTCCGGCCATCGCCTCCAATTTAACATGTCTCCCACAGAACTCCTTATCTCCACAGGCAAACCCTCCCTTCCCCTGACTTTCCCATCACTGTGGGCAGTACCACCATCGCCTCAAATTTAACATGTCTCCCACAGAACTCCTTATCTCCACAGGCAAACCCTCCCTTCCCCTGACTCTCCCATCACTGTGGGCAGTACCACCATCGTGGCATTTATCCTTGTCTCCTCTCTCTCATTCAACCGACATATTCAACTCATCACTAAATCTGGTTGGTTCAACCTTCAGAACGTCGCTACTTTTTCTCTCCATCCAAAGCGTTACCACGTTAATCCAAGCACTTATCCTACCCCGCCTCGATTACTGAATCAGCCTCCTTGCTGAGCTCCCAGCCTCAAGTCTGTTCCCTCTCCAAGCCCATACTTCAGTCAATCAATCAATCATATTTATTGAGTGCTTACTGTGTGCAGAGCACTGTACTAAGCGCATACTTCAGTTTGCTGCCTGGATCATTTTTCTACAAAAATGTTCAGGCTTTTTTCCCCACTCCTCAAGAATCTCCAGTGCTTTTTTTAAGCAGAAACTCCTTGCTTTTGGGTTTAAATCACTCAATCACCTTGCCACCTTTACCTCACCTTGCTACTCTCCTACTACTTCAACCCAGCCTTTACACTTCACTCCTGTAATGCCAATCTTCTCACTGTACCTCAGTCTCGTCCATCTCACCGCCAACCTCTCACCCAGTCCTCCCTCTTCATATCCGATGGATAATTACTCTCCCTCCCTTTCAAAGGCTTATTGAAGGCACATCTCCTTCAAGAGGCCTTCCTTGACTAAGCCCCACTTTTCCTTTTTTCCACTCCCTTCTGCTTCACCCTGCCTTGCTCCCTTTATTTTTTCCCTCCTCCCGGCCCCACAGCACTTATGTATGTATCTGTAATTTACTTATTTATATTAATGTCTGTCTCCCCCCCTAACCTGTGAGCTCGTTGTGTGCAGGGAATGTGCCTGTTATATTGTTCTCTCCCAAGCGCTTAATATAGTACTCTGCACACAGTAAGCGCTCAGTAAGTGTGATTGGCTGACTCACCGGTGGTGTCTACAGTGTTGGGAAAGTTGGGGAAGTCAGGGTTTGGTTGGCAAGATACGGAGTTCCGTTTTGGACATGGTATGTTTGAAGTAGCGGGAAGCAGTGTGGCTTAGTGGCAAGAGCACAGGCCTGGGAATCGGAGGATATGGATTGTTATCCCAGATCTACGTCACTTAACTTCTCTTGTGCCTCAGTTAACTCAACTGTAAAAAATGGGGATTAATACCGTGAGCCCTGTGTGGGACAGGGGCTGTGGTCAACCTGGATTATCTTGTATAATAATCGTAGTGATAATTCTGGTATTTGTTAAGTGCTTACTGGGTTCCAGGCACTGGGGTGGATACAAGCAAATCGGGTTGGACGCAGTTCCTGTCCCACATGGGGCTCACACTCCTGTGTGCCTGGCGCATAGTAACTGGTTAAAAAATACCATTAAAACAGAACAAAAAAAAATGTGCTGGCCGCTCATGCATATAGAGATGTTCTGAAGGCAGGAGGAAATGTGACAGCAGAGACGGAGAGAGGAAGATTTGGGAATATCAGCGTAGAAACGGGAGTTGAAGCTGTGGGAGTGAATGGGATCTCCAAGGGAGAGTGTATAGGTGGAGACTAGAACTTAACCTTGTGGCAACCTTTTCATCATCGAGCAAAGCTTGTTTCGGCTCAATCAATCAATCGATCAATCGTATTTATTGAGCGCTTACTGTGTGCAGAGCACTGTACTAAGCGCTTGGGAAGTCCAAGTTGGCAACATATAGAGATGGTCCCTACCCAACAGTGGGCTCACAGTCTAGAAGGGGGAGACAGAGAACAAAACCAAACATATTAACAAAATAAAATAAATAGAATAGATATGTACAAGTAAAATAAATAGAGTAATAAATATGTACAAACATATGTACATATATACAGGTGCTGTGGGGAAGGGAAGGAGGTAAGGTGGGAGGATGGAGAAGGGGAGGAGGGGGAGAGGAAAGAGGGGGCTCAGTCTGGGAAGGCCTCCTGGAGGAGGTGAGCTCTCAGTAGGGCCTTCATCATCAGTCGTATTTACTGAGCGCTTACTGCGTGCAGAGCACTGGACTAAGCGCTTGGGAAGTACAAATTGGCAACATACAGAGACAGTCCCTACCCAACAGTGGGCTCACAGTCTAAAAGGGGGAGACAGAGCACAAAACTAAACATACCAACAAAACAAATAAATAGAATAGATATGTACAAGTCAAATAAATAAATAGAGTAATAAATATGTACAAACATATATACATATATACAGGTGCTCCCTTCAAGGCCCTACTGAGAGCTCACCTCCTCCAGGAGGCCTTCCCAGACTGAGCCCCTTCCTTCCTCTCCCCCTCGTCCCCCTCTCCATCCCCCCATCTTACCTCCTTACCTCTTCAGGCTCCCCTGAAGATGCACCTTGTCATTCCGACTGTCGCGTCTTTACATCCGAGGAAGCCGTAACCAGAAATTAGAGTATTATACCATCTAGTGGTGTTTCTACATGTAGCTAACCTAAAAGGTATTTGTGGTCAATACATTTTCAAGTGCAACTATCACGACTTTAGTTCCCTTTTGACGATGCAAAATGTGGATTTTTCTTTATAGTAGATGCTATGTGAGTTTTATACTAAAATATCACGGATGCCACTGGACTTCAAATTCCTTTATCCACAGAGGAGCGGATGAGTAAATGAAAACTAGCCGGGGACGGCCGTGAAAAAGTTGACTGTAAGAGTAGAGAATTTATCGGCAACTACCTTAATAATAACCATTGTATTAAGTGATTATATGTTGCATATATGTTTGTACATATTTATTACTCTATTTATTTTACTTGTACCTATCTATTCCATTTATTTTATTTTGTTAGTAAGTTTGGTTTTGTTCTCTGTCTCCCCCTTCTAGACTGTGAGCCCACTGTTGAGTAGGGACTGTCTCTAGATGTTGCCAGCTTGGACTTCCCAAGCGCTTAGTACAGTGCTGTGCACACAGTAAGTGCTCAATAAATACGATTGATTGATTGATTGATTGATTGATTGATTACTCTGGGCTAAGCACTGTACTAAGCACAGGGCTAGATACAAGATAACCAGGTCAGACACAGTCCCTATCCCACATGGGGCTCACGCTCTAAGGGGGAGGGAGAACAGGTATCTAACCCCCATTTTACAGCTGAGGCGCAGAGAAGTCAAGCGACTTGCCTGAGATCCCACAGCAGGAAAATGGCAGCGCTGGGATGAGATCTCAGGCCGCTTGCGTCTCTTATTGCTAGGCTACGTTGCCATTCTTTGAGCCAGCTTTCTCTTGACAAGGCCTTGGTGGGAACGTGATGTCAGGAGAGGTCAGGGCCATTTTAATCATCGGTGGGTCTCGCAGATAATTAATTTAGCCACTAAACTAAACTGATATAAATTAGTTCCACGAGCGGGGCCATCTCTTCAGCTTCTCCTTGATTCCGTCCTTACCTCAAAGCCCCGCAGTGGCAGTGGAGCAGCCGTCCTGCCCTGGGGAGCCCCCACAACTCCCTCGTCCCGCTTGACCGGCCCAGTGTCTGGTGGAGGCCTCCCCTTCCTTCCCTCCTCTGGTCTATAGTCATACAAAGGAAAATGGCATTTCTGTTGCTTGAACTGTTTCCTCTCCTGGAAACTGTCAAAAAGACTTGATGATGCCATCAGTCACAATGACTTCCTTGGCGCACTATTAGAGTGATCTGGTCTTAAAAAGATCATCATCATCATCAATCGTATTTATTGAGCGCTTACTCTGTGCAGAGCACTGTACTAAGCACTTGGGAAGTACAAATTGGCAACAGATAGAGACAGTCCCTACCCAACAGTGGGCTCACAGTCTAAAAGGGGGAGACAGAGAACAAAACCAAACGTACTAACAAAATAAAATAAATAGAATAGATATGCATCAATCAATCAATCGTATTTACTGAGCGCTTACTGTGTGCAGAGCACTGTACTAAGCGCTTGGGAAGTACAAGTTGGCAACATAGAGAGACAGTCCCTACCCAACAGTGGGCTCACAGTCTAAAAGGGGGAGACAGAGAACAAAACCAAATGTACTAACAAAATAAAATAAATAGAATAGATACATACAAAATACCCTCAATTTTATTTGACGTATTATTATTATTATGGTACTTGTTACATGCTTACTATGCATCAAGCACTGTTCTAAGTGCCGGGGTAGATACGGGGCGCGCAGTCTTAGGCGGGAGAACGGGCACTGAATCCCCGTTTCACAGCTACGGCAACTGAGGCGTAGAGGAGTTAAATTTCCTGGAAACTGTCAAAAGGACACGATGATGCCGTCGGTCACAATGACTGGGTAGCAAGTGTAGTGAACGCCACGTCGGCTTCCCAGTTGAGAGTTTCACACGTAGGTCCCCCCCCCGCCAGCAGTTTCAACCCCAGAAGATGCCCCAATGTTTCGAACAAGTGGGAGGAAGACGAAACATTTGGACCTTGTGCTGGGAAGGAGTGGTCAATTCGGAGAAAATCAGTACGGTCCACCCTCCCCTTCTCCACAGTCCAACTCCCCACTCCTTTATGCTCGCTATTGGGAGTTATGTAATCAGGGCTGTACATCCATTCACTCAACTATTTATGGAGCACCTACTGTGTACAGCACACTGTACTAAGCGCTTGGGAGAATAAGCGACAACAGTAAACAGCTACATTCCCTGCCCACCATGAGCTTACGGTCCAAGGCGCAGTAGTGGATGCTAACACTTTTTTTGAACTCTCTCTTCCAAGCTCAAGTGGTCGGTGCACCTGAGAGTCAGAGGAGCTGGGTTCTAATCCTGCTTCTGTCACTTGCCTGACGTGTGACCTTGAGCAAGTCAGTTAACCCCTCTATGCCTCGGTTGCCGTAGCTGTGAAATGGGGATTCAGTGCCCGTTCTCCCTCCTGAGACTGTGAGCCCCATATCTACCCCAGCACTTAGAACAGCGCTTGATGCATAGTAAGCATGTAACAAGTACCATAATGATAATAATACTTCAAATAAAATTGAGAGTATTTCATCTTTTTAAGACCAGATCACTCTAATAGTTCACCAAGGAGGTCAAAAAGTTAAGTGTTATAAGCTATTCTAAAATAAGAAAGCATTACACCTGAAAGCATAAAGCAGCATAAAATATTTGCACTACGTAAACCAGCCTTTTTGGACTCATTTTTTACTTATTAGGGAGTGGTTTTTTACATTCTGAGTCATCTGGATCTTTCAGTTTCTTATGAGCTATTTTTAACGGCCCAACTGAATAGTATTTTCTTTCTGGTTTTCCTTTTCTCTCCATAACTCATATTCACTTTGAGAACTTAAAGGTTTGAATTCAAGTCTCAACTTAATCTGTAAGGAGCAATTTTTGTTCCTGGTTTAAAATTCTCAAAAACCCGTGACCTTGTCATCCCAGCCCCCTCTGAAGAGGGAAGGTGATGACTCCAGCTGTTAGTTGTATGTGTGTCATTCGTTCATTCATTCAGTTGTATTTATTGAGCGCTTACTGCGTGCAGAGCACTGTACTAAGTGCTTGGAAAGTACAATTCGGCAACAGAGACAATCCCTACCCAACAACGGGCTCACAGTCTAGAAGCGGGGAGACAGACAACAAAAAACAAGAAGACAGGCATCGATGGCATCAAAATAGATAAGTGGAATTATAGGCATATACACATCGTTAATAAAATACATGGAATAATAAATATGCACAAATAAACACAAGTGCTTTTAATATAATATATAATATAATATATTATATATATTATATTATTATATATATTATTATATATATATTAAATATAATATAATAAATATGCACAAATACAATTGACTGACGGAGGGTAGCAAGTCCAAGGGGCCCTCCTCCAAAGGGCAGGCCCGGGCCTGGGGGTCGGATCGGCAGGAAGCGTGGTCATTGACACGCCCCACGAGGTGCTTCTAGACCGTGAGGCCGTTGTTGGGTAGGGACCATCTCTATATGTTGCCAACTTGGACTTCCCAAGCGCTTAGTACAGTGCTCTGCACACAGTAAGTGCTCAATAAATACAACTGAATGAATCTGCAATTTAGTTATTTCTATTAACGTCTGTCTCCCCCTCTAGACCGTATGCTTATAGTGGGCAGGGAATGTGTCTGTACTCATAGTCCTCACAAGTGCTTAGTACAGTGCTCTGCATATGGTAGGCGCTCAGTAAATACAATTGACTGACGGAGGGTAGCAAGTCCAAGGGGCCCTCCTCCAAAGGGCAGGCCCGGGTTTGGGGGTCGGATCGACAGGAAGCGTGGTCATTGACATGCCCCACGAGGTAATTCTAGACTGTGAGCCTGTTGTTGGGTATATGTTGCCAACTTGGACTTCCCAAGCGCTTAGTACAGCGCTCTGCACACAGTAAGTGCTCAATAAATATGACTGAGTGAATGCTCGTCCCTCTTCTCCATCCCATCCTCCCAGCGACCACTGGGCAGTCCGGTACCACCCAAGACTGGAGCGGGCGGTCCAAGAGGGTTGCCCCCATGTCACAGGGTGGCAGCCCTAAGCTCACCACGTCGCACGGCTGGCCGTCCTCAGGCACGGCCCAAGGGGGTCTTCTTTGTCGGTCGGGCTCTTGCCTCTCGGCCCGCTTCATCCTGAAGCCGCTCCCGACCTGTCCGATTTGCAAGGATTTAGTGGGTGAGGTCGGTTACTCGGGTGTCGATCGATGGGATGAGCAGCAGCGTGGCTCAGTGGAAGGAGCCCGGGCTTTGGAGTCAGAGGTCATGGGTTCAAATCCCAGCTCTGCCACTTGTCAGCTGTGGGACTTTGGGCAAGTCACTTCACTTCTCTGCGCCTCAGTTCCCTCACCTGTAATAATAATAATAATAATGATGGTATTTGTTAAGCGCTTACTATGTGCAAAGCACTGTTCTAAGCGCTGGGGAGGTTACAAGGTGATCAGGTTGTCCCACGTGGGGCTCACAGTCTTAATCCCCATTTTACAGATGAGGTTAACTGAGGCACAGAGAAGTTGAGTGACTTGCCCGAATTCACACAGCTGACAGTTGGCGGAGCTGGGATTTGAACCCATGACCTCTGACTCCAAAGCCCGGCCTCTTTCCACTGAGCCATAATGAGGATGAAGACTGTGAGCCCCCTGTGGGACAACCTGATCACCTTGTAACCTCCCCAGCGCTTAGAACAGTGCTTTGCACATAGTAAGCGCTGAAGAAATGCCATTATTATTATTATCGAGCATTTACTGTGTATGCAACACTGTACCAAGTTCTTGGGAGAATACAACAGAACACAATGAGCTCTAAGTGGGACAATGACTGTGTTAGATCTTATCACCTGTCTACATGCTTTGTTTTGTTAATAATAACATTAATAATAACGATGGTATTTGTTGAGCACTTACTGTGTGCAAAGCACTGTTCTAAGCGCTGGGGCGGATACAAGTTGATCAGGTTGTCCCACATGGGGCTCACAGTCATAATCCCCATTTTACAGATGAGGGAACTGAGGTCCAGAGAAGTGAAGTGACTTGCTCAAAGTCATAGCTGACGAGTGGCGGAGACAGGATTAGAACCCATGACCTCTGGCTTCCAAGCCCGTGCTCTTTCCAATGAGCCACGCTGCTTCTCTAAGCAGTAAGTAGTTTCTCCCTCTCTCCCTCATCCCCCTCTCCATCCCCCTCATCTTACCGCCTTCCCTTCCCCACAGCACCTGTATATATGTATATATGTTTGTACATATTTATTACTCTATTTATTTATAGCCCACTGTTGGGTAGGGACTGTCTCTATATGTTGCAAATTTGTACTTCTCAAGCGCTTAGTACAGTGCTCTGCACACAGTAAGCGCTCAATAAATACGATTGATGATGATGATGATGATGAAGTGCTGTGGGGGTGGTGGGGGAGGTCAGTCTTGGGGAGGACTGTGAGGATTCATCAAAATCTGAGGTCCGGTTGGAAGTTGGCAAGGGAATCACAGAGAAGGAAAGGATAAATTAAATTTCCTCAGAAGCAAAGGGGCCAATTCACTACCTGTTGCAATGAGAAGGAGCTGCCCTGGGCAAAGCCAGGCCCCCAGAAATCTCTTGGAACGGGGTTGGAGACAAGCTGTTTCCCTTTATCCTGGCTTTGGTGGAGTAATGATGATGGTGATAATAATAATAATAGTAATAATAATGGCATTTGTTAAGCGCTTACTATGTGCAAAGCACTGTTCTAAGCTCTGGGGAGGATACAAGGTCATCAGGTTGTCCCATGTGGGGCTCACAGTCTTAATCCCCATTTTACAGATGAAGCACCTGGGGCACAGAGAGGTTAAATGACTTGCCCCAAGTCACACAGCAGACAAGCGGTGGGGCCGGGATTTGAACCCACGATCCCTGACTCTCAAGCCCTTGCTCTTTCCACCAAGCCATGGCATGCCGCCCCTCCGGCTCTGAGAGGCAGGAGCCCATGTTAAGCCTCGACCCTCTAAATATATTGATGGAAAGATAAGAAAAGTGGCCGTTGGTGACCTGTTTGGGGTTTTAAATATTCAGGTTATGGTCTTAAATCTCCTTTGAATGTCCTTTTGGCATCCCTTTCAGCTGTATCTCTGACCGAAATGTTAGCTGTTAGACTAGGGCACTCAGAGTTGTATCATTCTTCAAGGATTCAGGCAGATTTGCCTTTCAGATTCTGGCCGGGTTCCACATCTCCTTGATTGCTTTTTTTAATGCCGCATTGGTGATAAGAGATACCGACCGGCTCTGAGCTGGGTAGTAGTGGCAAAAAATCCAGTTGCACTCAGTTGCTGCTGATTCTTATCTCCTCCTAATGCGTCCATTTCACCCTGAGCCAAGTGTGTGAGCAAGTGGGAGATTCATTCTCCCTTTCCAGCCTTTTTATTTATTATTGATGGTATTTATTAAGCGCTTACTATGTGCAGAGCACATCTCTGCTCACGTTTGGATACTTCGGGCCTGGCCCCGAATGTGTTCACCTCACTTTGGACTCAAGAATATCCAGCCGCTTTTCCCTACATTGATCCTGTATTCAGAGTCGGAAGTACAAAATCATGCAAATCCATGATAACGTGAAATCTTTCCCCCAAATAACTGGTGGGCATTCAGGAAAAATTCAAATTGTTTTCCTGAAAAGCAGCATAGTGAAACGTAATCAGTCATAGAGACACCACCTGATAATCCAGGCAGGGCTAGACAATCAGTTAGTGAGTCCTTACTTTGTGCAGAGCTCTGAATTTAGGGATTAGGATGATGCATTACAGTTGTTAGACCCAATCCCAGCGAAACTGTGGTGTTCTTTCACTTCAATCGTCTAATTTTGTTTTCATTCACATCCTTGTGAGGTAGGGAGTGAAAGCATTAATAGCCTCATTCTACAGGGGAAGCAGTTGGGGCCCAAACAAGTTAAGTGATTTGCTGGTCATAATGAATCTGAAAAGCAGGATAGTGAAACATAATCAGTCAAAGAGACGCCACCTGATAATCCAGGCAGGGCTAGATAATCAGTCAGTGAGTCCTTATTTTGTGCAGAGCTCTGAATTTAGGGATTAGGATGATGCATTACAGTTGTTAGACCCAATCCCAGCGAAACTGTGTTCTTTCACTTCAATCATCTAATTTTGTTTCCTTGTGAGGTAGGGAGTGAAAGCAATAATAGCCTCATTCTACAGGGGAAGCAGTTGGGGCCCAAACAAGTTAAGCGATTTGCTGGTCATAATGAATCTGAAAAGCAGAATAGTGAAACATAATCAGTTAGAGATGCCACTTGATAATCCAGGCAGGGCTAGACAATCAGTCAGTGAGTCCTTACTTTGTGCAGAGCTCTGAATTTAGGGATTAGGATGATGCATTACAGTTGTTAGATCCAATCCCAGCGAAACTTTGTTGTTCTTTCACTTCAATCATCTAATTTTGTTTCCTTGTGAGGTAGGGAGTGAAAGCAATAATAGCCTCATTCTACAGGGGAAGCAGTTGGGGCCCAAACAAGTTAAGCGATTTGCTGGTCATAATGAATCCGAAAAGCAGGATAGTGAAACATAATCAGTCAAAGAGACACCACCTGATAATCCAGGCAGGGCTAGACAATCAGTCAATGAGTCATCATCATCAATCGTATTTGTTGAGCGCTTACTGTGTGCAGAGCACTGTACTAAGCGCTTGGGAAGTACAAATTGGCAACATATAGAGACAGTCCCTACCCAATATTTATTGAGTGCTTACTGTGTGCAGATCACTATACTAAGCGCTTGGGAAGTACAAGTTGGCAACATATAGAGACAGTCCCTACCCAACAACGGACTCACAGTCTAGAGGGGCTCTTGCTCCCTGACTTCTTCCCTAGCCGATCAGCATCTTCACTCTCCCATGGCTCCTTCCCTACTGCTTTCAATCATGCCCATGCATCCCCAATCCAAACAAAAACTCCCTTAACCCCCTGGCACCCTCGAGTTTTACATGAGTCCTTACTTTGTGCAGAGCTCTGAGAATTTAGGGATTAGGATGATGCATTACAGTTGTTAGACCCAATCCCAGCGAGACTGTGGTGTTCTTTCACTTCCATCGTCTAATTTTGTTTTCATTCACATCCTTGTGAGGTAGGGAGTGAAAGCAATCATAGCCTCATTCTACAGGGGAAGCAGTTGGGGCCCAAACAAGTTTGGTCATAATGAATCCAGCAGGGCAGAGGCAAAACTGGGACTCTTCCCCCACACTCAACCACCTCCAATTTTACATTATTATTATTGATGGCATTTATTAAGCGCTTACTATGTGCAAAGCACTGTTCTAAGCGCTGGGGAGGTTACAAGGTGATCAGGTTGTCCCACGGGGGGCTCACAGTCTTAATCCCCATTTTACAGATGAGGGAACTGAGGCCCAGAGAAGTTAAGTGAGCCCCTTCCTTCCTCTCCCCCCTCGTCCCCCTCTCCATCCTCCCCATCTTACCTCCTTCCCTTCCCCACAGCACCTGTATATATGTTTGTACATATTTATTACTCTATTTTACTTGTACATATCTATTTCTATTTATTTTATTTTGTTAGTATGTTTGGTTTTGTTCTCTGTCTCCCCCTTTTAGACTGTGAGCCCACTGTTGGGTAGGGACTGTCTTTCTGTGTTGCCAATGTGTACTTCCCAAGCGCTTAGTACAGTGCTCTACACATAGTAAGCGCTCAATAAATACGATTGATTGATTAAGTGACTTGCCCAAAGTCACACAGCTGACAATTGGTGGAGCTGGGATGTCTTTCCATGCCAGATAAACAGCCCACCCACCCATCCGTGGGGCTGATGCCGTGATCCACGGTGAAATGTGTACAGCCCTCAATAAAGCAGGGACCTCATTTCCCGAAGAAGCCAGGAAACCCAGGGATATATCGGTCTTGAAAGCAGGCTTGATTCCTTGCTTGGAAGCCCTGCTGTTGGTCCAGAGAAAAGAAAAGATTCCCACTGCTCTGGGAATCAAGACACCCGGCTTCTAGTCCTGTTCTTCCTTCAGTCGGCACATCCATTTCACAGTGTCCTGTTGCAACCCCTCCCGCCTGTCGGCTTGTTGCCCTTAGTGTCCCCGCGGGACCGTGGCTGCCAAGAATGAGAGCGTGCAAGTGATAGTTATTATTGTTATAGTTATAGTTATGATATTATTATTATATAGTGATAGTTATAGTTATCTTATATATAGTTATGATAGTTATTATTATTATATAGTTATAGTTATAGTTATCTTATATAGTTATAGTTATGATAGTTATTATTATTATATAGTGATAGTTATCGTTATCTTATATAGTTATAGTTAGTTATAGTTATGATAGTTATGATTATTATATAGTGATAGAAAGTTATTTATTTATTTATTTTGCTTGTACATTTCTATCCTATTTATTTTATTTTGTTGGTATGTTTGGTTTTGTTACAGTTGTTAGACCCAATCCCAGCGAAACTTTGTTGTTCTTTCACTTCAATCATCTAATTTTGTTTTCATTCACATCCTTGTGAGGTAGGGAGTGAAAGCAATAATAGCCTTATTCTACAGGGGAAGCAGTTGGGGCCCAAACAAGTTAAGTCTCCCCCCTTTTAGACTGTGAGCCCACTGCCGGGTAGGGACTGTCTCTATGTGTTGCCAATTTGTACTTCCCAAGCGCTTAGTACAGTGCTCTGCACATAGGAAGCGCTCAATAAATACGATTGATTGACTGAGTGATTGATTGATTGATAGTGCAGGCTGCTGTCGCCATAATCCGTTCCTCCGCACCGGTTCTTGGTCCTGAGGTCCCAGGACATAAGGTGACCCATCTTTAAGAGTCCACCTGCCAAAGCTTGGGCATCTTGAGTGACCCCCTAGTAGCCACTTTCAAATTCTACTACTAGGCGGGTCTGGTCTGTGTATTTTCTCCAACAATAACAGGTAGGGGAGGTGTCCTGGGAAGGCAACATATAATAATAATAATAATGTTGGCATTTGTTAAGCGCTTACTATGTGCAAAGCACTGTTCTAAGCGCTTGGGGGGGATACAAAGTGATCAGGTTGTCCCCACATGGGGCTCACAGTCTTAATCCCCATTTTACAGATGAGGTAACCGAGGCTCAGAGAAGTGAAGTGACTTGCCCAAGGTCACACAGCAGACATGTGGCAGAGCCGGGATTCGAGTTACAGGGCTGAAAATGCTAAACCTACCTTCACCATGAGCCCTTCTGGGTGATTTAGACTGTGAGCCCACTGTTGGGCAGGGGCTGTATATGTTGCCAATTTGTACTTCCCAAGCGCTTAGTACAGTGCTCTGCACACAGCGCTCAATAAATACGATTGATGATGATGATGATTTCACCTTTCTGGACCTCAGCTCTTCAGATGAAGAACTGTGAAGGGAATACATAGTACGCTCTTAACAAATGCCACTATTATTATTATTATTATTATCATCATCATTATCTGTAAGAGGGAGATTAAAACTGTGAGCCCCCCGTGGGACAACCTGATCACCTTGTATCCTCCCCAGCGCTTAGATCAGTGCTTGGCACATAGTAAGTGCTTAACAAATGCCACTATTATTATTATTATTATTATTATCATCAATCGTATTTATTGAGCGCTTACTGTGTGCAGAGCACTGTACTAAGCGCTTATTATTATTATCTGTAAAAGGGGGATTAAGACTGCGAGCCCCACGTGGGACAACCTGATCACCCTGTATCCTCCCCAGCGCTTAGAACAGTGCTTTGCACATAGTAAGCGCTTAACAAATGCCACTAATTATTATTATCTGTAAAAGGGGGATTAAGACTGTGAGCCCCACGTGGGACAACCCGATCACCCTATAAACTCCCCAGTGCTTAGAACAGTGCTTCGCACATAGTAAGCGCTTAACAAATGCACCATTATTATTATTATCATCTGTAAAAGAAGGATTAAGACTGCGAGCCCCACGTGGGGCAACCTGATCACCTTGTGATCTCCCCGGCGCTTAGAACAGTGCTTGGCACATAGTAAGCGTTTAACAAATGCCACTAGTTATTATTATTATTATTATTATTAAGACTGTGAGCCCCACGTGGGACAACCCGATCACCCTATAAGCTCCCCAGTGCTTAGAACAGTGCTTTGCACATAGTAAGCGCTTAACAAATGCACCATTATTATTATTATCATCTGTAAAAAAAGGATTAAGACTGCGAGCCCCACGTGGGGCAACCTGATCACCTTGTAAACTCCCCGGCGCTTAGAACAGTGCTTGGCACATAGTAAGCGCTTAACAAATGCCACTAATTATTATTATTATTATTTGTAAAAGGGGGATTAAGACTGTGAGCCCCACGTGGGGCAACCTGATTACCTTGTAAACTCCCCAACGCTGAGAACAGTGCTTGGCACATAGTAAGTGCTTAACAAATGCCGTCATTATTATTATTATCTGTAAAAGGGGGATTAAGACTGCGAGCGCCTCCGTGGGACAACCTGATCACCTTGTAAACTCCTCAGCGCTTAGAACAGTGCTTGGCACATAGTAAGCACTTAACAAATGCCACTAATTATTATTATTATTATCTGTAAAAGGGGGATTAAGACTGTGAGCCCCACGTGGGACAACCCAATCACCCTATAAACTCCCCAGTGCTTAGAACAGTGCTTTGCACATAGTAAGCGCTTAACAAATGCCACCATTATTATTCTTATTATCTGTAAAAGGGGGATTAAGACTGCGAGCCCCCCGTGGGACAACCTGATCACCTTGTAGACTCCCCAGCACTTAGAACAGTGCTTGGCACATAGTAAGTGCTTAACAAATGCCGTCATTATTATTATTATCTGTAAAAGGGGGATTAAGACTGTGAGCACCTCCGTGGGACAACCTGATCACCTTGTAAACTCCTCAGCGCTTAGAACAGTGCTTTGCACATAGTAAGCGCTTAACAAATGCCGTCATTATTATCTGTAAAAGGGGGATTAAGACTGTGAGCCCCTCCGTGGGACAACATGATCACCTTGTAACCTCCCCAGCGCTTAGAACAGTGCTTTGCACATAGTAAGCACTTAACAAATGCCGTCATTATTATTATTATTATTATTATTACATCCCTCCCCTCTCCCATTTTCTCAACCCCCTAATCTAACCCCCACTCATGCCAGGCTCCATATGAGTTCAGCCGCCTCCACTGTGGCCAGTGACATCCCCTTGAACCTACCTGAAAAGAGCTGGCCGTCCAGCGGAGTTGGCCATCGTGGGAGCAGTGTAACAGCAGTGGCCGCGTGGCTCAGTGGAAAGAGCCCGGGCATTGGAGTCAGGGGTCTTGGGTTCAAATCCCAGCTCTGCCAATTGTCAGCTGTATGACTTTGGGCAAGTCACTTCACTTCTCTGGGCCTCAGTCACCTCATCTGTAAAACGGGGATTGACTGTGAGCCCCATATGGGGCAATCTGATCACCTTGTAACCTCCCCAATGCTTAGAACAGTGCTTTGAACATAGTAAGTGCTTAATAAATGCCATTATTATTATTTTTAGACTGTGAGCCCACTATTGGGTAGGGACTGTCTCTATAGGTTGCCAACTTGGACTTCCCAAGCGCTTAGTACAGTGCTCTGCACACAGTAAGCACTCAAGAAATACGATTGATGATGATGACCCTGGCGGAATCGCTACGTGGATCAGCCTCGGCCTCCGAGTGGCATGTGTGAGCCCACTGTTGGGTAGGGACTGTCTCTATATGTTGCCAATTTGTACTTCCCAAGCGCTTAGTACAGTGCTCTGCACATAGGAAGCACTCAATAAATACGATTGATGATGATGATGTGCCGCTGGTTCTTCTGGTCTCCTGCACTCGGGGGCCCCTGTGTTCCTTGTGGGCAGGGAATGTCACCGTTTATTGTTGTATTATACTTTCCCAAGTGCTTAGTTTAGTGCCGCGCACACAGTAAACGCTCCATATGCACGATTGAATGAATGCCTGCGCTTTGTGTGGCGTCGGCGGGCCTAGCGAAAAGTAGGCGAAGAAGAGGGAGTCTCCTTTATATAAGGCGAGTTGGGATCATATCTCCCCCTTTTAGACTTGTGAGCCCACTGTTGGGCAGGGACTGTCTCTATATGTTGCCAATTTGTACTTCCCAAGCGCTTAGTACAGTGCTCTGCACACAGTAAGCGCTCAATAAATACGATTGATGATGATGATGATCTGTCTGTAGGAGGCAAATCAGGCTTACGGTGAATAGGGTGACTGCCGATGGCACTTGGGCATAGGCGACCCCCAAGAGGCCCATACCACTGCTTGCTTTCTTCCACAGCAGAACGTAATGACGTCGCAGCAGTAATCCGCCCCCAAATCACAGCGTTTCTCCGGGGGAGACCCCTGACCACCAATCAATCAATCAATCAATCAATCGTATTTATTGAGCACTTACTATGTGCAGAGCACTGGACTAAGCGCTTGGGAAGTACAAATTGGCAACACATAGAGACAGTCCCTACCCAACAGTGGGCTCACAGTCTAAAAGGGGGAGACAGAGAACAAAACCAAACATACCAACAAAATAAAATAAATAGGATAGAAATGTACAAGTAAAATAAATAGAGTAATAAATATGTACAACCATATATACATATATACAGGTGCTGTGGGGAAGGGAAGGAGGTAAGATGGGATGGAGAGGGGGACGAGGGGGAGAGGAAGGAAGGGGCTCAGTCTGGGAAGGCCTCCTGGAGGAGGTGAGCTCTCAGCAGGGCCTTGAAGGGAGGAAGAGAGCTAGCTTGGCGGAGGGGCGGAGGGAGCAGGGCATTCCAGGCCCGGGGGATGACGTGGGCCGGGGGTCGACGGCGGGACAGGCGAGAGCGAGGTACGGCGAGGAGATCAGCGGTGGAGGAGTGGAGGGTGCAGGCTGGGCTGTAGAAGGAGAGAAGGGAGGGGAGGTAGGAGGGGGCGAGGTGATGGACAGCCTTGAAGCCCAGGGTGAGGAGTTTCTGCCTGATGCACAGATTGATTGGTAGCCACTGGAGATTTTTGAGGAGGGGAGTAATATGCCCAGAGCGTTTCTGGACAAAGATAATCCGGGCAGCAGCATGAAGTATGGATTGAAGTGGAGAGAGACACGAGGATGGGAGATCAGAGAGAAGGCTGACGCAGTAGTCCAGACGGGATAGGATGAGAGCTTGAATGAGCAGGGTAGCGGTTTGGATGGAGAGGAAAGGGCGGATCTTGGCAATGTTGCGGAGCTGAGACCGGCAGGTTTTGGTGACGGCTTGGATGTGAGGGGTGAATGAGAGAGCGGAGTCGAGGATGACACCAAGGTTGTGGGCTTGTGAGACGGGAAGGACGGTAGTGCCGTCAACAGAGATGGGAAAGTCAGGGAGAGGACAAGGTTTGGGAGGGAAGACAAGGAGCTCAGTCTTCGACATGTTGAGCTCCAGCCCCCACCTCGCCGAAAACCACTGCATTCCCCTCCCGGGGCCCTGCTAACATGGGCACTGCTTCGGAGCGCTGGGGTTCCTGAGGTGGAGGGAGACTGCGTGCTTCAAAAAACCACGCAGGGCTCAGACCGGGTGAAAACCAGAATGCCTGCCTGCAATGGAAATCACTAAGAAACTTTGTAACTTCATGCGAACAATAATAATAGAAAGATTCTAAATAGTTCGATCGAGAATAGATAACAATAATAATGATAGCATTTATTAAGCGCTTGCTGTGTGCCAAGCACTGTTCTAAGCGCTGGGGAGGTTACAAGGTGATCAGGTTGCCCCACGGGGGGCTCACAGTCTTCATCCTCATTTTACAGATCATCATCATCATCATCATCAATCGTATTTATTGAGCGCTTCCTGTGCGCAGAGCACTGTACTAAGCGCTTGGGAAGTACAAGTTGGCAACATATAGAGACAGTCCCTGCCCAACAGTGGGCTCACAGTCTAAAAGGTGAGGGAACTGAGGCCCAGAGAAGTGAAGTGACTCGCCCAAAGTCACCCAGCTGGCAATTGGCGGAGCCGGGATTTGAACCCATGCCCTCTGACTCCAAAGCCCGGGCTCTTTCCACTTAGCCACGGTAGATAATTCTAGTATAGCTATAATTGTATTTGTTCTGACGATTTTGACACCTGTCTACGTGTTTTGTTTTGTTGTCTGTCTCCCCCTTCTAGACTGTGAGCCCGTCGCTGGGTAGGGACCGTCTCTATCTGTTGCCGACTTGTACTTCCCAAGCGCTTCGTCCAGTGCACTGCACACAGTAAGTGCTCAATAAATACGATTGAATGAATGGATGAATGAATCAAGGCAATTTAATATTCTACAGAATCAGGTTTTCCCTCTCAGCTGTGTTCCAGTGAGGCGCAGTTAGCTTTGCAGGTTCAGGTACCAGTTTCCGTTTGCAAGATCACTGCTGGCACTTTCCGGGCTCTTACCTGGAACAAAATGAAAAATGGACAGTGGTGACTAAAACCTGCTCCAAAAGAGCAGAACCCAGGAGGAGCACTTCACACACAGTACTTGGCAGTCCTGGCTTCTGTTAAAATGCTGCAAAAACACACCAGTTTTCCAGAGGGAGAGGGACCATGTTGAATTCCCACCTGGCTATTCTCGCTCCTTGCTTATTTCAGCGCTTAAAAAAATACTATTGCTACTGTAGTAGAGCTCCAGAAGCAAACTTTCCACATTGCCGTTTAGTAGAAGGAGAATCTACTGGGGCAGGGCACTGTACGAGGTGCTTGGGAAGTACAGGATAACAAAGTGATACATTCCTGACCTACTAGGTATTAACGCAGGTGGCAAACATTGTCTAAATACATGAATTGAGTGGGCAAAGGCCAGTTTCTCAAATAAGTCTACAGATTTATTGATAGACTGTTCCACCGTTTCTGATTTTGAACGGGAGCTGGAATTAGCACCTATTCATCCCTCAGACTCAGAGGCACAGCAAGGAAAAACATTCTCCTTGCTTGGGAGCTTACTTCTCTGGCAGCTCTTTACCTGTCAAACACACAATCAAGAAAAAAAAGAGCATTTAGAGATGTTTTTAAGTGACCTTATTTGACCCTTTTATTTCATCTTTCACTATAGCATTGTTTGATTAATCTCATATCACCTTCCAATTGCCACTGCAGCAAAGTGTACCCCTTCCCCTGGCTCAAAAGAAGACTTGAACCAAAAGCAGGACATCGGGCAGCTTTAGAGCTCAAATCACTGATCCCGAACACTTTTAAATAACCAGAGCCCCTCAAATCCCCTCCCTTCACCAACCACCATTTTTCCAGTGTAACACTCTGTACCATAGATTGGTGAAAACCAAATTTGACAGGTTGGACCAGGTTTATTTTTTCTCATTCCACATCTTTTAGGGCCTGTGAACTGTATGCTTCCAAGAGTTGCCAGATAATTCGCTCATCCTTTATGAATAAAAAAGGGGTGATGAATACATTGAATTTCTAAAAATAGGGATATCATCATCATCATCAATCGTATTTATTGAGCGCTTACTGTGTGCAGAGCACTGTACTAAGCGCTTGGGAAGTACAAGTTGGCAACATATAGAGACAGTCCCTACCCAATAGTGGGCTCACAGTCTAAAAGGGGGAGACAGAGAACAAAACCAAACATACTAACAAAATAGAATAGATATGTACAAGTAAAATAGAGTAATAAATATGTACATGGATATGGACATGGTCAAATATGTTTGATTTTTGCGATCCCTTTCGAAGTTCAGCCTGGTCGAGAGGGAATTTTTAATAATGATAATTGTGACTTTTTTAAGCACTTCTTATGTGTCAAGTACTAAACACTGGTGTGGATACAAGTTAATCAGGTGAGACCCACTCCCTGTCCCACAGAAGACTCACAGTTTAAGTGGGAAGGAGAAAAGGTACTGAAACTGAGGCATAGAGAAGTGAAGTGACTTGCCCAAGGTCACACAACAGGCAAGTGGCAGAGAGAGGATTAGAACTCAGGTCTTCTGACTCCCAGGACTGTGGTCTTTTCATCGGTCCGTGCTGCTGCTTGCATACTCATAAAAGTTTTCCATGCATCATCTGTCCTTGGCTCTTTACCATAAATGGGGCCGGATAACCATGAATTCATCTTCTACTGTGTGCTCTGCACACAGTAAGCGCTCAATAAATACGATTGATGATGATGATGATATCCCTATTTTTAGAAATTCAATGTATTCATCACCCCTTTTTTTATTCATAAAGGATGCCAACCTCGTCCACTTCAAGTTTATCCTTTCCTGCCTTAACTCAGCCCTCTGTTCTGCCAGACAAAACTATTTCTCATCTATCATCCATTTACTACTATTACTATCATCTATTTGATGATGATGATCTTCTAAATCCTGGACTGCTAAGCACATTCCTTCATTCAATCATATTTATTGAGCGCTTACAGTGTGCAGAGCACAGTACTAAGCGCTTGGGAAGTACAAGTTGGCAACGTCTAGAGACGGTCCCTACCCAACATCGGGCCTAGAAGGGGGAGACAGACAAGAAAACATGCGGACAGGTGTCAAGTCGTCAGAACAAAGAGAATTAAAGCTAAATGCTCATCATTTCATGTCTCTCAAATAATCTGGAGCAGTGGGACTTGGGCTCAAAAGAAGACTTGAACCAAAAGCAGGACATCTGGCAGCTTTAGAGCTCAAATCACTGATCCCGGACACTTTTAAATAACCAGATCCCCCCAAATCCCCTCCCTTCACCAGCCAGCTCCTCAGCAGAGCGAAAAGCTGAGAATGAGCGGGTGAAAAATGCGCTTTACTTACCGCCATCAGGATTCCGAGTCACACTGGCTAACCTGGCAGTTCCAGTAATACAGGAAGAGCCGGGATCTCGCTTCATCTCACATTCCTGACTGCAGCCCAGGCACCTCTCCTGCTGCAGGAGACTTAACAGCGAACCATATTTTCCTTCGGACGCCGGTCCCCGTGCCACGTGCAGCTCAGGAAAGGGCGGAGGGTACCTGGGGCCAGAAGGACTTGGGTTTCCCATTGACTGGAAGTGCCACGGATCTCCGGGATGGCCAGGCTGGCTCCTCATCACTGGCACTGGATAATGGTCCATAGCGGCGGCAGACAGATTTAAGCCACAGCCGGCTCGGCTGTTCCCGGGAGAAGCTTGCTGGGGTTTGGTCCACTGAGAAGAGAAATTCCACCGACTGGAAGCCGTGTGATCGTCTAAGGGAAGAAAGATTTGAATGTCGCTAACGGCAGGGGACCGGAGACTTCACCTGGAAATGCTCCAGGCATTTTTGCAAGCCCTCTGTGCTTTTCCTCGGAGCCACCTTGGCCCGTTTCGCAGATCACGTCACTGAGAAACGGACGCACAGAGACACGCTACGCTTGTGGTTCCGGCTCTGCCGGCTGCTTGCTTTGCAAGTCACTTGGCTTCGCTCATTGGGAGAAGCATCGGGGCCTAGTGGATAGCTCTATCCAGGACTGGGAGTCAGAAGAACCTGGGTTCTTCTGCCGTGTGATCTTGAGCAAGTCACTTCTCTGTGCCTCAGTTACCTCACCTGTAAAATGGGGATTAAGACCGTGAGCCCCATGTGGGACAGGGACTGTGTCCAATCCAATTTGCTTGTACCCACCCCAGCGCTTTGTACAGCGCCCGGCACACCATAAGTGCTTAACAAATACCACTATTATTATTATAACAAATACCACAATTGTTCTTCTTCTTCTCTGTGCCTCCGTTTCCTCAACTGTAGAATGGGGATTAAACACCTGTTCTCCCTCCTATTTAGGCTGAGCTTCATGTCAGGCAGGACCTGTGACCTTTGGCTATTTGATCTTTGCCCCAACCCCGCAGCACTTATGTACATATCTTTTAATTATTATAAATTATTTATTTATAGTAATGTCTGTCCTCCCCTCTAGAATATAAGCTTATTATGGGCAGGGAATAATGCTTCGCACATAGTAAGCACTTTTAGACTGTGAGCCCACTGTTGGGTAGGGACTGTCTCTATATGTTGCCAACTTGGACTTCCCAAGCGCTCAGTACAGTGCTCTGCACACAGTAAGCGCTCAATAAATATGATTGATTAACAAATACCATCATTATTATTATTGCTGCTAATTCTGTTGTATTGTACTCTTCCAAGTGGTTATAACAGTGCTCTTCACATAATAATAATAATAATGATGGCATTTATTAAGCACTTATGTGCAAAGCACTGTTCTAAGCACTGATAATAATAATGGCATTTATTAAGCGCTTACTATGTGCAAACCACTGTTCTAAGCACTGATAATAATAATGGCATTTATTAAGCGCTTACTATGTGCAAAGCACTGTTCTAAGCACTGATAATAATAATGGCATTTATTAAGCGCTTACTATGTGCAAAGCACTGTTCTAAGCACTGATAATAATAATGGCATTTATTAAGCGCTTACTATGTGCAAAGCACTGTTCTAAGCACTGATAATAATAATGGCATTTATTAAGCGCTTACTATGAGCAAAGCACTGTTCTAAGCGCTGGGGAGGTTACAGGGTGATTCGGTTGTCCCACAGGGGGCTCACAGTCTTAATCCCCATTCTACAGACGAGGTACCTGAGGCACAGAGAAGTGAAGTGACTTACCCAAAGTCACACAGCTGACAGTTGGCAGAGCTTAGATTTGAACCCATGACCTGGCCCTGCTGAGAGCTCACCTCCTCCAGGAGGCCTTCCCAGACTGAGCCCCTTCCTTCCTCTCCCCCTCGTCCCCCTCTCCATCCCCCCATCTTACCTCCTTCCCTTCCCAACAGCACCTGTATATATGTATATATGTTTGTACATATTTATTACTCTATTTATTTTACTTGTACATATCTATTCCATTTATTTTATTTTGTTAGTATGTTTGGTTTTGTTCTCTGTCTCCCCCTTTTAGACTGTGAGCCCACTGTTGGGTAGGGACTGTCTCTATAAGTTGCCAATTTGTACTTCCCAAGTGCTTAGTACAGTGCTCTGCACATAGTAAGCGCTCAGTAAATATGATTGATGATTGATGATGATGATGATGATGACCTCCGGAATCCAAAGCCCCGGCTCTTTCCACTGAGTCACGCTGAATAAATACAATTGATTGACTGATCATTTAGCAATTGAATGGCCATCCAAGGTTTAGCCCCCCACCCACCCCCATCCGCAGGGGGCTTCACAACACACTGTTCCCTATAGGACCAGGGCACCTCAGTCCCAGGACTTTTAGACTGTGAGCCCACTGTTGGGTAGGGACCGTCTCTATATGTTGCCAATTTGTACTTCCCAAGCGCTTAGTACAGTGCTCTGCACACAGTAAGCGCTCAATAAATACGACTGATGATGATGACTTTGCATGTTCCCTTGCCTGCATCCATCAATATTGGCATCCCAACTGGATTGCATAACCTGAGCCCTCAAAGGCACAGAGAAGCTTTCACCTATTAGTCCCAGAAACAGTTTAAATGGGGAGGGAACTGTCTGTTTTTTCCCCCTTCCTTCAGGCGAAGGGTCAGAATTAACTGTTAGTCCTTCAGAGAGGAGATGACTCCTGGAGTCTCTGGTCAAAGTCTGGTGGTGAGTGCTAATGACTCTCTCGGAGACCTCATAAGGTCCCTCGTCCTCGTCCCCCTCTCCATCCCCCCATCTTACCTCCTTCCCTTCCCCACAGCACCTGTATATATGTGTATATGTTTGTACATATTTATTACTCTATTTTACTTGTACATATCTATTCTATTTATTTTATTTTGTTAGTATGCTCGGTTTTGTTCTCTGCCTCCCCCTTTTAGACTGTGAGCCCACTGTTGGGTAGGGACTGTCTCTATACGTTGCCAACTTGGACTTCCCAAGCGCTTAGTACAGTGCTCTGCACACAGTAAGCGCTCAATAAATACGATTGATGATGATGAGGAGGAGGAGGAGGAGGACTGTGGGGAGGTAGGGGCAGCCACCACCTTCTGAGATCACGAAAACTTCAAATATGGATGCCAGTATGAAGGAGTTCTTAAGGAAAAATACTACAAGGTGTACTGTTTGTACATATAGAGTTTATATAGAGTCTATATATATATATATATATATATATATATATATGTCTATATATATGTCCAAATATAGACATATAGAGTCTATACGTTTGTACATATAGAGGCTATCAATTCCTCTATGGCATATGGTATATGTTGCCAACTTGTACTTCCCAAGCGCTTAGTACAGTGCTCTGCACACAGTAAGCGCTCAATATGATTGATTGATTGATCAATTCAAGTCACTGCTCCAAACCACCAAGAAAGTTGTTCAGTTCAGAGACTGTTATTTAATGCTGGGTCTGTTTCATGCCAGTAATGCGCGTCCTGTGTTAGAAGACAGAGCCAGCCCAATAGCAGCATAGGCTCCGGGGGCGACCATCACAACCACAACCACCTTGTACATATTTATTACTCTATTTATTTATTTTACTTGTACATATCTATTCTATTTATTTTATTTTGTTAGTATGTTTGGTTTTGTTCTCTGTCTTCCCCTTTTAGACTGTGAGCCCACTGTTGGGTAGGGACCGTCTCTATATGTTGCCAATTTGGACTTCCCAAGCGCTTAGTACAGTGCTCTGCACAGAGTAAGCGCTCAATAAATACGATTGATGATGATGATGATGATGACCTTCCCACCCAACTGTCAACGCCATCAAGTCCTTGACCCTCTGTTGCTCACTGTAGTGGGGAGAGAGGAAGGAAGGGGAGTTTCTTCACCGCAGGAGCCCTGTGGGAGAGGTGGTTAACCGTCTCGAGGGCTTCGTCTACTTTCCCCTGGGCACCCGGGGTTCTGCCATCCTTGGCCAGCGGCATCCGGCCTTTTCAGCCAAGGTGGGGAAAGGAAGCAAATGCCCTGCCTGCTTCCTGCTCATCTGGCTCTGATAGGACATACACACTCAGTAGGCCCTCTGGAAATTTAAAATTAAAATGGCATGGCATATTTCCCACACAGTAATAATCCCTTGAATTTGCCCAGCACTTTTTCAAAGTGCTTTCACACCGTTTCATTTTGGTCTCATCTCTGTGAAGGTCGATAGGCAAAATTTTGCTCCTCATTTAAAAGGTGAGGGCACAGAGAAACTAAGTGATTTTTGCCCCAGGCCCCCAGCAGATGAAGACTCCAGGTCTTCTGACTCTGTTTAACCACATTGTCTCCCTTTATTGCTGCATTGCACCTTCCAGGTGCTTAGTATAGCGCTCTGCACACAGTAAGCACTCAGTAAATAAGACTGAATGAATGCCCCTCCTCTCTGACCATGCAATAGCACCGGCCTAGTCCTTATAGGGTACTTCCAACTGGGCACTACCCCTAGATTGACCCCTTTCTAAGAGTTGATTTTTTTTCCTTTTTTTTTTTCAGAGACTAGTGTGAAAATTTGAAATGGACCTAGGGAAAAGCAGTTACTAAGTAGAAATGAGTCCTTACTGCACGCCTAGTCTGGGGAGACTTCTTCAAGGAAGGACATGAGAAGGATCTTGAAAGTGGATGTGTGTGGAGGCTGCTCTGGGAGTGAGGGACAGCATGGGAAAAGTCCAGGAATATGGAGTAGGAGACTGTGCTTAAAGGGATTGAGTAGTTGGAGCCCTCTTACCTTACCTTTTAGACTGTGAGCCCACTGTTGGGTAGGGACTGTCTCTATTTGTTGCCAACTTGGACTTCCCAAGCGCTTAGTACAGTGCTCTGCACACAGTAAGCACTCAATAAATACGATTGATTGATTGATTGATTACCTGCCAACTCTCTCTTAGCCACGAATTACTTTTCCCCTGTCACTCCTCTGTTCGAAGAAGCCACTGTGAAAGGATCTGTAATTCCCAATGGAAATATCTGGGAGCTATCAGAAAAGCTGAGACTAGCTTAGAAATTTTTAAGGGAAATCTGAATCTCCTCAACCCCAAACACACCCGGGAAGCAGAAGACCCTCCCAAAATAGGAAAACGTTGGCTGGGAGATGCATTTACGTTTCTCGCGTTTTCTTGCTCTGTGTTGCATCCCACCCAAACTCAAGTTGAAGATTTTGCCTCAGAATTCTGTCACTTTCCAGTGGGCATAGATATCCAGAATTTATTTTAAGGTCTGTCTCCCCGTGTAGAATGTAAGCTCCTTTTGGGCAGGGATCACATATATTAATTCTGTTGTACTTTCCCAAATGCTTAGTACAGTGCTCTGCACACAGTAAGCACTCAATAAATACGATTGATTGATTGATTACCTGCCAACTCTCTCTTAGCCACGAATTACTTTTCCCCTGTCACTCCTCTGTTCGAAGAAGCCACTGTGAAAGGATCTGTAATTCCCAATGGAAATATCTGGGAGCTATCAGGAAAGCTGAGGCTAGCTTAGAAATTTTTAAGGGAAATCTGAATCTCCTTAACCCCAGACACACCCGGGAAGCAGAAGACCCTCCCAAAATAGGAAAACGTTGGCTATGAGATGCATTTATGTTTCTTGTATTTTGTTGCTCTGTGTTGCATCCCACCCAAACTCAAGTTGAAGATTTTGCCTCAGAATTCTGTCACTTTCCAGTGGGCATAGATATCCAGAATTTATTTTAAGGTCTGTCTCCCCGTGTAGAATGTAAGCTCCTTTTGGGCAGGGATCACATATATTAATTCTGTTGTACTTTCCCAAATGCTTAGTACAATGCTCAACACCCAGTAAGAATTAAACACCTCTGCTTGTCCCTGAACTCCAGAAGGATTCTCTGTACATATCCTTAAGACTAATTTTAGTCTTGTGTGTATGTATGTATAGAGTAAAGCCATTTTGGATAAAATTACATTTTTAAGCACCTTAAGTTTGGCAGAGGAGTTGCAGAGTGACTCAGAGTTCTTGGGAGAGTTACAGGCAAAAGCCCCAAGGTAGAATAAAACATTACTTCTCTCTCTTCCTTGACTCATGCTTTTAAAGTAGCCCAGACTCAAGATTAGGTGATGGGCTAGAAATGACCTATTACATCATTGGAAAAGAAATGCATTATGCTTTAAAATGTATTAAGTGCTTGACATTTCTTCCTTAAAACCAATCTGAGCGATGTAGCTGAATCTTAGAGTTTAGACATACCACATTTATGTTTTAAAGTAATTTAAACATTAAATTAATGTGCTGTAAAAGCCTTGGATAGCTCATATTTCCTATCTTAAAGCTTGATGTTCCTTTACTATTTTCCCCTTTCAAAAGGCAAACTCCCAATTTTTTTTGTATACTTAAGGCTATAATATTTCCTCTCTCGTATTTACACAAGCAAGAAAACTACAGTAAAGGTCATTAGCTCTTCAAGAAAAATGGCTACATCCCCTTGCTGCTAAATGATCCCAACAACAATCAGTTGTATTTTTTTTTACGGTATTTGTTAAGCGCTTACTTTGTGCCAGGCACTGTATTAAGCACTGACGTAGATGCAGGTTAATCAGGTTAGACATAGTCAATGAACCACATGGGGCTCCACAGTCTTAGTCCCCATTTTACAGAGGAGGGAATTTAGGCCCAGAGAAGTTAAGTGACTTGCCCAAGGTCACACAGCAGACAAGTAACCAGGTCCTTCTGACTCCCAAGCCTGTGCTCTATCCACTAGGGCACAATGCTTCCCCTTATTTCTTGAGCACTTACTGTATGCAGAGCACTTGGGAGAGTACAAGGTAACAGAGTTAGTAGACACATCCCCTGCCCTCAACGAGCTTAAAGTCTTGGGGAGAAACTACTTGAAAGAGTAGCTTAATTAAAGAGGAATACTGTACAAAAAGAGTTCATTCATTCATTCAATCGTATTTCTTGAGCACTTACTGCGTGCAGAGCAGTGTATTGAGCGCTTACTACTCAAAAAAATGAAAGTGATAGCACATAGAAAGAGTAGCTTAAAGAGTAATACTCTACAAGAAGAGTTCATTCATTCATTCAATCGTATTTCTTGAGCACTTACTGCGTGCAGAGCAGTGTACTGAGCGCTTACTACTCAAAAAAATGAAAGTGATAGCGCATAGAAAGAATAGCTTTAAGAGTAATACTCTACAAGAAGAGTTCGTTCATTCATTCAATCGTATTTCTTGAGCACTTACTGCGTGCAGAGCAGTGTACTGAGCGCTTACTACTCAAAAAAAATGAGTGATAGCGCATAGAAAGAGTAGCTTAAAGAGTAATACTCTACAAGAAGAGTTCATTCATTCATTCAATCGTATTTCTTGAGCACTTACTGCGTGCAGAGCAGTGTACTGAGCGCTTACTACTCAAAAAAAATGAGTGATAGCGCATAGAAAGAGTAGCTTAAAGAGTAATACTCTACAAGAAGAGTTCGTTCATTCATTCAATCGTATTTCTTGAGCACTTACTGCGAGCAGAGCAGTGTACTGAGCGCTTACTGCTCAAAAAAAATGAAAGTGATAGCTCATACTAGCAGCCTGGTATATGGAATCTACCTGGATCACCTGCATTCTCTATTTAAAGCAACTTTAAATACTCTGTTGCCCCCATGGCTTGTTAGGAGTGGAAGTTTCTGGAGGGAAGGGACCTCAAGTAGTCTATATTCTGTGCAATGTGTGTTTGCGAAGGCACTCCATAAACACCTGCATTTACTTGCATAATTGCCCCACTTTTTTTGCCACATTAAAATAGGGGTGGGGTGATTGCGTGGGACATATAAGCATCAAGTCTTGCAATAAGAGGAGGATAAAAAGGAGGAGAGTATGAAGAGGAAAAGGCGGCGGCACTTAAGCCTGCATATCTTCGATTGCATTTTCCCCAAGTGTTACATACAGTAAGCACTCAATGAATTAACTCCCACCCTGCTGTGTTCTCTGAGGCATTCGGCTCCTCCTCCTCCTCCTCCTCTTCCCACAGCCCTCAATGTATACAATGAAGTGGTACAAAAAATAATCTTTTATTTCCTCCTCCATAATTGGAGTGGGGCAATTATAAAAGTAAATATGGCAATACTGAACAATAGCAATAGAGATTCTTTATAACTGTGCTCTGCTGTGCAGGTCAATAAGATGACCCAGGGCAAACTGACATAATAATAATAATAATAATAATAATAATAATAATAATAATAATTGGCATTTGTTAAGCGCTATGTGCAAAGCACTGTTCTAAGCACTGGGGAGGATACGGGTGATCAGGTTGTCCCACGTGGGGCTCACAGTCTTAATCCCCACTTTACAGATGAGGTAACTGAGGCCCAGAGAAGTGAAGTGACTTGCCCAAGATCACACAGCAGACATGTGGTGACGTGGGATTTGAACCCATGACCTCTGACTCCAAAGCCCCTGCTCTTTCCACTGAGCCACGCTGCTTCTCTATGTTGGACATATGCCCAACTCAGCGGAAAGAGCCCGGGCTTTGGAGTCACAGGTCATGGGTTCGAATCCCTACTCCACCACGTCTGCTGTGTGACCTTGGGCAAGTCACTTCACTTCTCTGAGCCCCAGTTCCCTCATCTGCAAAATGGGGATTAAGACTGTGAGCCCCACGTGGGACAACTTGATCACCTTGTAACCCCCCCAGCGCTTAGAACAGTGCTCTGCACATAGTAAGCGCTTAACAAATGAAAAAAAAAGCCATTTTAATCTTCACACAAGTTTTTCTTTCTATTCTACAACCCGCCCCTTTGAGTTGCAGTGAGAGGGTGTGAGATAACTGCTTTTGCCTCTGTTATTCAGCCACGGATGATTATTCATAACTTTCAGCTAATCAGATGACGTTGTGCTCATTTGTACAATAAGGAAAAAAGTTTCCCAATCAGAAGATGGTGCATAATTACAATTTTCTAAGGGAATTTTTTATCACCCCTTAATTAAACAGCATTTCATTTGCGCGAAGTGTAAGGAGCTGTTCATCACAAGCCACTCACCCTTCTTTCGGATACCATCTTCCCACCTACATTTGGTGCTCAGGTCCTTTGGAACCTTAGTGTTACTCAAGGCTCTGGAAAAATGTTCGTCCACCACACTGTTAATGTCCCCTTGGAAGTAGGTAAAGAGGACACACTGGGAATTCCACTCTGTTTTTACAGGCTGCTGCTTGTTTTTGTTCAACCTGACGGACTCTTTCTTCACGCCTTCCATCTCCGGGAACTTTACTGTAGGTGCCTGGGAACACAAGCAAAAAACGAAGGTACTCTTTGAAATTTCATTTTTCCCAAAAGGAGTAGTTCTAAATGGGAATCTTTATGCCACATCTAGATTATTTTCCACTCGGCCGTGTCAGTCAGCCTAATCAGGGAATAAGGTCCTTTGGTGAGTAAAGAAGGCTGGTGCGTAAGGGTCTGCATCTTCAGAGGGAATGAACTTTTCCGGGGCACCGTTTACCAAAAAAACACACCAAACAAATCAAACCAAACCAAAACAAACAAAAAAAAAAAAACACAAAAAATAAGTTCCAGGAAACTTCAGTGGTTTGAAGCTTAGAGGAAGTGAATTTTGAGAGGCTGTGAAGTTCTGACCAGGGACGGACATAGAATGATCTACAGATAATTCCGGAGAATAAGGGGGGTTGTAACTTTTAGGATGATGTGGAGCACTGAAGAGCAATGCAAAGAATGTCAAAAATGAAAAACACTTAGGCCAATTGCAGGAAGACTTATCTTCTAAAGAAATACCCTCCTTTAATACAACTGAAACCTGGATTTGAAAGGATAATGTGAGGAAAGTCACGATGAAGTAATCCAACTTTTGTCTCAAATTACCATTATGTGCCAAAATATCTCTTCTTTGCCGTTCTTTTGGAAGAGACTCAGTCTCAAATTGCAATTCTGCCTGAATTTCCCTCGCTCCATATCCTGATTCTGTAATATAAAGAAATCCCTAGCAGTCCTGAATTCCTTTAACATATATCCAAAACCTTCCCACAGGAGAAACTTCCCTTCATTATTGAAAAGCAGTGTGGCTTCGAGGAAAGATCATGGGCCTGACAGAGGACTGGGATTCTTCCCAGCCCTGCCACCCGCCTACCCTGTTACACTGGGCAAATTACTTAACTTCTCCATGCTTCAATTTCCTCATCTGTGAAATGGGGCTTTAATTCCTGTTTTCCTTCCTGCTGAGACAGAGCTCCGTGTGAGATAGGGACTGGGTCCATCCTGATTAACTTGCATCCACCCCCGTGTTTAGTATAGTGCTCAGCGCATATTAAGCGCTTAACAAATACCACCGTAATTATTATTATTCAGGGAACACCCATCATCGTTTTCAAGTCCCATACAGGGAGAGGACTACTTTTGAATGCAAATTGGATAGTTTTAAAAATGAATTTCTCTGCTGAAGTAATACATTGGAACTCATAGTACAGTGCTAAGTGCCTAATACAGAGCTCTACACACAGTAAGCGCTCACTTAATACGTTTGAATGAATGAATAGCACTTAATGAATATTCATTATGTGAATTCTAACAATGGCCACTTAATCACTGCATTCGACTAAATAGGTGGTATCATTTTCTTGAGAAATAAGGGCTTTAGAGAGTGCTCTTCCTTGGCTAGATATATTTTGAACTGAATTCCAGAGCTGTCCCAAAGAACTTCTACACCCAGTTTGTCTTTAAATCTGCTTCATTAAATCTGCTTCATTCAGGGGGGTACAGTGGGTTAGTTTCTTAGCCCCCAAAAGGAACTCTGGCCTCTATATCTGAACAAAACGTTTTATTCCCTAATGGGTTACAATAGAGGGGGCACTTGGAAGTGAGGAGTTGAACCTCCCACCCTCTCCAAAAGAGATTCTTTAAAATGAATCGCTATGAGAAACGAGCATGAGAAGCAGAGTGGCTCAGTGGAAAGAGCCCGGGCTTTGGAGTCAGAGGTCATGGGTTCGTATCCCAGCTCCGCCAATTGTCAGCTGTGTGACTTTGGGCAAGTCACTTTACTTCTCTGGGCCTCAGTTACCTCATCTGTAAAATGGGGATTAAGACTGTGAGCCCCTCGTGGGACAACCTGATCACCTTGTAACCTCCCCAGCGCTTAGAACAGTGCTTTGCACATAGTAAGTGCTTAATAAATGCCATCATTATTACCTCCCCATCTTATTTCCCCCAACTGCCCGTTCCGCACTTTACACCACCAAGCTCTTGGGTGCCAAACCTCCCCCCTCCCCAGCCACCCTGTAACATTTATGTACTTATCTTTATATTCTGTCACTTCCTTCTAGCTGCAATTTTAATGTTTGTCTCCCGGCCACTAGATTGTAAGCTCCTTAGTGCAGTGCTCCCCACGTTAAACACTATTGTTTCATTAATGGACTGATTAAAAGTTTTTGCCACACCTAATCAAGAACCAGGCCTTATGATAGTAAATGTCTGAAATGAAAAAGACTATGCTTTCCAATGGAGAGTCTCCTCTACTCCATTTCCCGCTTTTAATTGACTGACGATCAAAATAACATGGGGCAGGCACTCCTTCAGACACATGACGTTATTTTGCTAGAGGAACTGCAGTTCGGTTCCCCTCCAATCCTCTACTCCATTTCCACTTTTAATTGACTGACGATCAAAATAACATGGGGCAGGCACTCCTTCAGACACATGACGTTATTTTGCTAGAGGAACTGCAATTCGGTTCCCCTCCAATCCTCTACTCCATTTCCACTTTTAATTGACTAACGATCAAAATAACATGGGGCAGGCACTCCTTCAGACACATGACGTTATTTTGCTAGAGGAACTGCAGTTCGGTTCCCCTCCAATCCTCTACTCCATTTCCACTTTTAATTGACTGACGATCAAAATAACATCCTTCAGACACATGACGTTATTTTGCTAGAGGAACTGCAGTTTGGTTCCCTTCCAATTTCAGCTTCCTGCCAGTTAAAACCTGAGATGCTTTCCTTTTCTCCACCCCATTTTCAGCCCCGCCAGTCAGCGCCGCACTGATTGGGCTCCATCGGATGCAAACACGAGCCTCTAACCCTCCATTTCGTTTAACGTTGCTGATTGCTTTCACCATTTGCTGAAGGCCGGCGTGGCAATAGCTCCTTAAGCGTTACGTGTGGGACATGCCCGGTCCCAACGTATCCTCATTCCTCTGAGGATAAACCAAGGTCGGAATTCGGGCAAAAAAAGAGAAGCCCCGAGAAGAACAATGAGATTTTAATCCCTTCCCTCTAGTACCTCCAAAAAGAAACTCAAATGCCACCTTCTAAAACACCCCAGAATTCAAAACAGCACTGGGTCCAGTGGCCAAGGAAGGACTGCCCTGGGAGTCCTGATCCTTACCCAGGGAAAATTGACTGGAAAGGACAAGGAACTGATTGTTTCCCCTGAGTTCAAGCTCAGAATCAATCCGAAAGAGGATGACGGAAAAATGCTGGGAGTTATTATACGTCTCATTCCAACGGACAAAGGCATATATCCACGCTAGATGAGAGAGGTTCACCTCTGCCTTAAAAGGGATGGGCAAATCTGGGAAAGGAGGACGAGAATTTAGGCATATCCCAGGTTCTAAACAAGCAATATTGTTGGATGTCCCGATTCCATGCGTATGCCCGACTAGGCCTGACCTTCGAGCAGAGATGGACAGAAAAACGGTGTCACCTCCCACGATGGCGTAGTGGATAGAGCATGGGCTGGGCGACAGAGCGTCACGGGTTCTAATCTTGGCCCCGCCACTTGTTTGGGCAGGTCGCCTAACTTCTCTGAGCCTCAGTTACCTCATTTGTAAAATGGGGATTAAGACCGTGAGCCCCACGTGGGACACGGATTGTGTCCAACCCGATTTGCTTGTACCCACCCCAGTGCTTAGTACAGTGACTGGTACATAGTAAGCGCATAATACCACAATTATTATTATCTCCCTCTCTCCCCTCTCCCTTAGATGAAGCAATCAACAATGAAAGGTGATTGTTTAGTTGATTTGGTTTATTGTTGATTGTTTAGTTGATTTGGTTTAATTTGGTTGATTTGGTTTAATTCTAATTTGGTTTAGTTGATTGTTGATTGTTGAAAGTCTTTTAGACTGTGAGCCCACTGTTCGGTAGGGACTGTCTCCATATGTTGCCAACTTGTACTTCCCAAGCGCTTAGTCCAGTGCTCTGCACACAGTAAGCGCTCAATAAATACGATCGATGATGATGATGATGAAAGGATTTTGGAGGGAGCTCTGCCCACCATTAATGTTTGTCAGGTTTCCAAGGTGTTAGAGAGACCCTTGAGCAGATAACCGGAGATGCTGTTGAACTGGGGAGGCAACTTCATTTAGCAATGGCTGATGTAGCTGAGTTAATTGCACCTCGAAGGAATCATTGTCTGATGAGGATCTTATTGAACTCTGGCAATCAAATGCATCATTGGTAGATGCTCAAACATCTGACAAAGCAGCTGTGGTTTCTCTACCACAAAATCTTGTGATTGAAAAATCCTGAATCGATTTTCAAGAAGTTAGACAATATTATTGAGGAGGCCCCCAAATGGAATGAGTTCAGGAGCGCACAGAATCAATCAATCATATTTATTGAGCGCTTACTATGTGCAGAGCACTGTACTAAGCGCTTGGGAAGTACAAATTGGCAACATATAGAGACAGTCCCTACCCAACATTGGGCTCACAGTCTAAAAGGGGGAGACAGAGAAAAAAAAAACCAAACATACTAACAAAATAAAATAGAATAGATATGTACAAGTAAAATAGAGTAATAAATATGTACAAACATATATACATATATACAGGTGCTGTGGGGAAGGGAAGGAGGTAAGATGGGGGGGATGGAGAGGGGGACGAGGGGGAGAGGAAGGAAGGGGCTCAGTCTGGGAAGGCCTCCTGGAGGAGGTGAGCTCTCAGCAGGGCCTTGAAGGGAGGAAGAGAGCGAGCTTGGCGGATGGGCAGAGGGAAACGTTAAGCAGTTAGATGCTTTAAGAATACGAGAAGAAGGCTGCTGTTCAGTCTTCAAATTGGACAAACCTTTCAGTCAAGTTCAAAGCCACTACCAGAACCAACTGCTACTATGGCAGCCTTTCCTTTAAAAGCGACTCGTAGTTCAGCGACATTTACCATTACCACAACGTAGAATCTAAGGCAATTACATGTTATTATTCCAGAGATTCAGAAATGGACCCTAATTCTGTACGTGCAAAGTTATGGGACCAGTGCTTGGCACTACTAAGCGCTTAACAAACACCGTCATTATTATTACACCATGAAACAACCACATTTTCAAGGAACATGAACTGTGGGGGCTTGTAACTACCTGAGAAGCAGGATATTGGGAGATAGCACAATCAAGCAAGGAGGTTTCCTGGGGGGAACCCGCACGAGTGAAATTTGCTTCTCTAATTTGGTACCGGTGTGTACGTATCGAGGAAGCAGGATACACCACAGGCCTGGGGGTCGGGTGGTCGTGGGTTCTAATCCCAGCTCTGCCACTTGTCTACTGTGTGACCCTGGGCAGGTCACTTCACTTCTCCGGGCCTCAGTTACCTCACCTGTAACATGGGGATTGAGACTGTGCACCCCGTGTGGGACAGGGACTGTGTCCAACCTGATTTGCTTATATAATAATAATAATAATGATGGTATTTGTTAAGCGCTTACTATGCGCGAAGCCCTGTTCTAAGCGCTGGGGGGATACAAAGTGATCAGGTTGTTCCACGTGGGACACACAGTCTTAATCCCCATTTTACAGGTAAGGTAACTGAGGCACAGAGAATAATAATAATAATAATAATAATAATAATAATGGTGGTATTTGTTAAGTGCTTAAGTGGCTTGCCCAAGGTCACACAGCTGACAAGTGGCGGAGCTGGGATGTGAACCCAAGCCCGTGCTCTTTCCACTGAGCCATGCTACTTCTTATGTCTATCCCAGCGCTTAGTACAGTGCCTGGCAACACAGTAAGCACTTAAATACCACAGTTAAAGGAAGCGGGGCTCGAACTTGATTTCTCTGGAATCCAAAGGACAAACTCAGCTCAAACCCCCTACCTATCAGACACATTATATTAGTGATTTCACATGCTAAACCAAGATGAATGACCTATTTCCTGCTGGTCCATGGACCCCACTGTGGAGCTCTTCCCCTTCACCTCCCCCAAAACATGCCGACTGTCCTTTCCCACGGAGGGACTGTTGCAATTACCTGCCCAGGGAAGCCCCTCGAAGAGATTGCCGTGAAAAACAGGGATCCTCTCTTTAATAGAGCAGTCTTTCCATCCTGACGGTGAATCACAAGCGGCGCCGGCCTGGTTGGAAAACCCATCTTTCCCCGAAGCTGCGTCCGCTCTCTTCATCATTATCATCAATCGTATTTATTGAGCGCTTACGACGTGCGGAGCACTGGACTAAGCGCTTGGGAAGTACAAATTGGCAGCTCTCTTACCTGAGGTCACTGCATTCAGCTGGGCCCCAGCAGCGTGCGCTTCTCGGGGAAAGGAACCGGCATGCCGTGGCGGCTGGTAATCCCCAGCGAAAGCCTCAGTGGTTAGAGAAACAGGATCCAGTCCGCCCGTGGACTCTCCTGACTGCTCTCAATCCCTCCAACTGTGGTCGAACAAGGCGTTTCCTACCAGCCAGCTATTAAGAATGCATAAAATGCACTCCAACAAGTCCACCAGGTTGGGAGCTTTCAGGAATGAGGAAAGCGGGTTTTTTTTTTTAAGCCAAGCCGATGGTCGTGTACTCGGCTGGGAGTCACCGATCGATTGAAATCAGGATGGGAAACCAGCAAGATGTCATCAGTTGGAAGTGATTTAGGTGAAGGAGATGCCACATCCTCCGTAAGGAAGTGTTTTATTGGCTGCCGGTGTTCTCCACTGAAAATGCTAGCACATTTCTAACCCTTGCCCTGGGAAAGACTGGTCCTGCAGATAGCGAGGGAGGAGGTGCTAGTAGTCGTAAATTTTCTGCCCCTGCCCCCGGCTTTTCAGTAGGTCCTGGAACAAGTCGTAACGTCTTTGGGCCTGCCGGAGGGACACTAGTTCATCATCATCAATCGTATTTATTGAGCGCTTACAGTGTGCAGAGCACCGGACTAAGCGCTTGGGAAGTCCAAGTTGGCAACATAGAGAGACAGTCCCTACCCAACAGTGGGCTCACAGTCTACCCAACCTACTACTAATCTGAAGCTGTAATTCACATTTTCTATTTCTAATAATAATAGTACGTGTGAAGTGCTTACCAGGTGCCACGCTGTATTCTAAGCGGTGGGGCAGATAGAAGTTTCGGGTGGACACAATGCCTGTACCACATGGGGCTCACAGTCTTAATTCCCATTTTACAGATGAGGTAACTGAGGCCCAGAGAAGGGAAGTGACTTGCCCAGGGTCACACAGCAGACAAGTGGCAGTGCTGGAGAGATTAGAACCCATGGGCCCCTTTTAGACTGTGAGCCCACTGTGGGGTAGGGACTGTGTCTATATGTTGCCAATTTGTACTTCCCAAGCGCTTAGTACAGTGCTCTGCACATAGTAAGCGCTCAATAAATACGATTGATGATGATGATGATGACCTGATTCCCAAACCCGTGCTGTAGCCACTTTCTCCCTCTGAACGGCTGAAAGTAAATATTTAAAGGAAAGTACTACTATTAATGATGAGGCTTTCCTCTCCTTTCCACTTCCCAGTCTAGCAGTAAGCAAACCACTGAAGAGAACGATCGCGACGACAAAAAAGAGAAGCAGCGTGGCTCAATGGAAAGAGCCCGGGCTTTGAAGTCAGAGGTCATGGGTTCAAATCTCCGCTCCGCCAATTGTCAGCTGTGTGACTTTAGGCAAGTCACTTAACTTCTCTGGGCCTAAGTTACCTCATCTGTAAAATGGGGATTAAGACTGTGAGCCCCTCATGGGACCACCTGATCGCTTCGTAACCACCCCAGCGCTTAGAACAGTGCTTTGCACATAGTAAGCGCTTAATGAATGCCATCAAAAAAAAATTACATTAAAGGAAGGCAGTGCCTTTAAGACACTTGCTTTATCCCACTGGTTTGTTTACATTTTGGTTTTCACAGCGCTTTTTTATTCCTTCACTAAGTCAACAGACATTTAAGGGCTGGCTGGCAGAGGGAGAAGTTAAGCAGTTTACAAGATGAGAAGCAGCCTGGCCTAGGGGAAGGACCACAGGAGTAGGAGGCAGTGGCTATAGCACTTGCTTACTGTGTGACCTTAGGCAAGTCCCTTAACTGCCCTATGCCTCAGTTTCCTCACCTGTAAAAATTCAGGTAAGATACCTGTTCTCCTCCCCGCTCAGCCTGAGAGTCCCATGCGGGGCAGGGACTGTGTCTGCCTTGATAGTTTTGGAGCCACCCTGGTTCCTGGCACACAGTAAGACTTCACAAACACTACGGCTGAGTAACTGAGTAAATTCAGGTGGTTCCACGTGTGACAGAACAGTCAACCCGCTTCACCCCTTGGCCTCTTCTCAAATGTCAAAATGGGTCTGAAGTGGCAGGACTGAGGCTCATCCTCAGTTTATGAGAGGAGGCCCCCTCAACATCATCAGCTTTAACTGAGGTTAACTGAAATCCACACAACACTAAGCATGAATTTTGAGCCACGATTCGCCTTTACTGTAACGTAAGCTTGTATCTGGGCCCCTTCTGATCCCTCGATTTTCTCATCCAAACACATGCTGCGAACCTTCGGGGCGGAAGGTGCCCCACTTGGTTCTGTCACAGCTAACGGACTCAAGGAAAGAAAATGATAAAGGAAAATGAACCGCCAAATAACAAAAACAACCTTATAAGGTTGTTATAAGGTTGTCCTCTCCCCCTCGTCCCCCTCTCCATCCCCCCCATCTTACCTCCTTCCCTTCCCCACAGCACCTGTATATATGTATATATGGTTGTACATATTTATTACTCTATTTATTTATTTTACTTGTACATTTCTATCCTATTTATTTTATTTTGTTGGTATGTTTGGTTCTGTTCTCTGTCTCCCCCTTTTAGACTGTGAGCCCGCTGTTGGGTAGGGACTGTCTCTATGTGTTGCCAATTTGTACTTCCCAAGCGCTTAGTACAGTGCTCTGCACATAGTAAGCGCTCAATAAATACGATTGATTGATTGATTGATAAGGCACTCCAATACGATGACTACATTTGTGGAACAAGACAATACCCAGAAATGTCAGAAGTATGAACTGCGTCACACGTTTCATCATTGGCCTAATGAAAAAGAGTGTCGCTGAGCATCAAGTTCTGAAAAAAATTACTGGCATTTAGATATCATCATCAATCGTATTTATTGAGCACTTCCTATGTGCAGAGCACTGTACTAAGCGCTTGGGAAGTACAAATTGGCAACGTATAGAGACAGTCCCTACCCAACAGTGGGCTCACAGTCATTTAGATATGCTGATAATTGGCAGAGGAAAAAAAAGGAGCCTCAGACCTTAATATTAAGGCGACACGTTTGTAATAGCAAATATTAATGGGTATTTATTAGCACAGTGCTTAGCGCGTAATGCTTAAGAGCTGGGATAGATACAAGAAAATAATAATAATAATAATGGCATTTGTTAAGCGCTTACTATGTGCAAAGCACTGTTCTAAGCACTGGGGGGGATACAAGGTGATCAGTTTGTCCCACGTGGGGCTCACAGTCTTAATCCCCATTTTACAGATGAGGTAACTGAGGCTCAGAGAAGTTAAGTGACTTGCCCAAGGTCACACAGCAGACATGGGGGGGAGCCGGGATTCGAACCCATGACCTCTGACTCCAAAGCCCGGGCTCTTTCCATTGAGCCGATGAGACTCACAGTTTATGGGGGGAGAACAGTTATTTCACCTCCATTTTACAGGTGAGGAAACTGAGGCACAGAGAAGTGGCTTGCCCAGGGTCACACAGCAGGCGAACTAGAACCCAGGTCTCCTGACTCTCAGTCCCATGCTCATTACACTAAGCAATACTGTAAATCTTAGTTTAGTTGGGTGGTGCGTGTGTCTTTTTTTTTTTCCATTACAGTAAATCCAAAGATAGAAGCCCAACTTCTTTAAGCAAAAATGGATCAAAGTCATTTTGTTTGCTCATTTAATTCCCTAAAAGCTGGGGCTTTCTTGGGGCTATCTTTCCCTTCAACACTCCACAATCCCTACACTACACCACACACACCCACAAAAAAAGAGGGGAGAAGGGCAAGGAGAGACAGTAGAGGTAAGGGGCAGGGAATATATCTGCTAATTCTGTTGCATTGTACTCTTTCGAGCACTTAGTCGTCTGCACAGAGAAAACACTCAATAAATACTACTGATTGATTGATAAGGAACCCAGATCTGCCTGGAATCAAAATCTCCCAAAGGGAGCTCCGTATTCCTTGTCATTATGCCGACCTGATGAGAGATCTGTTCTGTTAACTTCTCCAGGCTCATAAAAATAAATTTGAACGGACTCTCCCTTACTGGCCAACTGAGGGATGTTCTGCCCTTAGCTGGGACGTATTATCAATTATTCATCGATGATATCAATACGCACTTTCACTGTGGAGGGTAAATCAGAAACATGGAAATAATCAAGCCTTCATATTTCCCAGCCTAATCGCTGACTCCTCAGGGAATGCAAAAATACACCCCTAAGTAGTCCCCACCTTTACTTAAAACAGAACAAAACAAACTGCTATTTATACATTTCTGTTTATTAAAAAGGTAGTATAAAACACAACCCCTTTAAGAAACAAAATAAGTCAAGACATCACACCGTTTCAAAATGAGAAGTTGCACACAAAGTGTTGAACAGGGCCAGAAATTTAAGGATTAAGACTCAGGTATTGATTTGAGACTGATTCTGAATTTAAGCCTATTTTAAATGAAAGCCAGACGCATGACAAATCGGGATCAGCTTAAGGGTTTATTATAATCACTACTTTTTTTCCTGCATTAGAATTTTGAGAGTGCCAACAGCAGAATCGGCAGTGAAACAGCCATTATGCGTTGCTTTTTTTTCCATCTTTGTTCTACCAGTATAACTTAATACCAGAAATTTCAAGCTCTGTCTAATACTAAAATATAAGCAAGCACAAGTCATTTTTACACAAATAATACTACTTATGCTTAATATACAGAGTTGAATGCAACTGTCCTACTGCAATATAAATTTAATACATGTTTCTGGGATGCAAACAGAAAAGAAAAAAGTGACACTTTAAAGTCTAATGATTCAAATATTTAAAATCAATTTTGTCAAATGACAACTAGAGTCCAAGACTTAAAGCTCTTTCATTCTAAAACATGATATTAATTTTGGTTTTCTGAATCTATATCTATAATGCTGTAACACTATCGAGTCCTAGACTGTTTAGGGTTAGGCTTTTTTTGGACACTAAGAAACCTAAAAAAAAAAAAGAATGATGTCTGGTAAAAAAAAGAAACCACCAAAATGCATTGCATTTAAACATACTGCTGATTTCAAATGAATTGCAATTACTGTACAAAAATATGCACAGACTGGAATTCAATTAAAAGGGTATAATCTAGTTTGTATTCTAAAGAGTTAGAGGCAACAGGGGGAAAAAAAAGAATCACCATTATCTTAAGGAAAATAATACTATGTTAACAAATGCTTAGAACGGAAAAAACATTTTTGCAATTTTTATATTCCAGTCCTTTTGTGTCCCATCACAGTCCACCCTCAATTAAATCTTTTTTGCAAACTATTTACACTGTTTTGTTTTCCCTTTTCTTTACAAAATATTTTAAAGTCTTAACAAATAGTATCGATATATATTTAAGTATTTAAATATATATCGATATTATTTGTTAATGCCTTAAGCCGCTCTTCAACAGTTTAATGTCTTCTAAAATAGATGGGAGCCTGACATCTCATATTAACCAATTTATAAGCTTTGAAATTAACCCTCTGAAAAGGCTTGAGTCTCTTTTTAACTTTTCTATTTTGGGGAGAAGTCCTCCTATGTGGGCCTTGTAAATGTTAACAGCTTTCAAGAAGCAGCTCTTGCCAACTGTCAACACAGTATCTGCAGTTACCCGAGCAAAGAAAATTTGACTTTTCTTTAAAAGAACAGTTTTTCCTCCATTTCACCACCTCAAAAACCCATGAACAACTGCCCTAATCTATGCCGATTACAATTTCCAAAATGATATGATTTTGATTAAAGGTGATGAAGAATTAGTATAAAAAATGACAAGTCTAGGGGAAAAGAAAGTTAGAAAAATGTTTCCTCCAGTGTCCTCCTGCTTTTCCATCATGTTCCTTTATAGAACGTAGATATTCAGAAATACTTGAGAGTTATGTTTCTCCCATATATTGAGTTTATGTCCCCATTATAATGGCATGTTTGCTTATGACTTTACTGCCGGTAATTTTCAAGGAATGGAGCATTTGTTTAAAAAAGTTAAATGGAATATAATCATGAAACAAGAGCTGGGAAGCCGATCATAGAGAGAAGTGGTAGATTGATCAGATTATGCAAAGTTATCAACCTTGGCAGTATTGCATCTTTATTCAAAAATAAAATGCAACAGAGAGATGGTATTGAGCCAGTAATGTGTAGCATTTTAGGTTACTATCTTGAAATTAGTAGAAATGAAATGTGTTTATATTATTTTCTATTTCAAAGAGAAGGTATGGAGAATGTCATGCACAATCAAATTTGAGGGTAACGGGAAAATTTCCAATTTCAACACCAACACATGTTCGAAGTGAACACCTTTCGCCCATTAAAAACTCCTTCTAGATGGTTTCATAAGGTAGTGTTTGTAAAGGGATTTTATTGTCACAATACCCGTGAGAGAGGGGGTTAAAGGTGGGAATCTCATTTTAAAAGGAAAATTGATGCCTCCTGAAGTTAAGTGACTCAAGCTCACTTTAGATGAATTTTAAAATCATTAACCGATGGCTCTACCAGCAGAGTTCCTAATTTTTTTTGGTAAATAGCCCTTACTTTGAATACTAAATTATTTGACTTCAAAGAGATTCTGCCTGATACCGCTTATTGTCGTTTGAGATACTAAACCATACTTAGCTGAGTCCAATAAGTAGAACATCCTCCCATTATCACTGACCAAAAAGCTTAAAGTAATATGATTTGGGAGACCCAAGGCTAGGAGGAGTCTCACTAATAGATTCTATTCAGCTGTCTGAGGATTTGTTGCAGCCCTCCAAAGGTTTATGTAGCACCTCCTTAACTCAACTGTGCACGCTATCAGAAGAATGCTTTTTCAAGGGGGATTTGGTGGGGGGGAGAGAAGAAAGGAAGCTGGGGAGCAAACTAAGCATTTGTCATAACTCGAGTTACCAACTAGTAGCCTAGAAAGCCTAGAGACTCAACAGAAACATCATTCTAAGTGCACACCCACACCCCAGTTTTGCTATTCTGATCAGACCGAAAACAACAGGCCAATTAAGTATATCTCAGGGTAATACGTTAACGTGCTTAGGTTAGAAAAGGAAGGGAAAAATGTCTGGGTGGCTATCAATACTTGAGTTTCTCAAACACATCTGCTGTGCCAGACGATCGATCCTTCAGATCCTCAAGGTTTCATCCACGAGTCCCTCTAGCCAGCCATCTCCACCGCCGACCGCGTCGGTGCCGCCCGGTCTTGGCCACAGAGCACGAGGCTCACGTCCATTACGGGCCGAGGCTGCCAGACGCTCCCAATTCTATCACCCGAGACTGATTTCTGTCTGCAGGGAGTTGCCAGCCCATCCAACCAACAGCACAGAAGCTCAGTATTATGGGACCAGATAGGAGGGATCCTAAAAACTCACCGTGGTTCAAAGGCAGAGCTCACCTTGCTGTTGGGATCCTCTCCCGGTTCTCCTTTCCCTGCTACGGGCTCCCCGCCACTGCTCCAGGTGCTTTCTGGGTTTCACCCCTCAGCTCCTCCACCCCTTTCTTCTTTATCGCTAAAGCCCGTCCAAGTCCAACCTGGGACACTTCTGCCTACCTGGACAAAAAGAGCAGGATTTGCTCTCAACTAGCAAGCTTCTAGTCCTGAGACTTCAAATGTTCCTGTTTTTTTCAGATATTTACAACTAAGCAATGTTTCCAGAAATGCTTTTAAATCACTTAACACTTAAGTGATTAATCACTTAATCACTTAATACGATTAAAAAATATATTTTTTTTTTGTTTGGGCATACTTTCCAGGCATACAATGCTTTGGCAGTGTGGACGGCACCTGACAAAAAAAAAAAATAGGTGGTTTGCCCATCATACTCATTTGGGACTGCATTCCTAGTGGGTCAGTCCCTACAGGAAAATATCCTGAAGAGTGTTCCTTTCCATCTTTTAAAAAAAATCTAGACTGACCTGTACAGCAAATTTTAAGCAAGATAAAGAGTGGGTTATAGCCAAGGTTTCCTGTCATTCTGAATTGGTTTCTGATGTGCCTTGAGCCACTGTAAACTGCTCGGGATTTGATTTTGTGGCACGTGATGGGCCAAGGCTAGGACTGAAATACACACGATACAATTAAAGCCAGTCTACGTACGCTATACATGCGAGAATGTCTCACGCAATTCAAATTATATTCAAAGTAGCAACCACAATTACACTTTTAAAATTTCTTCCTCGGATTTTGATACTTCAAGGCTTCATGCTGCCTTTCTGCTACGTTTTAAGATGTCAATATTCAATCACAAATATACGCATTTCTTAAGTCAGAGAGGAGAGAACAAGCCTCAAAAATACTTTAAAAAAATTAATACTTTGCTAATGGATTTCAAAAATAACAGTCCTCAACATGAAGCGTATGAAGGAAGAGCCAATTAGCAACTTTACATGAAGCCATTGTTTCAAAAGTAAACCAATGTCAAAAGAACAGACGCTCAAAATTAAGTTCATCTGTACTCTTTTCCAGTGACAAAAAAAATGCTTGATTTTAGGATCACCGTAGATACTATAACAGAAGAACACATTTTCAGTTTTTACATACCTACAATCTACAAGAATAATTTCTCACTTCAGAATTAAATCCACCAATGTTTAATTTTAAGTAATACCAGTTAAGATTAGTTAGCAATATAGAACACTCTAATAGGCTCTATGATTATGTACACAAACCCAGAACTAAAGTATTTACCGTGGAGAATCTAGTCTCCCAGTGGATATATACGAACTCCCGAAGCCAACGATCCACAGGAGGTACCCCCTCCGATTTTTTAAAATGATCTGAGAGGCATCAGAAATCTTCTGTTTTGGGTTTTTGGGGTTTTTTTTTACATTAACATTGGGCTAAGGCAACTCTGAAAATGATTATTTTTCTCGTCGAGACTACGCAACATTGTGTTTTGCTTCCGAGATGGAGCTGCTTGGGGAAATATCGCTAACAAAAAGTCGATGGGACTTCCAAGTGCTCAGAGAAACAAGCATCTCAAGAAAATATCAATACCATTAACTTGAAAATTTTTAAATGAAATTCAGATCTTGAAATAGATTTTTCGGTGCCTGAGGTCGGATTGCTTACGGTTTGTATGATCACAAAAATTCAAAGCTTTAATAATGTACTTCCCACATTTAGGACCTTTTCAGATACTCCCAAGATCAGAGGCGGTCAGTCTACCTGAAACATTTTTTCTGAACAAGAGCCAATTCAGGAGCAGTTTTAGCGCCTCACTAAGTACTGCCTTTAATGAAAACTTCAAAGCACTAAGTTGAAGACTTCTTATGAAACACGTACTCATGGGAACACTACCGGACGTCACCCTGAAGCATGGAGAAATAGAAATCCAAACACCATCCTAAAAATCATGCTTTTCTAAAGGGTTAGAGATAGCCAGGTTCCACTTCATCATCACTTCCCGCAAGGCTGCTGTCTGTTGACTGGGCGTCATCTTCGTTCACGCCTTCACCGTTGCCCGCTTTCTTATCAACTTTGTCACTCACACCACTCTTAGGTGTGCTATTATCCTTGGAGGGCTGTTTCCCTTCCGGCGGCTCCACGCTTCCTGAAGCGGAATTGGAATCGGATGGACTTTTTTCCTTGTTTACGTTAGGATCGCCTAGGAACGATCCCCAAACCTTCAGCCTTTCTTCTCTCTCTCTCGAAGTCTCTTCAACCTGTCCACAGATAAAAGCGGTTACTAAAATCTAACACAAAGTGCAGAACGGTTTTTCCCCCTTTAGGTTTACATTCTTAATATTATAATATTGGTTAAGTGCTTACAAGTTAATTGGGTTGGACACCATCCCTATCTGGTATGGGGCTCACAGTTTTCATGGGGAAAGAAAAACAAGTATTTAATCCCCACTTTATAGAGGAGGAAACTGAGGAACAGAGCCACTTTATAGAGGAGGAAACTGAGGAACAGAGAAGTTAAAGTGACTTGCCCATGGTTACACAGCAGGAAATTGGCAGAGCAGGGATTGCCTGTTTACTTGTTTTGATACCTGCCCTCCCCCTTCTAGACTGTAAGCCCGGTGCGGCCAGAGATCGTCTCTCTTTATTGCTGAACCGTACTTTCCAAGCGCTTAGTACAGTGCTCTATAAATACGACTGAATGAATGATTAGAACCCAGGTGTTCTGACTCTCTGACCTGTGCTCTTCCCACTAGGCCGTGCTTCTTAATACTATTACTTATTACTAACGCTTAATACTTTTTAATACTATAATTTGCAATGCCGCGCTGCTTCTGAGAAACAGGGCGAGTCCCTTCTTTTAGTAACCTATACTTGGCAAAATTTTACATTAGCACATCTTGATTTACCAAAGTTTACGTTATTGTGACTGGTTTTGGAAGCGCTATCCTAGAAAGTTGCAAAAATAATTTATTCTGACTAATGAATAAATTTAATTATAATTAAAGTATATTTAAGTATACTTATATTTAAGTATAATTTATTATGAATAATTTATACTTAGTCATTTGAGCTATTTCCCCCTAAGGAAAATTCTGTACTTTTGGCTTATTCCTCTTTTGTTATTATTGTGACTGGTTTTGGAAGCGCTATCCTAGAAAGTTGCAAAAATAATTTAATCTGACTAGTGAATAAATTTATTTAATTATAATTAAAGTATATTTAAGTATACTTATATTTAAGTATAATTTATTATGACTAATTTATACTTAGTCATTTGAGCTATTTCCCCCTAAGGAAAATTCTGTACTTTTGGCTTATTCCTCTTTTGTTCTTTATAACGTAGAGTACGGGGCTCAAACTGGCGCTTGTGGAATGATGTTTACAAGGCTTCGAGTTGAAAAACCAGAATCTGGATATTTAGGATTTGGAAGTGGAGCTTTGAGGGGAGAGGAGGAAGGGTGGGGAGGAAAAGAAGGGGAGAAGAGGAGGAGGAAATGTTACTTATCCAAACCAAGCCCCCTCCCATCTCCCAGCCCGCCCTGCTCACTCTTGTCAAACCAGCCCGGCGGCCCCGGGAGGCCCAGTGAGGACAGTGTATATATGTACATATCTATAATTCTATTTCTATTAATGCCTGTTTACTCATTTTGATGTGAGTATAGCTAAAATCCGATTTATTTCTATTGATGCCTGTTTACGTGCTTTGATGGGTATAATATGGCTATAATTCTACTTATTTCTATTGTTGCCTGTTTACTTGTTTTGATGTCTGTCTCCCCCTTTCTAGACTGGAAGCCCAGTGTGGGAAGGGACTATCACTGAATTGTAATAATAATGATGGCATTTGTTAAGCGCTTACTATGGGCAAAGCACTGTTCTATATGTTTGTTTGCCTGTTTACTTGTTTTGATGTCTGTCTCCCCCTTTCCAGACTGGAAGCCCGGTGTGGGCAGGGATTGTCTATCGCTGACTTGTAATAATAATGATGGTATTTGTTAAGCGCTTACTATGTGCAAAGCACTGTTCTATATGTTTGTTTGTATGTTTGTTTGCCTGTTTACTTGTTTTGATGTCTGTCTCCCCCTTTCTAGACTGGAAGCCCGGTGTGGGCAGGGATTGTCTATCACTGAATTGTAATAATAATGATGATGGTATTTGTTAAGCGCTTACTATATGCAAAGCACTGTTCTAAGCGCTTGGGGAGATGCAAGGTGATCAGGTTGTCCTACGGGGGGGGGAGGCTCACAGTCTTAATCCCCATTTTACAGATGAGGGAACTGAGGCCCATTGTACTTTCCAAGCGCTTAGTACAGTGCTCTGCAATCCCAGATTGAGCCCCTTCCTTCCTCTCCCCCTCGTCCCCCTCTCCATCCCCCCCATCTTACCTCCTTCCTTTCCCCACAGAACCTGTATATATGTATATGTGTTTGTACATATTTATTACTCTATTTATTTATTTTATTTGTACATATCTATTCTATTTATTTTATTTTGTTAGTATGTTTGGTTTTGTTCTCTGTCTCCCCCTTTTAGACTGTGAGCCCACTGTTGGGTAGGGACTGTCTCCGTATGTTGCCAATTTGTACTTCCCAAGCGCTTAGTACAGTGCTCTGCACATAGTAAGTGCTCAATAAACACAATTGATGATGATGATGTCCCAAGCGCTTAGTACAGTGCTCTGCACATAGTAAGCGCTCAAGAAATACGATTGATGATGATGATGATGAAGAATTACTTTAACAGAGTACCAGTCTCTCTCCGTGAACTGAAAAAGAAATCCCTTGACTCAGGAATTCTCTTTCCTTCATTACTGTCAAGCAAAGCTCAAAATTTTAGTTTCTTTTCTTTAACCTCTGGTCTTAAAAATCAATGTTCATTTTTTTTTTTATTCGTGGAACCAGTTAAAAAAGTCAGTACAGCATCCACACTACCCCAGCCCAATACAAAATAGGAATAATCTAAATGCTCTCTAGAATTTGTCCTCCCTTTGAGAAGCATCATGCCCTAGTAAAAAGACCATGGGTTTGGGAGGCAGAAGGGCCTGGGTTCTAAATCTCCGCTCTGCCACTTGTCTGCTGTGTGACCTTGGGCAAATCAAAACTACTCTGGGCCTCGAGTTACCTTGCCTGTAAAATGGGGGTTAAAACTGTGAGCCCCATGTGGGACGTGGATTGGGTCCAACCTCATTAGGTTGTATGTACCCCAGTGCTTAGAAGAGCGCCTGCTGCATAGTAAGCACTTAAATACCCTTAAAGAAAGAAAAAAAGTATTTTGTCCAACTTGGAGTGATTAAAGCCCAATTTATTATTCAGTGGTGGTATCTATTTCTTATCGACAATACAGGTTAGTCAACTTTGTTGCTGAATTGGATGCAAAAGATAACCCGTTGAAAAGTATTGTATAGGTACCCCCCTCCCCCTGGAAATCTAATTTTAAAGTATTTCATTATTGGTGCATATTAATAGTTGGCCAAAATTTGACCAAAACAATAGGCATAGGTTTGTTTTCATGGCAATGTATACTGTTCTAGTTACTGTTTTTAATCTAGGGAAGGCAATAATTTATTTTAAATAATTTCCATGAGAAAGCACGCAAATTTAGAGCTGCTTTGCTCAGCTGTCAGGGACCAATTACCAGTGGTAAGGCACCACAATATTTATAATTTATTTTAACCAGTATCTTAAACTTTCGGTGCCATCAGTTAATGTGTAAAATGATTTACTGCTCAAACAGACTTAAGCAAAGCAGAAGAACAGAGGCAAATTAGGGAATAGATCCTCATCTGAAGAACAAACTCAGCAGCTTTCATTTGGATCTAATCCTGCAGTAAATTGGCTTTTGGAAAAGAGTAATAAAACACTAAGAAAAGGACTTGTCACCTGATAATCTGTCACACCGTCCCACGCTTCAACTCTTAGTTGGCGACCACCAAACCACCTTCCATTGAGAGCTTGTATACATTGATCGGCTTCGTCTGCTTCCTTATATGACACAGATGCCACCCCATCTGGATGTCTCTAAAAAGGGGGCAAGATTCGATCAAATTATTTGTTAGCTGGATATTTGGAGATGTGTGACCCCTTCTTTTTTGCCCGGAACGGTATGAGAGAAAAGAAAAAGGAGGAAACTATTACTAAAGGTCTGTCTAACAATAATAATAATAATAATGATGGCATTTGTTAAGCGCTTACTATGTGCAATAGGAAGCAAAACGTCCAATAGTTTGATAGGAAGAGGGTCTTTCTACAAATTTAGGTTACAAGGAAAAAAAGATGGTTTTAGGTTTGTGGCATCTGTGTCACACACTTACATCAAAGAGAAGAACCTTCTTAACTTGACCAAATTTCTCACACTCTGTTCGGAGGTCTTCTCTGATTTCATTCAGCACTAACGGGTCTTCCTGCAAGAACGTACGCAGTTTAAAGACATGACTCAAAACTGTAGGTTTTTCTCTGGGGTGCGATTGGCTTACTTGAAAAGATTACAATCAAAAGCATCACCTCCTTAGGTCCCATGCATCATATTTAGTCTACAAAGTGTTAAACTGTATGAGATTAAAATGTAAACTAAAATCCTTACAAAACCTTAGAATATACAGTAGTCTTGATAGAATAAAAAAAGATAAAATTTGGATATCAGTGACTTGTCAGAATGTTTAGCTGGGAATTTTATTACTATGCCTGTTCCTTAAAGTTGGCAGTTAGCACTGACTTTGCAACAATAAATCAATCTCTCCAAATGAGTAATTGGTTCGTAGAATTTACTTGCTGTGGCTCATCAAAAAGACGGGTCTACTCCCATAAAAACATGTGAAGGAGGAACAGATATTAGGCTAGCAATCGTGTGCAAGTAAAGCTGATGGAGGCAGCAAGTTTCCTGAAATTCCTTAAAAGGACATTTTTAATTTGATTAAAAAAGAAAAAAGTGTTCCCTTTTCTTCATTGTATTCCTCATCATTTTCACTTATCACAAATTACAGGTACAACCTACCAAGGGATTATACAACCATTAGCAACGTCTGTCTGCAATTTCCAAGTGTTTAAGGTCCAACTTTAGAGCCTTCATAAATTCTATTCGAAATAAATTCTATTTTAAAATGAAATTTATTGGAAATCTTAGGGACTTAGTACATTAGCATGATTTAGGAATGATTAAATTATATTCCCGGCTTTAACTTTGAAGCCCAGTATGAGATGGTCCAAATCTATGCTTCCATTTTCTTACCTACAAATTACGCTAAGATTGACTATATAGCAAAAGAACATTTCGCACTTCAGCTGGCTTTTTTTATATTTCTGTATTTTTCAAAACACCAGGTCATATTGGTAGCTGCAACCCCGAGAACTATAACCATACATAGTTAGTCTACTATGTGTATTTTATTATTGGCTAATTTGGCCATGCGTAAGGACTTCATTTGGTGATTGTCTAGTGACATAGGGAGAGCACTGATAGTATTAAAAGGGAGAAAGAAACCCAGCTCACCACGGCTACCCCCACTGCTTCACTTTCTTCATTTTTCCTGGAGCTGGTTCTCCACTGGCTGAGTAGCCGGATGCTGATAATCAACATCCAAGCTATTTTTATAGCTGAAGAATTTCAAGCTGAAGAAATAACATGCCAACTGTATAACTTTAATCTAACTCCTTAATGTTTCCAAAGTCTGCAGTGTTTCTTTTATTAGAAACACCGGTCGGTTCGTTGGCATGAAATAAGGAACTATTTGCTACTGTTTAAAGTTCACTGTTTCCAGGAAACACGTGGACAACAGTGAAATATAAGCAGTTACAAATGGAGAGGCAATGTGGCCTACTGGAGAGAGAGAAGAGTTCTAAGCATCAGGAGATGTGGGTTCTCGTCCCAGATCTATCATGGGCCTGTGGGACTATGTGAGTTACTTAAATAACTTACATTACAAAACTAGTAATTTGTTAAGTGCTTATCATGTGCAATGCATGGTAGTAGTTAAAAGGTAGTCAGGTCGGAAACAGTGTCTGTCCCACACTAGGTTCGGTATTGAATCCCCATTTTACAGATGAGGTAACGGAGACCCACAGAAGTGAAGCAACTTGCCTATGGTCACACAGCAGGCAAGTGGCAGAGTAGGGACTAGAACCAAGGTCCTCACAATAATAATAATAATAGCATTTGTTAAGCGCTTACTATGTGCAAAGCACCGTTCTAAGCGCTGAAGGCCCTGTTTCATCCACTAAGAAATGGGGAGGGAAAGTGGGAATCTCCCACCTTCTTAGACTGGGTTTGGTCTGATTATCTTGAATCTGATCCAGCACATAGTTACTGGAGAGACACATAGGATGAACTCCTTGAAGGCACTCCGGTGCTAATTCATTGCCCACCCTCCTTTACTCTTCATCTCACCAATTATGAGCCTCTTGAGGGACAGGGCCTGGACCTAATTCCCACCTGTACACTATCTCCCAGCATTTAGTACAGTGCTCTGCACAAAATGAGCACTAAACACTATAACTACCCCCTTCCATGACTAAACATTACCAAAGCAATGATAACGTGGGGGGGGGGGGGGGAAATCAATAATCCTTTATTTGACTATTCTATTGAAAAATCAAGAATGACTTAAAAATCTGGAGCAGTGTGTTGTAGGAATTACTAAGGTTTTGCAGGCAAGCTTCCCAAGTAATGACATTTTAGAATTTAAGTCTACAGCTGTCCCAATACAACTACAATATTGGCACTCTCTCAATGCGGTTTTTTTCCCATTCCCTTGGACCTAGGTGGAAAGGTCTCTAATTAGTAGGTTCTAATGACTATAGCAATGGCAGGTACTAATGATACTACTAAGTGCAAGAAGGACTTAAAAAAACATTTAAATCTCTACTTTTCAGTACTATTTTTCCTGTAACACTCCCATTTATGGCAATTTGGATATTCTTCTAACATCTTGGACAATCTTCCAGATATAATCAGAAAGTTCTGGCAATGAGCAAGAACACGGTATGAACTCCTAAATGGGCCACACCTCTGTGCCCACTTATTTAAAACAGATATACTTGCACAGGAAGACTGTGGGAGACAAGCTTTGAGCTACCTGAATGGAAAGTGTTTAACTTAACATAATCCAAACTTTCATCTCTGAAGGGCAGTTCGTCCTACCTCAAAATCCTTAGGGTGAAACATATTCCTGATAATTATAACTCGCTCGTGTCGCATTCGCGATGCACCAGGTTTCTTCTCGGGCCGCCAATCCAGCTGTCTAATGGAATGAAACAATAAGAAATTTTAGTTTGCACTTTTGCAGGTATTTGTTAGAGAAAAAAAGTCATTTGTTAATAGTTTTCTTCCGTGAATGTCAAAACTGACAATTAAGACTTCAAAGGAAAATGAATCTATATTTTAATGACAATTCCAACTAAGTAGCCTTCTGAAATAAATATCTCTATATTAGTGAAGCTTATTCCAGTTTTCCTAAGACCATTTCTAATCCTCACCCTTCCTCTCCACAACAATTTCCCTGATCATTTCTGTGTCCACAAAAAATTCCCATGGGATTTTTCGGACAACTGAATTGCACTTACACTTTTTATGGCTTTGGATGATTTGATGAGTTTTTCTGGCAGAGAAACACTTGCAAATTATTTTTGCTTGTGCTTCAAGCACTCTACAGTTTAGGGAGCAATTTTGCATGAAACATGAACAAGAATGTTTATTCTCTACAACACTTTTAAATTTCTACTTCTGTGATTTTCTTTTAAACCTTTCCATTTCCTTCCGCTCCTTGAGTATTCTCTTACAAGCCAAAGGGTGCCAGTGCTTAATGATACTCATTCTAAAAGTCCTATTAGTTTTAATATACATTAGAATTTTGGATAAAGCACTGGTTTATTGCTGAAACTTGCTGTGGGGCTTTATTCCAAATCAGTATTTTGTTACAAAATAGACAAAACTTATGGGTGCTGTAATAGAAAAAGTGGTATTTGTTAAGCACATACTATACATGCCACGCTCCACATTAAGCCTTGGGGTACATGTAGGATAATTAGATTGGACAGAGTCCGTGCCCCACATGGGGTTCACATTTTAAACAGGAGGAAAAACAGGTATTGAGCCCTTTTTTTAACGGCTACAGCTCGGAGACTTGCCTTAACGGAACAAATTAATAACCCCAAGACCTTTTTTTCCTGAATAATGAGTCTCCTCAGCTAAATATTAACAGTATTTAAAACTTGTTTCCTGAGTGTTCATTTAAACCGTTGTTCCATCAATGGTATTTATTGAGTGTTTACTCTGGGCAGAGCTCTGCAGTAATTGAGAGAGTTCATTATTATTCTCTAACATGAACTATCACAAAGAAAAAAGCCCCCAAAAACACATTACCAAAGTAAACCAATACTCACTGAAGCCTTTTCATTTCCTATAGAGACACACAATAGCTTTCTCATCTTTAATTATTCTTCTCCAAAAGGATGACAAGCGTGCCTAATTACTATCGATCAACAGAAGTAAATATTTAGTGGGTTACAATTGACTTTTTTTTTAACGCTGTAAGTTAAGCGCTTACTATGTGCCGGGTACCGTACTAAGCCCTGCACTAGATACAAAACAATCCGGTTGGATACAGAACATGCCCTACGTGGGGCTCAATCTTAATCCCCATTTTACAGATTGCACAGAGATATTAAGGGATTTGCTCAGGGTCACACAGCAGACAAGAGGCAGAGCTGGAATTACTGTTGTATTGTATTTTCCCAAATGCTTAGTACAGTGCTCTACACACAGTAAGCGCTCAATAAATACAAGTGAATGAATGAACCCAGGTCGTCCTGTCTCCCAGGCTCACGCTCTACCCACTAGACCACGCTGCTTTGCAAGCTCCAAGTACATAAAAGCCATGGCTAATTCTGCTGAAGACATTTGATAAGAAAAGACAAGTACACACTTTTGTTGTAGAGACAACTTTTTCCTGTAGTCTTTGCATTTCTTCCTCTTTTTGCTTGCATCGTACTCTCCCTTTAGTTGAAACTTCGCAACTTCAACGTGCAATTTGTAGCCTCTAATCTCATCATCATCTAGAAGTCTTAAGGCAAGATCAACAGATTCTCTCTGAGGGTAAAATAAAATATTGTAAAGAGGTTCTATCCTGAAACAAGAGAAACTACAAAGATAGTTCAAATCAGCAACGCCGAAACCAAAATCTGAGAGTAACTAGTTATCTTATTTGAAAAAATAAAACAAAAAGCCTTTGTTCCCCCTTTTTTCTCCTGGCTCTGTAGCCCTCCCAGGAAAATAGCATGACAGCATCATCATCAATCATATTTATTGAGCGCTTACTGTGTGCAGAGCACTGTACTAAGCGCTTGGGAAGTACAAATTGGCAACATATAAAGACAGTCCCTACCCAACAGTGGGCTCACAGTCTAAAAGAGTGGGCTCACGGACAGCCATCCCATGGGAGGAAGCCTAGAGACAACATGTGAGGGGATTTTCACCCGAGTGACTGGAAAACATTTGACAATATTTCTTTAGTCAGTTTGTTACATGCGCTTAGTTTGAACTGAGAGAAACATTAAAAGGTGGAATTCTGCAAATTTTCATAAACCATCCTACACACAGACACATCCCAGTCTTCCCTTGCTTAGTTAATGTTTTCTTTAATCCTCACTGGTAGCAATACCCCCTGCATATAGTTGGCACATACTATGATCTTACTCCCCCTTTTACAGTTTAAAAATATCTGCATTAGTTCTGAAAACATGCCAAAAAGCACCCTCTTCAGCACAAGTAATGAACAAGAAATACAGTTCTGTCTCCAATACTACAAAGATACACCAGCTTTATCACTGTCAAATGAACACACCCAAATCAAAGTTGAAATTTCAATTTCTCCCGCACCCACTTTGGTATTTCTAGATCACGGAAAACCCTGAGGCACACATCAAAAGGCACAGGCTTGAAATCTCAGTCTTAAACACAACTGACCTTCAAATAGCAGCAAAGACCATCGCCTTTAAGATTTCCTTGCTTGTCTTTGTAAAGTTTGATTTTATATTCTTCCGTCTGAGGATCTCGCATTATAATACCACACTTGGACATAACCTGAACGAATTCATCCTTCGTAATGTCTGGAGGCAAACCTTCAAAACGAACACACACTGAATAGTCATTCTGAAATAATGTGTGTAAATTAATATACACCATCAGAAGCAACACCTAAATTTCCTTACTAAATGTTAACAAAGACAAATTATGAGGTTTAGAGTAACTGATTCTGTTTTCTAATTCTTAAATGCCAAAATGACTCAAAGCATACCCAACTATATCCTGGATACCAAAAATTTTGAACTTCTAAATGCTTGCACAAAATACATGTATCTTAATTTTAGGAAATGTCAGTATTTCCAACTAATGCATGTTTACTAGGCCACACGCATACGTACTATGAATGAAACAAAACAAGTGAAACTTTCTGAAAACAGCCAAAAAGTGGAACAAAAAATGATCTATGTATACCATTTCTACCATTATTGCTCCTTACTCCCAATCTGACATATGTTCAACTCAGAAGACATGTTTAATCAACTAGTCTGCTAAGCTTAAATATAAAACTGACATTCTCAAAAAATAAAAACCTGAAAACAACTTCTTAAATGTCCTGGGAAATCTAATTTCCCAGAATACAGCCGCAAATAAGATGTAAGAGGAACTTACCAGTCACATATACATTGGTATTTCTATCTTCTTCAACATGAAACCACCCTAAAGGGGTCAAAATTAAAAATCATGAGCTGCCAGGTGTCCTGAGGACTGTCACACGCTTGAACTTCTAAGACAACATCTCGATGCTCTGCTTGCCCTCTCCTGGAATTAGTGCCTCAAATGGAGAATCAACAATTGGTACAGGCCTGCGTGAGCCTTCAAAGTACGTTTTCTCAGGAGTGTAACATCCACATTATACAACAGATGACTGTACGATTCTGTCATCTCGGGACACAGATTTTAAAACTGGAAGTGGGTACATCTTGTTATTACAATTAAATAAGTATGTATATACCCAGCCTAACACTTCTATTTTTTAAATTCTACATACCTGCCTCAGGCTTTCTTTTTTCTCCTTTAGGTTTGGGCTCCGTTTGTTGTGTGGTTTTTTTGTCTACGGGCTTCTGCGAAGTCTTAGCATCTCCAACAGCCTTGCTTTCGGTCTTCTCATCTGAGGCGGAGGAGCCATCGGCGGGAAACCCGTAATTGGCATGGTAAGTAGCAAGGAAATCTTCCGTTATCTGCAACATATAAGGGTGCAATCAAGTTATTATATATTATAGCATTTTAAAAGGTTTAAGACCCTGACATTGTGCAGACCTGATCATTCTTGAAGAAATGATCCAGGGTCCTAAACTGTGTATTTGGGTCTAAATACTCCTCTCATCACCACTGGTGATAAACTGCTCCTGCCCCTCGCTCCTTTAAAAGGAAGAGAGGGGTTATGAAGGGACCACCCCTTTAAAGATCTGGGGTCCTGAGCCACAGGCTCCAAGCTGTCTTGTCCCTTCGACTGTGAGCCCCAGGTGGGTCAGGGATGGTCTCCGATCTGATGGTCTCATATCTACCCCAGCGCTTAGTATGCTCTAGACTGCAAGCTCGTTGTGGGCAGGGCTCGTTGTGTCCGTTTACTGCTGTATTGTACCCTCCCAAGTGCTTAGTACGGTGCCTTGCACACAGTAAGCACTCAATGAGTGAATGAATGAATGAAAAGGCTGATGTGGATGGGCTGAGTTAATACAATCCTAATGGAACAAGGATCCCTGGTGGATCAGCAGGCACAAAAATGTTCCATTTTGGTCAGCCCCCAAACCCAAGGGAACCTAGGGCCTCGCTTAGAACAGTGCTTTGCACATAGTAAGTGCTTAACAAATGCCATTATTATTATTATTATCTCAAGGGCTAAAGAGCTTATACACCTCAGCAGGAAGGGGGATTTGGGCCAACGCAGGCACAGTGAATAGGGTCAGCGGAAGGGGTGGAAAAGGGAGACTAAAGGGAAGGAATTATGCTCAATGGTGAGAAGCGTTTCCTTGTTTAGGAGAGGTCTGTTACTACGACGAGTGGGCCATCTCTGCAATAAGTGTTTAGTACAGTGCCCTGTACCCAGTAAGCGCTTAATAAATAGGATCGAATGAATACAATGCCAGAGTTCTGCCTTCCAACCATGCCGGGATAGTGAATCCTGCCCTAAGAAGCTCCAACGTAGACATGTGGTGCCCACAGTAAATGCTCAATACACGCTACTGATTGATGTGGTTCGTTCATCAGTCAGAGAGGTAGGAGTGGAACTGGGAGAGAACTGTTCCGGAAAAATCAAATTGAGATGACATTTCCACAGAAAAGGTGTGGCCCACAGGGTCATATTAAAATTCCAGCCCGTTAGAAATGCAGTAATTCTGATGGAAAGAGCTGTTGAAACCGATGCTGGTACAGTCAGATAAGGACCAAAAAAAGTCACACGTGAAGAATGTGTAGTCAGAAGTTGAAGCCATTTAGAATTTCTGAATTCATGAACAGAAATCCCATTTGTTTCACATACAAAAAAACTTGCCTAATGCATATGCAATACTACTTCACACAACGTCTGCCTAAACAACAGAGTTGCCACAGTGCCTGTGCCGAAGACAACAGTTAGTAAACAAAAACTCACTTCACAAGTTGGTTAAAACATGAATAATCAGAGCCTTGTAGCATCAAGAAACTAGTTGTTTTTGTTGTAATTTATACAAGTTGCCCCGGAGGCACGCAGGCGGACTATTCTCCCTAGATGTGACCACAGTCTTTCTGCTTTAATTTTATTATTATTATTATTAAATGCCAAAGTAGTTTCCGATATATAGCGACTCCATGGATATGCTTTCTCCAGAATGTCCCGTCCTCTGCCACGATCCACAACCTTTCTAATGGTTCTTCCGCTATTGTTATAATGGTCTCTATCCATCTAGGTGCCAGTCTGCCTCTCCCACATTTTCCCTGGACTTTTCCTGGCATTAGTGTCTTCTCCAGAGAATTGGTCCTCCGATGGACAATGCCACTCGGGGGGCTGGCAGTCACTCCCTCCCCTATGTGGCTCTAACCCCATTACCATTTCCTCCACATAGTTTCCTCAAATATGCTCTTTTAGTGACAAGAGTGCAACTTGCCCCATAAAATCTATCAGAAAGAATTCCAAAGGAAAAACTCCTTTCCACGAAAATATGCTTGTCCTATGCAAGCGTGGTCTACTGGAAAGCATATGGGACTGGGGGGCAGAGTTGTAAAGCTGAAGGTAAGGAGTTTCTGTTGATGCAGAGGTGGAGGGGTAACCACTGAAGGTTCTTGAGGAGTGGGGAAAACATGGACTGAACGCTCTCGTAGAAAAATAAACAAGGCAGCAGAGCGTTGCACAGACTGGAATGGGGAGAGGCAAGGGGCAGGGAGGTCTGCAAGGAGGTTAATGCAGCAATCGGAGCAGGACAGGAGAAGTGCTTGGATTAATGTAATAGAAGTTCGGATGGAGAGGAAAGAGCAGATTTTAAGCGATGCTGTGAAGGTCGAACCGAGATAATCTGTTGACGGATTGAATGAGACGAGAAGCCGATAAGGCCAAGGTTACGGGCTGGAGGGTGGTGGTGCTGTCTACAGTGCCAGGAAAGTCAGGGGGAGGACAGGGTTTGGGTGGGATGATACGGAGGTCTGCTTAGGACGTGTTAAGTTTGAGGTGTCTGTGGGGCATCCAGGTAGAGCTGTCCTAATTTGCTTGTATCTCCCCGGCGCTCCATATAGCGCCTGACACACCGTAAGCACTTAATTCCATTTAAGAAGAGAGGGCATAATTGGGGAATTTAAGAATCTCTACTTTTAACTTCAAAATTAACTGTGGAGGGGTTGAAAATTGGAGAACGTAGAATGAAGCAGCTTGGCCTAGAGGATAGAAAGCAGATCTGGGAGTCAACAGGACCCGGGCTCTAATCCCGACTCCACCACTGGTCGGCTGGGTGACCTCGGACAAGTCGCTTCACTTCTCTGTGCCTCAGTTCCCTCACCTATAAAACGGAGATGAAGACCGGGAGCCCCATGCGGGGCAGGGACTGGGTCTGACCTGATCAGCTTGTATCTAACCCACTGCTTAGAACAGTGCAGAATTAGTGGAAAGAGCACAGGTTTGGGAGTCAGAGGACACGAATTCCAATCCTGGCTCCGCCACTTGTCTGCTGTGCGACCTTGGGTGAGCCACTTCACTTCTCTGCGCCTCAGTTTCCTCATCTGTAAAATGGGGATGAAGACTGTGAGCCCCCCACGGGGCAACCTGATTACCTTGTATCTACCCCAGCGCTCAGAACAGTGCTTGGCATAATTATTATTACTATAATTAGTAAGTTATTAACAAATCCATTTTGATTTACAATAATAATGATGATGATGGTATTTGTTAAGCCCTTACTGTGTGCCGAGCACTGTTCTAAGCACTAGGGTATATATAAGGTGATCAAGTCATCCCACATGGGGCTCACAATCTTAATCCCCATTTTACAGATGAGGGAATTGAGCCGCAGAGAAGTTAAGTGGCTCGCCCACGGCCACACAGTAGACGAGTGGCGGAGGCGGGATTAGAATCAATCAATCAATCATATTTATTGAGCGCTTACTATGTGCAGATCACTGTACTAAGCGCTTGGGAAGTACAAATTGGCAACATATAGAGACAGTCCCTACCCAACATTGGGCTCACAGTCTAAAAGGGGGAGACAGAGAACAAAACCAAACATAATAACAAAATAAAATAAATAGAATAGATATGTACAAGTAAAATAAATAAATAAATGAATAAATAGAGTAATAAATATGTACAAACATATATACATATATACAGGTGCTGTGGGGAAGGGAAGGAGGTAAGATGGGGAGGTAAGATAGAACCCACGTCCTTTGACTCCCAAGCCCGGAATTTTGCCACTATTCATTCATTCCATCGTATTTATTGAGCGCTTGGGAAGTACAAATCAGCACTAAGCCACGCTGCTTTGGAATTGTACTTTCCAAGCACTTAGCACAGTGCTCTGCACGCAGTAATAATAATAGTAATGATGGCATTTGTTAAGCACTTACTATGTCCCAAGCACTGTTCTAAGCGCTGGGGCTGGGGGCGGGGTGGGGGCGATACAAGGTAATCAGGTTGTCCCACGTGGGGCTCACAGTCTTAATCCCCATTTTCTAGATGAGGGAACTGAGAAACAAATAATAATAATAATAATAATAATAATAGTACCTGTTAAGCACTATATGCCAACACTGTTCTAAGTGGGGGGTAATAATGATAATAATAATAATGGTATTTGTTAAGTGCTTACTAGGTGCAAAGCACTGTTCTAAGCGCTGGGGGGGACACAAGGTGATCAGGTTGTCCCACATGGGGCTCACGGTCTTCATCCCCATTTTACAGATGAGGTAACTGAGGCCCAGAGAAGTTAAGTGGCTTGCCCCGGGTCACACAGCTAACAAGTGGCAAAGCCGGGATTCAAACCCACGACCTCTGACTCCCAAGCCCAGTCTCTTTCCTCTAAGCCACACTGCTTCTCAAGCGCTCAATTCATTCATTCCATTGTATTTATTGGGCGCTTACTGTGTGCAGAGCATGGGCTAAGATAAGTACGAGTGCTTACATCTAGAGATGGTCCCTACCCAACAATGGGCTCACAGTCTAGAAGAGGGAGACAGACAACAATACAAAACACGTAGACTGGTGTCAAAACCGTCACAACAAATAGAATTATGGTTACATCATAATTAACAAAATAAACAGAATAGTAAATATGGGCAAGTAAAATAAATAGGATCGAACAAGTGAGGCAGGCCCGACCACTCCCCGGGATGACCTCCGGGATGACCTCCGGCATGGCTCAGTGGAAAGAGCCCAGAATTGGAAGTCAGAGGTCATGGGTTCTAATCCCAGCTCCATCACGTGTCTGTTGTGTGACCTTGGGCAAGTCACTTAACTTCCTCTGAGCCTCAGTTCCCTCATCTGTAAAATGGGGGATGAAGACTGTGAGCCCCCCCCGTGGGACAACCTGATCACCCTGTATCCCCCCAGCGCTTAGAACAATGCTTGGCACACAGTAAGCGGTTAGCAAATACCAAAATTATTGTTATTATTATTATTCCTCTGAGCCTCAGAGTCCTCATCTGTAAAATGGGGGATGAAGACTGTGATCCCCAAGTGGGACAACCTGATCACCTTGTATCCCCTCGGCGCTTAGAGAACAGCTTGGCACACTGTAAGCGCTTAACAAACACCAAAATTATTATTAGTATTCCTCTGAGCCTCAGTTCCCTCATCTGTAAAATGGAGATGAAGACTGTGAGCACCACGGGGGACAACCTGATCATCTTGTATCCCCCCCAGTGCTTAGCACATAGTAAGCGCTTAACAAATACCAAAATTATTACTACTATTATTACTCTCTATGCCTCAGTTCCCTCATCTTTAAAATGGGGGTGAAGACTGTGAGCACCACGGGGGACAACCTGATCACCTTGCACCCCCCCCCCCCAGTGCTTAGAACGGTGCTTGGCACATAGGAAGTGCTTTACAAATACCATCATCATTGTTATGATTATTATTATTCTCTGAGCCTCAGTTCCCTCATCTGTAAAATGGGGATGAAGACTGTGAGCCCCACGGGGGACAACCTGATCACCTTGTATCCTCCCAGTGCTTAGCACATAGTCAGCACTTAACAAATACCAAAATTATTATTATTATTATTCCTGTGGGCCTCAGTTCCCTCGTCTGTAAGATGGGGATGAAGACTGTGGGCCCCGTGTAGGACCACCTGATCACCCTGTAGAGAAGCAGCGTGGCTCAGTGGAAAGAGCATGGGCTTTGGAGTCAGAGGTCATGGGTTCAAATCCCGACTCCGCCACTTGTCGGCTGTGTGACTTTGGGCAAGTCACTTCACTGGGCCTCAGTTCCCTCATCTGTAAAAATGGGGATTAAGACTGTGAGCCCCCCGTGGGACAACCTGATCACCTTGTAATCTCTCCAGTGCTTAGAACAGTGCTTTGCACATAGCAAGCGCTTAATAAATGCCATCATTATTATCATTATTACTGTATCCCCCCCAGCGCTTAGGGCAGTGCTTCATTCATTAATTCAATCGTATTTATTTTGCCCACCCCATTTCCTCTTCTGCCCAATCCTCTTTCGACTTCCGTCACTGGCCCACCTCTTCTTAAATGGGTCCTTCCCCATCCACTCTCCACCCTCTTGGGCTTTCTCTGATTCATTCATTCATTCAGTCGTATTTATTGAGCGCTTACTGTGTGCAGAGCACTGTACTAAGCGCTTGGGAAGTACAAACTGGCAACATATAGAGACGGTCCCTACCCAACAGCGGGCTCACAGTCTAGAAGGGGGAGACAGACAGCAAAACATATTAATAAAATAAATAGAATAGTAAATTTGTCCACGTAAAACTCACCTCCTCCAGGAGGCCTTCCCAGACTGAGCCCCCTCCTTATCCCCCGCCTTACCTCCTTTCCCCTCCCCACAGCACCTGTATATATGCATATATGTCATATTTATTACTCTATTTTACTTGTACATATTTACTCTATTTTATTTTGTTAATATGTGTTGTTTTGTTGCCTGTCTCCCCCTTCTAGACTGTGAGCCCGCTGCTGGGTAGGGACCGTCTCTATATGTTGCCAACTTAGATTTCCCAAACGCTTAGTACAGTGCTCTGCACACAGTAAGTGCTCAATAAATACAATTGAATGAATGAATGAAAATAAAGTAATAAATCTGTACAAACATAGATACAGGTGCTGTGGGGATGGGAAGGAAGTAAGACCGTCTCTCTATGTTGCCAACTTGGACTTCCCAAGCGCTTAGTACAGTGTTCTGCACACAATAGGCGCTCAATACGATTGAATGAATGAATGAGTGAATGAAAATAGAGTAATAAATCTGTAGAAACATAGATCCAGGTGCTATGGGGAGGGGAAGGAGGTCTCCCCCTCGTCCCCCTCTCCACCCCCCCCCCATCTTACCTCCTTCCCTTCCCCACAGCACCTGGATATATGATTGTACATATTTATTACTCGATTGATTTTACTTGTACATATCTATTCTATTTATTTTATTTTGTTAGTACGTTTGGTTTTGTTCTCTGTCTCCCCCTTTTAGACTGTGAGCCCACTGTTGGGTAGGGACCGTCTCTATATGGTGCCAACTTGGACTTCCCAAGCGCTTAGTCCAGTGCTCTGCACACAGTAAGCGCTCGATACATACGATTGATTGACCGTCTCTATATGTTGCCCAGTTGGACTTCCCAAGCGCTTAGCACCGTGCTCTGCACACAGTAGGCACTCAATAAATACGATTGAATGAATGAATGAAAATAGAGTAATAAATCTGTGCAAACATAGATCCAGGTGCTGTGGGGAGGGGAAGGAGGTAAGACCGTCTATGTTGCCCACCTGTACTTCCCAAGCGCTTAGTCCAGTGCTCTGCACACAGTAGGCGCTCAATAAATACGATTGAATGAATGAAAATAGAGTAATAAATCTGATACAGGTGCTGTGGGGAGGGGAAGGAGGTAAGACCATCAGTATATGTTGCCAACTTGGACTTCCCAAGCGCTTAGTACAGTGCTCTGCACACAGTAGGCGCTCAATAAATGCGATTGAATGAATGAATGAAAATAGAGTAATAAATCTGTACAAACATAGATCCAGGTGCTATGGGGAGGGGAAGGTCTCCCCCTCGTCCCCCTCTCCACCCCCCCCATCTTACCTCCTTCCCTTCCCCACAGCACCTGGATATATGTTTGTACATATTCATTACTCTATTTATTTATCTTACACATATCTATTCTATTTATTTTATTTTGTTAGTATGTTTGGTTTTGTTCTCTGTCTCCCCCTTTTAGACTGTGAGCCCACTGTTGGGTAGGGACTGTCTCTATATGTTGCCAACTTGGACTTCCCAAGCGCTTAGCCCAGTGCTCTGCACACAGTAAGCGCTCAATAAATACGATTGATTGATTGATTGTTGGGTAGGGACTGTCTCTCTACGTTGCCCACTTGGACTTCCCAAGCGCTTAGCACAGTGCTCTGCACACAGTTGGCGCTCAATAAATACGACTGAATGAATGAATGAAAATTAATAGAGTAATAAATCTGATGCAGGTGCTGTGGGGAGGGGAAGGAGGTAAGACTGTCTCTCTATGTTGCCCACTTGGACTTCCCAAGCGCTTAGCATAGTGCTCTCCACACAATAGGCGCTCGCTAAATACGATTGAATGAATGAATGAAAATTAATAGAGTAATAAATCTGATGCAAGTGCTGTGGGGAGGGGAAGAAGGTAAGACCGTCTCTCTGTGGCCCACTTGGGCTTCCCAAGCGCTTAGCACAGTGCTCTGCACACAGTAGGCGCTCACTAAATACGACTGAATGAATGAATGAAAATTAATAGAGTAATAAATCTGATGTAGGTGCTGTGGGGAGGGGAAGGAGGTAAGACCATCTCTCTACGTTGCCCACTTGGGCTTCCCAAGCGCTTAGTCCAGTGCTCTGCACACAGTAGGCGCTCAATAAATACGAATGAATGAATGAAACTAAATAGCATAATAAATCTGTACAAACATAGATCCAGGAGCTGTGGGGAGGGTAAGGAGGTAAGACCGTCTCTGTATCATCATCATCATCAATCGTATTTATTGAGCACTTACTATGTGCAGAGCACTGTACTAAGCGCTTGGGAAGTACAAATTGGCAACATAGAGAGACAGTCCCTACCCAGCAGTGGACTCACAGTCTAAAAGGGGGAGACAGAGAACAAAACCAAACATACTAACAAAACAAAATAAATAGAATAGATATGTACAAGTAAAATAAATAGAGTAATAAATATGTACAAACATATATACATATATACAGGTGCTGTGGGGAAGGGAAGGAGGTAAGGCCGGGGGGATGGAGAGGGGGAGATGTATGTTGCCAACGTGGACATCCCAAGCGCTTAATCCAGTGCTCTGCACACAGTAGGCGCTCAATAAATACGATTGAATGAATGAAAATTAATAGAGTAATAAATCTGATGCAGGTGCTGTGGGGAGGGGAAGGAGGTAAGACCGTCTCTCTATGTGGCCCACTTGGGCCTCCCAAGCGCTTAGCACAGTGCTCTGCACACAGTAGGCGCTCACTAAATACGACTGAATGACGGGGGGGGGGGGGGGGGGGGGGGGGAGGAGGAGGAGAGGGAGTGCCATCCCCGATGGCACCATGAGCCCCTTCCTTCCTCTCCCCCTCGTCCCCCCCTCCATCCCCCCCATCTTACCTCCTTCCCTTCCCCACAGCACCTGTATATATGTATGTATGTATTTATTACTCTATTTATTTTACTTGTACATATCTATTCTATTTATTTTATTTTGTTAGTATGTTTGGTTTTGTTCTCTGTCCCCCCGCTTTTAGACTGTGAGCCCACTGCTGGGTAGGGACCGTCTCTATAGGTTGCCAACCTGTACTTCCCAAGCGCTTAGTCCAGTGCTCTGCACACAGTAAGTGCTCAATAAATACGACTGATGGTGATGATGACCTTGGGCAAGTCACCTCACTTCTCGGAGCCTCAGTTCCCTCACCTGTAAAACGGGGGTTAAGACTGTGAGCCCCCCGTGGGACCACCTGATCACCTTGTACCCCCCCCCCCCAGGGCTTAGAACAGTGCTCTGCACATAGTAAGCGCTTAACAAATGCCATCATTATTATTATTATTATTCCCAAGCGCTTAGCACACTGCTCTGCACACAGTAGGCGTTCAATAAATAGGACTGAATGACGGTGGGGGGGGGGAAGGAGAGGAAGCGCCATCCCCGATGGCACCATGAGCCCCTTCCTTCCTCTCCCCCTCGTCCCCCTCTCCACCCCCCATCTTACCTCCTTCCCTATCCCACAGCACCTGGCTATATGCATATATGTTTGTACATATTTATTACTCTATTTTACTTGTACCTATCTATTCTATTTATTTTATTTTGTTAGTATGTTTGGTTTTGTCTCCCCCTTTTAGACTGTGAGCCCACTGCTGGGTAGGGACTGTCTCTATATGTTGCCAATTTGTACTTCCCAAGCGCTTAGTCCAGTGCTCCGCACACAGTAAGCGCTCCATAAATACGATTTTATTTTACTTGTACCTATCTAACCTATTTATTTTATTTCATTAGTATGTGTGGTTTTGTTCTCTGTCTCCCCCTTTTAGACTGTGAGCCCACTGCTGGGTAGGGACCGTCTCTCTATGTTGCCAATTTGTACTTCCCAAGCGCTTAGTCCAGTGCTCTGCACACAGTGAGCGCTCCATAAATACGATTTTATTTGACTTGTACCTATCTACCCTATTTATTTTATTTTGTTAGTACGTTTGGTTTTGTTCTCTGTCTCCCCCTTTCAGACTGTGAGCCCACAGTTGGGTAGGGACTGTATATGTTGCCAATTTGGACTTCCCAAGCGCTTAGTACAGTGCTCTGCACACAGTAAGCGCTCAATAAATACGATCGATTGATTGATTAATATTATATCCGTAATTTATTTATATTAACGTTTGTTTCCCCTGCTAGACAGTAAGCTCACTGGGGGGCCGGAAACACGTCTTTTGTATCGTACTCTCTCAGGAGATTAGTAAGCGCTCCATAAATACGATTTTATTTTACTTGTCCCTATCTATCCTATTTATTTTATTTTGTTAGTATGTTTGGTTTTGTTCTCTGTCCCCCCCTTTCAGACTGTGAGCCCACAGTTGGGTAGGGACTGTATATGGTGCCAACTTGGACTTCCCAAGCGCTTAGTACAGTGCTCTGCACACAGTGAGCGCTCCATAAATACGATTTTATTTGACTTGTACCTATCTACCCTATTTATTTTATTTCGTTAGTACGTTTGGTTTTGTCCTCTGTCCCCCCCTTTCAGACTGTGAGCCCACTGCTGGGTAGGGACTGTCTCTCTATGTTGCCAATTTGTACTTCCCAAGCGCTTAGTACAGTGCTCTGCACACAGTAAGCGCTCCATAAATACGATTTTATTTGACTTGTACCTATCTATCCTATTTATTTTATTTCGTTAGTACGTTTGGTTTTGTCCTCTGTCCCCCCCTTTCAGACTGTGAGCCCACAGTTGGGTAGGGACTGTATATGTTGCCAATTTGGACTTCCCAAGCGCTCAGCACAGTGCTCCGCACACAGTAAGCGCTCCATAAATACGATTTTATTTGACTTGTACCTATCTATCCTATTCATTTTATTTCGTTAGTACGTTTGGTTTTGTCCTCTGTCCCCCCCTTTCAGACTGTGAGCCCACAGTTGGGTAGGGACTGTATATGTTGCCAATTTGGACTTCCCAAGCGCTTAGCACAGTGCTCCGCACACAGTAAGCGCTCCATAAATACGATTTTATTTTACTTGTACCTATCTATCCTATTTATTTTGTTAGTATGTTTGGTTTTGTTCTCTGTCCCCCTCTTTTAGACTGTGAGCCTGTTGTTGGGTAGGGACTGTCTCTAGAGGTTGCCAACTTGTACTTCCCAAGCGCTTAGCACAGTGCTCTGCACACAGTAAGCGCTCAATAAATACGATTGATGATGATGATGTGAGCCCACTGTTGGGTAGGGACTGTCTCTCGATGTTGCCAATTTGGACTTCCCAAGCGCTTAGTACAGTGCTCTGCACACACTAAGCGCTCCATAAATACGATTTTATTTGACTTGTACCTATCTATCCTATTTATTTTATTTCGTTAGTACGTTTGGTTTTGTCCTCTGTCCCCCCCCTTTCAGACTGTGAGCCCACAGTTGGGTAGGGACTGTATATGTTGCCAATTTGGACTTCCCAAGCGCTTAGCACAGTGCTCTGCACACAGTAAGCGCTCCATAAATACGATTTTATTTGACTTGTACCTATCTATCCTATTTATTTTATTTTGTTAGTACGTTTGGTTTTGTCCTCTGTCTCCCCCCTTTTAGACTGTGAGCCCACAGTTGGGTAGGGACTGTATATGTTGCCAATTTGGACTTCCCAAGCGCTTAGTACAGTGCTCCGCACACAGTAAGCGCTCCATAAATACGATTTTATTTGACTTGTACATATCTATCCTACTTATTTTATTTTGTTAGTACGTTTGGTTTTGTCCTCTGTCCCCCCCTTTCAGACTGTGAGCCCACAGTTGGGTAGGGACTGTATATGGTGCCAACTTGGACTTCCCAAGCGCTTAGCACAGTGCTCCGCACACAGTAAGCGCTCCATAAATACGATTTTATTTGACTTGTACCTATCTATCCTATTTATTTTATTTCGTTAGTACGTTTGGTTTTGCCCTCTGTCCCCCCCTTTCAGACTGTGAGCCCACAGTTGGGTAGGGACTGTATATGTTGCCAATTTAGACTTCCCAAGCGCTTAGTACAGTGCTCCGCACACAGTAAGCGCTCCATAAATACGATTTTATTTGACTTGTACCTATCTATCCTACTTATTTTATTTTGTTAGTACGTTTGGTTTTGTCCTCTGTCCCCCCCTTTCAGACTGTGAGCCCACAGTTGGGTAGGGACTGTATATGTTGCCAATTTGGACTTCCCAAGCGCTTAGCACAGTGCTCTGCACACAGTAAGCGCTCCATAAATACGATTTTATTTGACTTGTACCTATCTATCCTATTTATTTTATTTCGTTAGTACGTTTGGTTTTGTTCTCTGTCTCCCCCTTTTAGACTGTGAGCCCACTGCTGGGTAGGGACTGTCTCTAGAGGTTGCCAATTTGTACTTCCCAAGCGCTTAGTACAGTGCTCCGCACACAGTAAGCGCTCCATAAATACGATTTTATTTGACTTGTACCTATCTATCCTATTTATTTTATTTTGTTAGTACGTTTGGTTTTGTTCTCTGTCTCCCCCTTTCAGACTGTGAGCCCACAGTTGGGTAGGGACTGTATATGGTGCCAACTTGGACTTCCCAAGCGCTTAGTACAGTGCTCTGCACATAGTGAGAGCTCCATAAATACGATTTTATTTGACTTGTACCTATCTATCCTATTTATTTTATTTCGTTAGTATGTTTGGTTTTGTTCTCTGTCCCCCCCCCACTTTTAGACTGTGAGCCCACTGCTGGGTAGGGACTGTCTCTAGAGGTTGCCAACTTGTACTTCCCAAGCGCTTAGCACAGTGCTCTGCACACAGTAAGCGCTCAATAAATACGATTGATGATGATGATGTGAGCCCACTGTTGGGTAGGGACTGTCTCTCGATGTTGCCAATTTGGACTTCCCAAGCGCTTAGTACAGTGCTCTGCACACACTGAGCGCTCCATAAATACGATTTTATTTGACTTGTACCTATCTATCCTATTTATTTTATTTTGTTAGTACGTTTGGTTTTGTTCTGTCCCCCCCTTTCAGACTGTGAGCCCACTGCTGGGTAGGGACTGTCTCTAGAGGTTGCCAATTTGTACTTCCCAAGCGCTTAGCACAGTGCTCCGCACACAGTAAGCGCTCCATAAATACGATTTTATTTGACTTGTACCTATCTATCCTATTTATTTTATTTCGTTAGTACGTTTGGTTTTGTCCTCTGTCCCCCCCTTTCAGACTGTGAGCCCACAGTTGGGTAGGGACTGTATATGGTGCCAACTTGGACTTCCCAAGCGCTTAGTACAGTGCTCTGCACATAGTGAGCGCTCCATAAATACGATTTTATTTGACTTGTACCTATCTATCCTATTTATTTTATTTCGTTAGTATGTTTGGTTTTGTTCTCTGTCCCCCCCCCCCACTTTTAGACTGTGAGCCCACTGCTGGGTAGGGGCTGTCTCTAGAGGTTGCCAATTTGTACTTCCCAAGCGCTTAGCACAGTGCTCTGCACACAATAAGCGCTCCATAAATACGATTGATGATGATGCTGATGCTGAGGAGCATCCTTACCTTGGGGAACCAGGCCTTCTTGTCGCGGTCCCACTCGTAGGCCTCGCCGTCGGCCGGGTCCACGAAGGTGTAGGGGTCTCCGTCCCTCGGCCCGCCCGGCTGGGCCTCGCCGTACAGCTGCTGCAGCCGCAGCTGCTCCCTCAGCTCCTCGTTGCCGTTGTTGTCGTCGTCCTTAATGGCGGCGGCGGCGCCGCTCATCGTCTCCCCTCACGGGCCGACGGCCGCGGCCTCCCCCGCCTCGCGCCGCCCGCCCGCCCCCACTGCGCAGTACAGGAAGTGACGCGCCGGGGGGGGCGGGGCTCCGCGCGGCCAATCGCGCTCCGCCCCTCCGCCCCCGCCCGCCCGGCGGTTCCCTGGCAACCGGGAAAAGGCGGGAGGGAGAAGGCCGAGCTCTCGCGAGACCTCGCCCGATCGAAGCTTGGCCTTGGGGCGGCCCTCGTCACGTGACCTGCTGCCTCAGGCCTGTGAGTTAGTCATTCAATCAATCAATCAATCAATCAGTCGTATTTATTGAGCGCTTACTCTGTGCAGAGCACTGTGCTAAGCGCTTGGGAAGTCCAAGTTGGCAACATGTAGAGACAGTCCCTACCCAACAGTGGGCTCACAGTCTAAAAGGGGGAGACAGAGAACAGAACCAAACATACCAACAAAATAAGATAAATAGGATAGAAATGTACAAGTAAAATAAATAGATAAATAAATAAATAGAGTAATAAATATGTACAACCATATCGTATTTATTGAGCGCTTACTCATCAATCAATCAATCAATCAAGGCCCTGCTGAGAGCTCACCTCCTCCAGGAGGCCTTCCCAGACTGAGCCCCTTCCTTCCTCTCCCCCTCGTCCCCCTCTCCATCCCCCCGTCTTACCTCCTTCCCTTCCCCACAGCACCTGTATTTATGTACATATGTTTGTACATATTTATTACTCTATTTATTCATTTTACTTGTACCTATCTATTCTATTTATTTTATTTTGTTAGTATGTTTGGTTTTGTTCTCTGTCTCCCCCTTCTAGACTGTGAGCCCACTGTTGGGTAGGGACCGTCCCTATATGTTGCCAACTTGTACTTCCCAAGCGCTCAGTACAGTGCTCTGCACACAGTAAGCGCTCAATAAATACGATTGATGATGATGACTGTCTCTCTATGTTGCCAACTTGGACTTCCCAAGCGCTTAGTACAGTGCTCTGCACACAGTAAGCGCTCAATAAATACAGTTTATGATGATGACTGTCTCTCTATGTTGCCAATTTGTACTTCCCAAGCGCTTAGTCCAGTGCTCTGCACACAGTAAGCGCTCAATAAATACAATTGATGATGATGATGATGATCAGTCAATCGTATTTATTGAGCGCTTACTGTGTGCAGAGCACTGTACTGAGCGCTTGGGAAGTACAAACTGGCAACATAGAGAGACAGTCCCTCCCCAACAGTGGGCTCACAGTCTAGAAGTCTACAAACATATGTTTGTACATATTTATCACTCTATTTATTGATTCATTTTACTTGTACCTATCTATTCTATTTATTTTATTTTGTTAGTGTGTTTGGTTTTGTTCTCTGTCTCCCCCTTTCAGACTGTGAGCCCACTGTTGGGTAGGGACTGTCTCTATGTGTTGCCAATTTGTACTTCCCAAGCGCTTAGTACAGTGCTCTGCACATAGTAAGCGCTCAATAAATACGATTGATTGATTGATTAGAAGGGGGAGACAGAGAACAAAACCAAACATACTAACAAAATAAAATAAATGGAATAGGATAGAATACTCATCATCGTCAATCGTATTTATTGAGCGCTTACTGTGTGCAGAGCACTGGACTGAGCGCTTGGGAAGTACAAATTGGCAACATATAGAGACAGTCATCATCAATCGTATTTATTGAGCGCTTACTATGTGCAGAGCACTGGACTAAGCGCTTGGGAAGTACAAATTGGCAACATATAGAGACAGTCATCATCAATCGTATTTATTGAGCACTTACTGTGTGCAGAGCACTGGACTAAGTGCTTGGGAAGTACAAGTTGGCCACATCTAGCTTGTATCTGCCCAGTTTAGAACAGTGCCTGGCACATAGTGAGCGCGTAACAAATACTGTTAAAAAATAAAAAAAGGTCCAACAAACCTCCCCCTCCTCATCTTTAAAGCCTCCTCCTCCAGGTCTTCTACGATCAGTGTCTATATTGATGATAATAATAATGATAGCATTTATTAAGCGCTTACTGTGTGCAAAGCACTGTTCTAAGCACTGGGGAGGTTACAAGGTGATCAGGTTGTCCCCCGGGAGGGGCTCATAGTCTTTATCCCCATTTTACAGTTGAGGGAACTGAGGCCCAGAGAAGTGAAGTGACTTGCCCAAAGTCACACAGCTGACAAATGGCGGGGCCGGGATTAGAACCCGTGACCTCTGCCTCCCAAGCCCAGGGGTTTTATGCCCATTTTACAGTCGGGGAAGCTGAGGCTCAGAGAAGTTTAGGGATTTCCTGAAAATCACCTAACAGGCAAGTGTCAGAGCCAGAACTAGAACCCGGGACTTCTGATTCCCAATCCTGGACTCAGTCTTCATCCCCATTTTACAGATGAGGTAACTGAGGCAGAGAAGTTGTGACTTACCCATAATCTCCCCACTTTCTACGTCCCCAACTGCTAATTAAGCACTTTTACAAGATTTAAGCATTTGACATGCAAACTCCATTACCACTTTTTCTTGTATCTTTCATAGTCTATAATTTTCCTCTTTATAATTTATTATACCATTTACCTCCCCTGCTGGATTTGAAATTCCTTGAGGGCAAGGCTCTTGTCTACTAATTATATTCTTCTATGGGGTGTAAATGCAATTTCAGGTCAAGAGAAAGCCTTTTCCCCACCCTGACTGGAAGACCTCCGGCTACACGCTGACTGAATCCTGTTGTGGAGCTGCAGGTATCTCTCAAATAGTCCTTGCTGCCGTGAGTTTAAAGATCTAAAGGAGCATATTGTACATATTTATTACTCTATTTATTTATTTTACTTGTACATATCTGTTCTATTTATTTTATTTTGTTAGTATCTTTGGTTTTGTTCTCTGTCTCCCCCTTTTAGACTGTGAGCCCACTGTTGGGTAGGGACTGTCTCTATATGTTGCCAACTTGGACTTCCCAAGCGCTTAGTCCAGTGCTCTGCACACAGTAAGCGCTCAATAAATACGATTGATTGATTGATTGATTGATTGAGCTTGAAAATATTCTCAGTGCTGTTGGGGATTTCTCTTTCATTGATAACACAGTACTTGGTCTGGGAGGACTTGGACCCATGGGGAGTGGTATAGTTGCCTGCTCTGCCCAGCAAGTGCAGTGTTTTGCACACAGTAAGCCCGCAACACGTACAAATGATTAAGTTTATTTTCTGTGCTCTTGTATCCATTTTCCCTACATTCAATCCCGGTAACCCTATTGTATTCTTAATTTAAACAGTACATGTAATGAATGATGTGAGTTCCCCTCTCTATACCTCTAAACAAAGCTTCCTTGAATAAATGTCTAACGTAGTCTCCTCCCAACAACACCACTCTTTCCCACTAGTTTTCCCATCCCTAAATCCTGAAATATATCCATTAAAAAGCCAAGGAAGCAAACTTGGCAGTAACCCAAATCCCAACCGAATCCCAAAGGGCATGAAGAAGTACAGTTGGAAAGGGCCAAATAAAAGAATTGCTGAGAGGCAGGCGTGGGTTGGTCTGCCTGTGGTTGAGAAACAGCTGGCTCCGAGGCTAATTTGTTGCTGGAGAGAATGTGTTTGCTGATAGGACCTGGTGGACTTAAAATCAGATTTATTTTATGGTATTTGTCAAGTGCTTACCATGTGTCGAGCGCTGTTCTAAGCACTGGGGTAGATACAAATTTATCAGGTTGGACACAATCACTGTCCCTCATGGAGTTCTTAGTCTAAGTAGGGAGGAGGACAGGTTGTGAATCCCCATTTTACAGTTGAGAAAACTGAGGCACAGAGAAAGGAAGTGACTTGGCCAAGAGCACACGGCAGGCAACGGGCAGAGCTGGGATCAGAACCTCTGATGCTTTTTCTTTGCTGCCCCATTGCAGCAGGAATATGTGCCCTGATGGATTCTTCTTCCCCCTCTCCACGGAAGCGTACCAATAAACATAAGCAGTTGGATGAGACTCACGCAAAAATCTTCAGCAAAAAAAGATGCAAAGTCTACCAACCAAAGGCATTTCAAAAATTCATTCAGCGTGCCTTCGTTAGCTACCGAGCCGCTCCTATTTTAAAGGACGTGTAAATTCAGTCCTGTGGCAGTGAATCTCCAATGTCTTCAGGTGGATGGGAGAGTTGGGTTCATCAGCAGCAAATGTCTACTTGATCTTCTAATCTAATCTCAGTTCAAAGCAAGGGGATGGAAACTTTCAAGGAAAGGCAGCCGGGCTTGGAATCAGCAAGTAGGAATGCAGCTTGGGTTTTAAAAAAGGGAAAGGCATTAGAGAATTTGAGCGATCATATTAAAAAGATCAATCAGTCAATCGATCGTATTTATTGAGCGCTTACTGTGTGCAGAGCACTGTACTAAGCGCTTGGGAAGTCCAAGTTGGCAACATATAGAGACAGTCCCTACCCAACAGTGGACTCACAGTCTAAAAGGGGGGAGGCAGAGAACAAAACCAAACATACTAACAAAATAAAATAAATAGAATAGATATGTACAAGTAAAATAAAGAAATAGAATAGATATGTACAAGTAAAATAAATAGAGTAATAAATATGTACAAACATATATATATATATATATATATACAGGTGCTGTGGGGAAGGGAAGGAGGTAAGATGGAGGGGATGGAGAGGGGGACGAGGGGGAGAGGAAGGAAGGGGCTCAGTCTGGAAAAGATAGAAAAAAATAGAAAAAGATGCTTTGTAGGTTTAGATATCTGGGCGAGGATCAATCAATCAGTGGTATTTATCAAGCGCTTACTATGTGCTAAGCACTGTATGAAACGTACAGCTCTACTTCAGTGGCCCACAGTATAACGGTATTCCTTATTAAAAACGTGAGTTGTCCAGTCAAGCAGTGCTCTGCACATAGTAAGTGCTCAATAAATACGATTGAATGAATGAATGAAAGCAAGAAGGAGAATTTATTGAGTGCTTACTACATGCAGAGCACTGTACTGATCGACATATACAAAGGTGCTGCAGGAAGTTGGAATGCCTGAATAGTTGGGTAGGGGGGAATGTGCCTTAGAGGAAAGGAAAATTATTGGGGAAAATTAAAGAAGGTGGAATTTCAGAAGGGATTTGAAGAGGAGGAGGGAGCTGAAGTTTGGAGTATTTGAAGGAGACGGGAGTTCCAGGCCAGAGCAAGGATGCAAATCCAGGGTCAGAGGCAGGAAAGTTGAGAATGACCCCTAGTGAGAAGCTTCCTTGAATGTATGGGTAAGAATTCCCTCACCGCAGGCCTGTAAGAATGTTCATTCCTTCTGTCAGTCAGTCGTATTTATTGAGTGCTTACTGTGTGCAGAACACTGTACTAAGCGCTTGGGAAGTACAAGTTGGTAACATATAGAGACAGTCCCTACCCAATAGCGGGCTCACAGTCTAGAAGGGGGAGACAGACAACAAAGCATCACATATTAACTAAATAAAATAAATAGAATAGTAAATCTGTACACGTAAAATAAATAGAGCAATAAATCTGTACAGACATATATGCAGGTGCTGTGGGGAGGGGAAGGAGGTAGGGCAGGGGGATGGCGATGGGCGGAGAGGAAGGAGGGGGTTTAGTCTGGGAAGGCCTCCTGGAGGAGGTGAGCTCTTAGTAGGGCTTTGAAGGGAGGAAGAGAGCTAGCTTGGCGGATGGGCAGAGGGAGGGCATTTCAGACCGGGGGAGGACGTGGGCCGGGGGTCGATGGCGGGACAGGCCAGAACGAGGTACGGTGAGGAGATTAGCGGCAGAGAAGCCGGGGTTGTGGGCTGGGCTGGAGAAGGAAAGAAGGGAGGTGAGGTAGGAGGGGGCGAGGTGATGGACAGCCTTGAAGCCGAGAGTGAGTTTTTTTTGCCTGATGCGTAGGTTAATTGGCAGCCACTGGAGATTTTTGAGGAGGGGGGTGACATGCCCAGAGCGTTTCTGCACAAAGATGATCCGGGCAGTGGCGTGAAGTATAGATTGAAGTGGGGAGAGACAGGAGGATGGGAGATCGGAGAGGAGGCTGATGCAGTAATCCAGTCGGGATAGGATGAGAGATTGAACCAGCAGGATAGCAGTTTGGATGGAAAGGAAAGGGCGGATCTTGGCGACGTTGCGGAGGTGAGAGCGGCAGTTTTTGGTGACGGATTGGATGTGAGGGGTGAACGAAAGAGCGGAGTCGAGGATGACACCAAGGTTGCGGGCCTGTGAGACGGGAAGAATGGTAGTGCCGTCAACAGTGATGGGAAATTCAGGGAGAGGGCAGGGTTTGGGGGAGAAGATAAGGAGCTCAGTCTTGGATATGTTGAGTTTTAGATGGCGGGCAGACATCCAGATGGAGATGTCCTGAAGGCAGGAGGAGATACGAGCCTGGAGGGAGGGAGAGAGAGCAGGGGCAGAGATGTAGATTTGGGTGTCATCAGCATTGAGATGATAGCTGAAGCCGTGGGATGAGAGCTGGAGGGTTGGAGAAGGGGGAGGAGTGACTTTGGGGAGCTCAGAACTGATGGAGTTAATTTTACTAGTGAAGTAGGAGGCCAGGTCGTTCGGGGTGAGGGACAGAGGAGGGGGAGGAACAGGGGGCCTGAGAAGGGAGTTAAATGTACGGAAGAGCTGACGGGGATGATGGGCATGGGTGTCAATAAGGGAGGAGAAATAGTTTTGTCTGGCAGAGGAGAGGGCAGAGTTAAGGCAGGAAAGGATAAACTTGAAGTGAACGAGGTTGACTTGATGTTTAGACTTTGTTCAGCAGCTCGAGCATAAGAGCGAAGGAGGCGGACAGTGGCAGTGATCCAGGGCTGTGGGTTAGTGGTACGGGAGCGGCGAAAGGAAAAGGGAGCGAGGGAGTCGAGCTGAGTAGAGGGGGTAGAGTTGAGAGCAGTAATCTGATCATCAAGACTGGGTAGAGAGGAGAGGGAGGCGAGGTGGGGTGTGAGGTGCTCAGAAAGATGGATGGGGTCGAGAGAGCGGAGATCTCTGTGAGGGAGTAATATGGATTTACAGGGGAGAGGAGTGTGAGTGAGGAGGCAGGTGAGAAGGTTATGATCAGAGAGGGGGATTTCAGAGTTGGTGAGGGTGGACACAGTGCAGCGGTAGGAGATGATGAGGTCGAGGGTGCGACCAAGTTGGTGAGTGGGCAAGGTGGGGTGGAGCAGGAGGTTGGCAGTGTCAAGGAGAGATAGAAGGCGGGCGGCAGAGGAGTCACCAGGGATATCCATGTGGATGTTACAAGTGATGAGAAGAGAAAACAATGAATATTATTACTTTTAGGTCTTCAAACTTAACAGTGCCTTGAATTAAGACGTTATTTGTTTCCTAGTTCAAAGAACTGGCTTTTCTCTATAAAGCAATTCAGATTCCGCTATTGGGAATTAATCAGTTTTCATGGCTGTAAATATTCCTTGATATGTTCAAGGGTGCAAAATAACTGAAAAAATCCACTCTTGGTTGCTGGATTATGAAATATTAGAAAAAAAATGTCCTGAATAGAAAGCAGAAAAAGCAGATGGGGTTCTGCAGATTCATATCCCAAGTAGAAGTAGAAGCAGCATGGCTCGGTGGAAAGAGCCTGGGCTTTGGAGTCAGAGGTCAAGGGTTCGAATCCCGGCTCCGCCAATTGTCAGCTGTGTGACTTTGGGCAAGTCACTTTACTTCTCCGTGCCTCAATTACCTCATCTGTAAAATGGGGATTAAGACTGTGAGGCCCCCGTGGGACAACCTGATCAACTTGTAAACTCCTCAGCGCTTAGAACAGTGCTTTGCACATAGTAAGCGCTTAATAAATGCCATTATAAAAATAAAAGTATATTTTTCACTGTCCTACTCAGAGTAAAAACAAAATTAGATATAAAACTCTGAATTTAGAAAAGCTCTGATCCTTAACTTGCTGCTCAAGCCAACTGCCAGATAAGATGGCTAGTGGTTTAAAATATAGACCATCAGTAGTATTTGGATTACTCAGCTAAGAATAGCAAACCAGTTAGTGACATCTTCCTTCACATTTTAGCAATATTCTCCTGACAAGACCATATGCAGTAGTTTTAAGCACAAGCACAGACTTGTTTAATTTCAATTGATGATATCACCGTTTATTCACCCAACAGATGGTGCACTGAAAAAGAAACCTTTGTTCTCATTCCCACATGCACTTTATTTTACCGGGTGACCATCCCTCACCCTTCTTATCCGTATTAGAGATAAGGTGTATTGTCAGTTTTCGTATTTGTGACACCCTATGGATATTGTCTTTTTCCTTTCAGAATTTATTCTGTCAACAGGATTTATGGAATTGTTTACAGTGATGCTGGCTTGGTTCGCCCCAGCTGTTGTTCTTGCGAAGTGAGATAGCTGACTGGAGTTTTAAATTAGGTTGGAGACTCTGTCATATGCCATCTACAGTTACTGACACTATCGCTGTGGTATTTAATAAGGAAGCTTTTCTTCAAGCTGCAGTTCTTTACAGAAGAGCATTTATGTTCTGATGTGCCTATCTGGCTGAGTAAAATGTAGTCTCAGAAAGAAACCAATATTTTAATTTCACTGAGCACAGTCAAAAATCGGCCAACATTTCTGTCGACAGGACAACAGGAAAATATTTAAATGTATTGTTAAAGCCATCAGGGTAGGCTGGTAACATTTCAGATTTTAACACCTCAATTATAGAAAAAGTTTACATTTACAAGATTGAAGATAACACGTGAATGAAAAGTAGGAGCCAGACTCTTCAGCTACAGTACTTCAGGGTACTTTCGCTACAAAGTTTTTATTTCACTGATTTGCCCCAGGTTCTACATTCTCATGGATTCTCGAGATAACATCCCCTAGACTGTGAGCTTCTCCTCTAGACTGCAAGCTCATTGTGGGCAGGATGGTGGCTACCAACTCTGTTGCATTGTACTCTCCCAATCATTTAATCTAATGTTCTCTACAAAGTAAGAGCTCAAAAAATACCACTGATTGGTTGATAACCCTCTGTCACCATTGACACTGTCATACAGTCAGTTTTTACACAGTTTACACAGTTTTTAGACTGTGAGCCCACTGTTGGGTAGGGACTGTCTCTATATGTTGCCAATTTGTACTTCCCAAGCGCTTAGTACAGTGCTCTGCACATAGTAAGCGCTCAATAAATACGATTGATGATTGATGATACAGTCAAGAGCCCTATGTGGGCAGGGAATGTGTTTGGACTCTCCCAAGTGCTAAGTACAGTGCTCTACGCTTCATAATTGCTCAATAAGTACCATTGATTCATTGATTGAGTTCTGCAGCATGGGCATGGTAGAAGAGGATGTAAGCTCCTGTTGGGCAGGGAACATGTCTACCAACTCTGTTGTATTCTCCCAAGTGCTTAGTACAGTGTTAGGCTCTCAGTAAGTGCTCGATAAATACAATTGATTGATTGAGGCCTGAGTGGAGAATTGGCTAAGAATGGGATGGAATGGAGCAGGAAAAGGGGAGCAGCAACAGCCCTCTAAAAAAACGATCCTCAGAAAGTACGTGACATGACAAATTCACGCCCGCACGGTATGACATAATGACATTTTATGCCCTCCATTTCGTGGAAGCCTGCCTGATTTGGTCTGAATCGGCCCAAGCCTCCAGTGTTCCTCCCCAGTGCCCAACCTCCCAATTCCCCCAGAGTGTTTTAATAATAACAATGAGGGCATTTATTAAGCGCTTACTATGTGCGACGCACTGTTCGAAGCGCTGGGGAGGTTACAAGGTGATCAGGTTGTCCCACGGGGGGCTCACAGTCTTCATCCCCATTTTCCAGATGAGGGAACTGAGGCCCAGAGAAGTGAAGTGACTTGCCCGAAGTCACACAGAGGACAAGTGGCGGAGCCGGGATTTGAACCCCCTGACCTCTGACTCCAAAGCCCGGGCTCTTTCCACTGAGCCACGCAAGTCTCTCCTTCTCTGCAGACTCACATTTCCCCCTGCCTCCAGGATATCTGTACTTGGATGTCTCTCCAATACCTCAGACTTAACATGTTCAAAACAGAACTCCTCACCTTTCCACTCAAACTCTGTCCTCCCCTCGTCTTTCCCATCATTGTAGCCTAACACCACTGCCTACCTTCCCTGTCTCCCAAATCTCATGACCTTTGTACTATCCTCAACTCATCCCTCTTTCCACCCAAAAATTGAATACATCACCAAATCCTCTCAATTCTACCTTCAAAACACCTAGACTCTGCCCTTTGCTCTCCATTCAAACTGTTCCCAAACTAATCTAAGCACTCATCTCTTCCTGCTTTGACTACTACATCAGCCTTCTCACCAACCTCTGTGCCCCCTGTTTCTCCCCTCTCCTTCCAGATCCATATTACATTTCCTGTGTTTGAGGTAGGAAAATTGAGGCAGAGTTTATAATAAGTTTTTGTTGTACGTGACTAATGAATCAATCGATGGTCTTCATTGAGCACTTACTGTTTGCGGAGGGTTAAGTGCTTGGGAAAATTCAATTTAAGTTGGTAGATGCGATAATAATAATAATAGTAGTATTTGTTAAGCGCTTACTATGTGACAGGCACCGTACTAATCACCGGGGTGGATAAAAGCATATTGGGTTGGACATAGTCCTTGTCCCACATGGGACTCACACTCTTAATCCCCATTTTACAGATGAGAGAACCGAGGCGTAGAAAAGTGAAGGGACTTGCCCAAAGTCACGCAGCAGATAAGCGGCAAAGCCGGGATTAGAAGCCAAGTCCTTCCGACTCTCAGGCCTGTGCTCTATCCACTGGGCCACCCCGCTTACACGAAGCTTACAGTCTTCGGGAGGAGAGACATGAAAATATATCAGGGATAGGAGAAATAGAGAGTAGAAGAACGTTTACAGAAATACTGTGGATTTGGGGTGAGTATCGAAGTGCTTAAGGTGTGCACGGCCAGGTTCGAAGTTGACTCATTAGAGAGGGAGTATAGGGCAGAAATAAAGAATACAGATTGAAGTTTATTTTTCAGTATGTGTAACAGGGCTTTATAAGCTAATGGAAGGGAACAGATTAGTTAAAATATAGCATGGGCTGGTAAATTTGGGGAATTTATCTACAACGTTTTATATATATATATCACATCCTCTAGCCCACAACGCACCTTGGTTTATTTAAGAATACTAAAGTCATTCTGAGCACTGGATTGCCAAATCGAAATGTGCTACAATTCACATCCTCCTAGCCCTTGTATAGGCAAAACGCCTATTGGATTCAGTGGGAATTTTCTGTGCCAGAACAAATTCCAAGAGCTTATAAACCTGGGAGGTCTGGCAGTTTATTTTTGAAGGACAAGTGAGTGGTTGAATATCAGGAGCAGCTTTTTCAAATATAGGCCCATCGGAGCGACAAGAAAGTAGCCAAGATTTTAATTCTGGAAACCTGTTGGAGCATGTGTTAACAGTGCTCATAAATTGTTGGCAGGAATCGCATCTACCAACTGTTGGACTCTACTTTCTCAAGTACTGCACACAGTAAGCCCTCAGTAAATATCCTTGATTGATTGATTGATTATCCTTGATCTATTGATTGAAAAATTGGGCTCTAAATACAATGCTCATTTGTTAGTTTAGAATTGCCCGGGGCAGCAAAGGTGTATACCAAAAGTGGTTGCGAGTTACAGACCTTCATCCAAAGAACATCAGTGATAAAATTAAAGTGAAAATTCAGGAAGAATACAGGTATTTTAGGTGTCGTGTCACTGTGGGCAGGGATTGTGTCTACCAACCCTGTGGTACTGTTCTCTCCCGAGCATTTAGAACAGGGCTCTGCACACAGTAAGCACTAAATAAATACCACTCATTTAATTGTATTTATTGAGCGCTTACTGTGTACAGCGCACTGTACTGAGCACTTGGGAAGTACAAGTTGGCAACATATAGAGGCGGTCCCTACCCAACAATGGGCTTGATTGATTGATTATGTTTTATCCCATATCACCTGGAATGTCTAGAACTGGAATCTTTTACTATGTCAAAAATGTTGTAACTAGGCTGTCCAGTAAAATCTTCTAGTTAGAACAGAATGTATTGCTGGGGTTTTCGACTGCTAATTTAGGTCATAGAGGCATGAAGTTTCACTCTTCAGAATATATGTAAATAGAAGAAATGAGGTGTGCTAAAGTAAATATCTGATAAAGCAGATTTTTTTCCAGTCTTTGTTCAACATTTTACGTTTCTGTACCTCATTTTCATGTACACACACCCATGTATTCATATCCTTTACACTTTTTTCTAGTGTTGTAGAATAGAGAATGGTGGAAGTTTAATCAGTCAGTGATACTTATTGAGTGTTGACTGTGTGCCAGGCACTGTACAGGAGGCAGGAAAAGAGAAGCCTTTTCTGGTCTAACATTTTGTAAGGACCTTTTTTTAAAATTAAAGAAATATAAATACCATGCCAGAGAATTTTCAGAACTCCACACTTGTATGGTGAAGGCAGAACTAAGTTTTTGCCCCTAAACTGTAGAACAGAAATTCAAATATTGGGTCATAATTTCATGCCCATGAGAATTAATGTAGAAATATTATAATTTTTGTATTTGTTAAGAGCTTACTATGTGCCAAGCACTGTTCTAAGCACTGGGAGAGATACAAGGTATTCAGGTTGTCCCACATGGGGCTCAGAGTCTTAGTCCCCATTTTCCAGATGAGGTAACTGAGGCCCAAAGAAGTTAAGTGACTTGCCCAAAGTCACACAGCTGATAAGTAGCAGAGCCGGGATTAGAACCCATGACCTCTGACTCCCAAGCCCGCGCTCTTTCCACTGAGCCATGCTGCTTCTCTAGCCTGATATTACATGTAATATATCTATTTCATAGAATTCTGAGTATCATTTTTTGTTTTTTTTAATCCACAGCTGTGGTTAAGTTCAGTGACAAAAGGTAAAGATTTCCAATGTGACTTATAGTTCAAAGTAAATTTTCCTTGCATATTAATGCAATTTTTCAAACACGAATGAGCCACCTGCTAGGTGAAGCTGAAAGTATAACCTCCCGTATAGCCTCCATTCAAGTTTTTTTGCTGTTTATTTCACACTCACCCACGTTTTTACTTGCCCAGGCAACATTCTTCACCTCTTTTCCTCCTCTCTTTTCTTTTCCATGCTTTCTTTAATTAAATAAGCAGTTTGTTTTTGATTTGTGTTAAAACTAGAATACCGCTTAGCACTAACTTCATTGTATTTACAGGAACAGAATCTTAAACTACGCCAAGACCACCAAGTAGTTTGACCACCTGGTTCAATAAAAGTGTTACAGGAAATTACACAAAGTCCATTCTTTTAACCAGTAGTGATCAATCAATCAGTGGTATTTATTTCTCTTTTTTGTTTTTAGAGCTGTAATCTACACACTATCATCTTTGTCCCTTGGGCTGTAATCAGTAAGTAAGGTCACACTTACTTCCGAGATTTGGGTGCCCCCGGTTGCCGAAGCCAACCCCGACGTCGTTATATTGCTATTGGGAATACCGGGGGGACGTGTAGGAAGCTTTGACTTCAGACAAAAAACTTGTTTCTTAAAATGTTGTCGGAAAGTTTTACTTAGCCAATAGAGAGCGAAGGGGTTTACACAGGAATTGCTGAAAGCCAGAGCCCGAGAGAAAATGGTGGCAGTGAGATGGAAGGAAGAGGAATCTACAGAAGAGTGATACGTGAAGGAGCGGTACAAGTACAGTAGGTGATTAGGTAGCCAGCAAAAAGCAAACAAACCCACCAGCACTAACACTGTTTTGGCCACTCTTTTGCGGGATTCGATCTATCGAGAGAAGAGAAAGGAGAAGAAATTAGATGGCTGGAAGAGACTGAAAAGAGCATGTTTACTTCATAGATGTGATTTGCTAAAATGTCATTTCTTTCCTTTAGCCAGCAAGTTACTTCTCCTGAACAAATCCCGGCGGCTTATAGAGTTTTCGAAATGGTGAGACGTGTTTTCAAAATTCTTCCCGGTTAATGAGCCGTAAGCTTAACATTCGTGGGCTTGGCCTTAAGACAGCATGCATAGTAAAGTACCAAATGCACAATATGCATTCAGAAAGGAAGGAAATTAGTATTCAAATGTACATAATATATCAATCAATCAATATAATTTATTGAATGCCTACCGTGGGCGGAGCACCGAGCGAATGACTTGGGTCGGTGCAATCTAAAGGGAGCGACAGGCACGGAACGACATATAGATAGGAGGAAAAAAGGAAGAGGAGGAGGTGGAATTTCAGAAAGCCTTTGAAAATGGAGAAATCTCTGATCCGTATTAACTGATAGTTTTTAAAAGCTTTTTTTTCTCAGTTTTTAGACCCATGTCCGTTTTCCCGATGGTTTAGTTGGAATGTTTGTTTTGCAGTTCAGAGAAATGGAATAAAATGTAGTGAAAGCTGAAATCTGCAACCCTCGAAATCCATGCGAGTTTTAGCTATTCCTAAATTCAGTGCTATAATAAATGTCAGTTCTTCAGTAACTCTCACTGAAAAACAACCTGTATTTTACCAGTTTCCACACTATGGAGGTTTCCTTTTGAACATCATGATTTCATGAATAGCCAGGAGGACTTGCACATAAATGGCTTTGTAAGGCGTTGTGTTGCCTCTGTGTGTATTGTGCACCTCATCTGCCTATTACTAGTCTAGTCTAGCCAACTTGATATTCATAGGTGAAATGTCAAGAGTTTACTGAATCATGAGAATACTATTCTACTATACTATTGCAGAATACTATTTTTGTTTTACAGTGTAGTGCCAAATGTCACATACAGTACCATGAAAAGTAGCAATAGGACATCAAAAAATAAACCAAACAAAATCCAGGCATTAACTCCATGTATATTTGGAAATCAAAAGGAAGTTAAATGAAGAGGTCAGAAAGCGTTCCCTTATTTCCTATTGAAACAATAGTTTTCTAAAGTGGATTTTTCCAGTAACAGGTTCCCTTTACACTATGTCGAAGTTATTTTGGGGGGGGACTATACAGTATATTATTGTACTGAGAAGCAGCGTGGCTCAGTGGAAAGAGCACGGGCTTGGGAGTGAGAGGTCATGGGTTCTAATCCCGGCTCCGCCACTTGTCATCTGGGTGACTTTGGGCAAGTCACTTCACTTCTCTGGGCCTCAGTTCCCTCATCTGGAAAATAAAGATGAAGACTGAGCCCCTCGTGGGACAACCTGTTCACCTTGTATCCCCCCAGTGCTTAGAAGCACTTAACGAATGCCATCATCATCATTATTATTATTATTATCTCTCTCCAGTTAGATGAAAATCATATGACCATTAGGCAGTAAAGTGGGTTATTTTTACTTACAGAATAACCATCCATCAGCTATAACCCTCAGCTTGGAAATGTTTCCAGGATACCAAGGCTTTAGGTGAAAATTTCCAGGGCCAAGGGTTCTGTGGATTCACAGTCCTAGGTAACATCACTAGCATCACCAGGGCCAGGGGCAGGTATACAGGTCAATCAATCAATCAATCAATCGTATTTATTGAGCACTTACTGTGTGCAGAGCACTGTACTAAGCGCTTGGGAAGTACAAGTTGGCAACAACTCAGGTCAGGTCAGGTCAAATCAATCAATCAATCGTATTTATTGAGCACTTACTGTGTGCAGGGCACTGTACTAAGCGCTTGGGAAGTACAAGTTGGCAACAACTCAGGTCAGGTCAGGTCAGGCAAATACCTGAATGTCCTCTAACTTCTGACACTTACAAAGTTCCCTTCTCCTCTGCCCAGTAGCAGGAGGACTTCTAGAAAGAGGTGGGGAGGAAAAAAAGAGAGAAAAAACGCAGAGCAGAAGAGTTTCTAGCGTGAGGGATAGCCAGGGGCCTGGAGCAGAGAGGAACCAAGCTCCAAAAGCCATCTGGGGACTCAAGTGTTCTGGAGAAGTTGTCAAGTGGTTGGTTATTTACAGGGTTTTTTCTTCTATTATCTCTGTCCAGCCTTAAATTGAAATTTGGCTTTAAAATAGATTTTGCTTCCTCCCAGCACTTTCACTCTACCCTTCCTTGGTGCCTGTGTCTACCCACAGTGATGTGAGTGTCCAGTTTCCATTTTGAAATGCCGGGGGCCCCTCCGTTCACCAGGCCTGCAGCTCAAGGTCATGATCTTTCTCTCCCAGAGCATTTCAGATCTCCAGGGATCAACTAGACGTAATGGGCTGTATTTTCTCTCGTAGGAGAGCGGGCAGGACTTCCAGTGAAGACGTGAGGGAGGGAAAAGGACAGGAAAGGGAGACCAAGACCCAGAGAGGGAATCAGAGATAGAGTGATTGAGAATGGAGACAGGCGAAGACATCTAGGCACAAGCAGGGATGACAGCACCCAAACAGATACACCCAGGCGTAAATACAAATAGCAGCCCATACCTAACTTGCCTAGTTATTGGGGAGAGGGCTCAGCAAGTGATAGAAATGTTTATCTTGTAATACTTGTTAATATCTTGGAAGTATTATCAAGTATTATCAAGCGCTTAGTACAGTGCTCTGCACATAGCGCTCAATAAATACGATTGATGAAGTAGCGCGGCTCAATGGATAAGAGCCCGGGCTTCGGAGTCAGAGGTCATGGGTTCAAATCCCTGCTCCCACCCATTGTCAGCTGTGTGACTTTGGGCAAGTCACTTAATTTCTCTGTGCCTCAGTTACCTCATCTGCAAAATGGGGATTAAGACTGTGAGCCCCACGTGGGACGCCCTGATTACCTTGTATCTCCCCCAGCGCTTAGAACAGTGCTTTGCACATAGTAGGCGCTTAATAAAATGCCATTATTATTATTAGTCATTACTAGCCCCTCTCTGCTTTCCCCCATTTCCCACCCAGATGGCAAATCCTGCACCCGTGACTTGCCGCCTTAGAAATGTTCCAGGAAGGTGCAGGGACCGTCACGCGAAACCACGAGAAGCCTGGTCAGCAGTCTTTTTAAAAAATGGTATTTGTGAAGCACTTCCTATGGGCCGTCACTGTATTAAGCGCTGGGGTAATAATAATAATAATAATAATGGCATTTATTAAGCGCTTACTATGTGCAAAGCACTGTTCCAAGCGCTGGGGAGTTTACAAGGTGATCAGGTTGTCCCATGGGGGGCTCACAGTCTTAATCCCCATTTTACAGATGAGGTAACGGAGGCCCAGAGAAGTGAAGTGACTTGCCCAAAGTGGCTGACAAGTGGCGGAGCTGGGTAGATACCAGGTTGGACACAGTCCCTGGCCCACTTGGGGCTCCCGGTCTTAGCCCCCGTTTCACAGACGAGGGAACTGAGGCACAGAGAAGTGAAGTGACTGACCCAAGGTCACACAGCAGACAAGTGGCGGAGCCGAGTTCAGAGCACAGGTCATTCTGACTCCCAGGACCGTGCTCTATCCACCGCAGCTGCTCAGGACACTGCCAGGAGTCAGGCTTGACTGTGAGCCTGCTGTTGGGTAGGGACTGTCTCTATGTGTTGCCGACTTGTACTTCCCAAGCGCTTAGTACAGTGCTCTGCACACAGTAAGCGCTCAATAAATACGATTGATTATGCTGGGCAGCATTTGGAGATGGTTGGGAACTCCCTGCTACTTCAGCGAGCTCTCTGCGTAGCCACCCCCACCACCTTCTTTGCATCACTCCCCTCCTCTGTCCAGTACCGCGCTCTGCACACGGTAAGCGCTCAATAAATCATCATCATCATCAGTCGTTTTTATTGAGCGCTTACTATGTGCAGAGCACTGTACTAAGCGCTTGGGAAGTACAAATTGGCAACGTATAGAGACAGTCCCTGCCCAACAGTGGGCTCACAGTTGAATGAGGAGCAGCACGTCCAAACTCCCTTGAGCGTCAGGGGAAAGGAACATAGCCACCTCCGTCTGTGGCCAGCTGAAATCCCAAATAGGCAGTGGCGCCTAAACTCGGAGCGGAAAAGTTCCTAGATGAGCTCCTCAAGATTTCTAGGGAAAGTCCTCTCATTATCCCCCCAAGCGCCTAGTACAGTGCTGTGCACATAGTAAGCGCTCAATAAATACCATTGACTGACAGTGACTGAGACTGTGAGCCCACTGTTGGGTAGGGACCGTCTCTATATGTTGCCAATTTGGACTTCCCAAGTGCTTAGTACAGTGCTCTGCACATAGTAAGCGCTCAATAAATACGATTGATGATGATGATGATCTTTCTGGAGCACTTCGTGTGCTGGACTCAGCGATTATGATGGAATTTATTACTATACGCCAAACACTGAGCTACAGGTTCATTGTGGGCAGACTCTGTGTCTGCTAATTCTGTTCATTCAGTCATTCATTCAATCGTATTTATTGAGCGCTTACTGTGTGCAGAGCACTGTACTAAGCGCTTGGGGGAATAATGAGAGGACTTTCCCTAGAAATCTTGAGGAGCTCATCTAGGAGCTGTTCTCTTGTACTCTCCCAAGCACTTAGAACAGTGCTCTGCACATAGTAGCAGCGTGGCTCAGTGGACAGAGCACGAGCTTGGGAGTCAGAGGTCATGGGTTCCAATCCCGGCTCTGCCACGTGTCTGCTGTGTGACCTTGGGCAAGTCACTTAACTTCTCTGAGCCTCAGTTACCTCCTCTGTAAAATGGGGATTAAGACTGTGAGCCCCACATGGGACAACCTGATCACCTTGTAACCCCCCCCAGCGCTTAGAACAGTGCTTCGCACATAGTAAGCGCTTAACAAACGCCATCATTATTGTAGTATGCACTGAATAAATTCCACTGATAGATGCATGATAATCGATTCAGACACCACCCCAGTCCAGCTGTCTGAGAGGGAAAAAGGCATTTTATCCCCCTTTTACGGATGAGGAAACAAAGGCAAAGAGAAGCGAAGTGGTTTGCCTAAGGTGCCACAGCAGCTAAGTGGCAGAGCTTAGGGCTACAATCAATCAATCAATCAATCAATTGTATTTATTGAGCACTTACTGTGTGCAGAGCACTGTACTAAGCGCTTGGAAAGTACAAGTTGGCAACATAAAGAGACAGTCCCTACCCAACAGTGGGCTCACAGTCTAAAAGACAACCCATGTCTTCTGACTCTCAGTTCCCGTGTTCTTTCCATTAGGCCATGCTGCCTCCCACTACCATGATAAAATAGGATATTTTTCTGTCAGGTGAACTTGCCGACGGCCGGGTAATCTGAGGGAGGCAAGGTTAGTGGTACCCAGGCCTCGTGGACTTGGGAGGGATATGCAAAGGCTCTGGCAAAGGCTCTGTGTTGCCAATTTGTACTTCCCAAGCGCTTAGTACAGTGCTCTGCACATAGTAAGCGCTCAATAAATGCGATTGATTGATTGATTGATTGGAGTGAGTTGAGCAGGATGGATAGTGGGTCCTCTCTCAGAAACAGCATAGGCTTGAGGGGTTGAAAGGACATCTGTATGATGTCATATGGAATGAGAAAATAGAGGGTGATTTTTTTTCCTTGCGTCGGCCCTGTCTGTGAGTCTGGGAGTTTCATTCATTCATTCAATCGTATTTATCGAGCGCTTACTGAGTGCAGAGCACTGTACTAAGCACTTGGGAAGTACAAATCGGCAACATATGAAGACGGTCCCTACCCAACAGCGGGCTCACAGTCTAGAAGGGGGAGACAGAAGACAAAACAAAACAAGTAAACAGGTGTCAATACCATCAGAATAGGTAGAATTATAGTTATATACACATCCTTAATAAAATAGGGTAATAAATATGTACAAATATAAACAAGTGCTGTGGAGAGGGGAAGGGGGTAGGACGGGGGGTGGTGGGGAGGGGAGGAGGAGGAGAAGAGGAAAAAGAGGGGCTCAGTCTGGGAAGGCCTCCGGGAGGAGGTGAGCTCTCAGCAGGGCCTTGAAGGGAGGAAGAGAGCTAGCTTGGCAGATGTGTGGAGGGAGGGCATTCCAGGCCAGGGGGAGGACGTGGGCCGGGGGCCGATGGCGGGACAGGCGAGAATGAGGGACAGTGAGGAGGTTAGCAGCAGAGGAGCGGAGGGTGCGGGCTGGGCTGTAGAAGGAGAGAAGGGAGGTGAGGTAGGAGAGGGCAAGGTGATGGACAGCCTTGAACCCAAGAGTGAGGAGTTTTTGCTTGATTCAAAGGTTGATAGGCAACCTCTGGAGATTTTTGAGGAAGGGAGTGACATGCCCAGAGCGTTTCTGAAGAAAGATAATCCGGGCAGCAGAGTGAAGTATAGACTGAAGTGGGAAGAGAAAGGAGGATGGGAGATCAGAAAGGAGGCTGATGCAATAATCCAGTCGGGATAGGATGAGAGATTGAACCGGCAAGGTAGCGGTTTGGATGGAGAGGAAAGGGCAGCTCTTGGCAATGTTGTGGAGGTGAGACCGGCAGGTTTTGGTGATGGACTGGATGTGAGGGGTGAATGAGAGAGCGGAGTCGAGGATGACACCAAGGCTTGTGAGACGGGAAGGGTGGTAGTGCTGTCTACAGTGATGGGGAAGTCAGGGAGAGGACAGGGTTTGGGAGCTCAGTCTTTGGACATGTTGAGTTTTAGATGGCGGGCAGACATCCAGATGGAGATGTCCTGAAGGCAGGAGGAGATACGAGCCTGGAGGGAGGGAGAGAGAACAGGGGCGGAGATGTAGATTGGGTGTCATCAGCTTAGAGATGATAGTTGAAGCCGTGGGAGCAAATGAGTACGCCAAGGGAGTGAGTATAGATGGAGAACAGAAGGGGACCAAGAACTGACCCTTGAGGAACCCCTACAGTAAGGGGATGGGAGGGGGTGGAGGAGCCCTCGGAGGAGACAGAGAATGACTGTTTCAGTTCCAACAGTTTCCACCTGCTGACTAGTGTTGTTCTTCTGTCTCATTTCAGAGATGGAGGAGCTCTAGCGTAGAGACACTAAATGGCCAGCCCGGGGTCACATAGCAAGTCAGCCGTAGAAGCAGAGATAGAATAATGATGTCTTAGCTTTTAATTCATCAGGACCACTAAGCTTGTAATTCTTACCCAGAGAAAACATTTGTCCCCTAAGAAAGCTCTCCCTGAGGCTGTACAAGAAACTTATTTTCTAGTGTCTGTTCAAATCTCTTTGCTGCTCTCCTAATGTATTTTGTTGTTCTGCTAAGTGAAAATGATCTTTCCATTTAGCTAAAAGATGCAGTGACAGAAGTTTGCATCCCGACTTCTTTTAATGGCATTTGTTAAGCTCTCACTATGCGCCAGGCACTGAACTAAGTGCTGGGGTAGATACAAACACAGTCCCTGTCCCATTTGGGACTCCCACCCTTCATCTCCATTTTTCAGATGAGGGAACTGAGGCACAGAGAAGTGAAGCGACTGAACTTGGGCTCCGTGTGTTCAGTTTGCATTAGCTCCTGCAAGTTATACACACGCTCATGTGTGACTCTTACCTACCTGTTTACAGGCATGACCATGATCCTCAGAAGGAATGTCGAACGTACTTTTGTACAGAGCTCTGGCGATGAGAAAATAGTAGACAGAGATGATAGAGAGTGGAATAATGTAGAACACCAAGAAGTAAATCAGAGAATGGGCCTCTTGCAGTATCTTTTCAGAGACAGGGTAAGGGGCACATGTTTCAAAAGACTGGTTTTTCTCAGGGCCACTGAATGGATATACGTCTGAAAATACGGCCTCCGGGAGGGCAAATGCCATTGACACCAGCCAGATGCAGCCAGCCTTTCCACAGGTCTTCAGGACGGCATCCGAAGCCTGCAATTCCAGGGGTTTAACAATCGCCTTGTATCTGGAAACACAAATACAGTCAATCAATCAATCAATCGTATTTATTGAGCGCTTACTGTGTGCAGAGCACTGTACTAAGCGCTTGGGAAGTACAAGTTGGCAACATATAGAGACAGTCCCTACCCAACAACAGGCTCACAGTGGGCTCACAGTCTAAAGTCAGAAAGTCAGAAGAAATGTACTGTAAAACATTCATCTTTTGACACCTGTGACGGTATTTTTTTGAGCAGACATCGCCTAAATAAATTATACCCCAGATGAGTTCTTGTACCTAGCGAGATCGCTTTTTCTTTTAGTTGT